>NC_064634.1:277150599-277459474 GCF_023864275.1 Schistocerca cancellata | reverse complement strand
GGAGACTCAAACGTTCATAACGCGTGGCAGGGACAAAGAATCCAGTGAATTTTTTTAAAATGCTTTATCTGAAAACTACCTTGACCAGTTAAACAGAGATCCGATTCGTGATGATAACACATTAGACCTTGTGGTGACAAACAGACCCGAACTATTTGAAACAGTTAACGCAGAACAGGGAATCAGCGATCATAAAGCGGTTACTGCATCGATGATTTCAGCAGTAAACAGAAATATTAAAAAAGGTAGGAAGATTTTTCTGTTTGGCGAAAGTGACAAAAATCAGATTACAGAGTACTTGACGCCTCAACACAAAAGTTTCATCTCAAGTACAGATAGTGTTGAGAATCAGTGGACAAAGTTCTAAACCATCGTACAATATGCATTAGATGAGTATGTGCCAAGCAAGATCGTAAGAGATGGAAAAGAGCCACCGTGGTACAACAACCGAGTTATAAAACTGCTACGGAAGCAAAGGAAACTTCACAGCAAACATAAACATAGCCAAAACCTTGCAGACAAACAAAAATTACACGAAGAGGAAATTAGTGTGAGGAGGGCTATGCGAGAGGCGTTCAACGAATTGGAAAGTAAAGTTCTACGTACTGACTTGGCAGAAAATCGTAAGAAATTTTGGTCTTATGTCAAAGCGGTAGGTGGATCAAAACAAAATCTCCAGACACTTTCAGACAAAAATATTACTGAAACAGAGGATGACAGACTAAAGGCCGAAATACTAAATGTCTTTTTCCAAAGCTGTTTCAAGGAGGAAGACTGCACTGTAGTTCCTTCTCTAGATTGTCACACAGACGACAAAATGGTAGATATCGAAATAGATGACAGAGGGATAGAAAAACAATTAAAGTCACTCAAAAGAGGAAAGACCGCTGGACCTGATGGGATACCAGTTCGATTTTACACAGAGTACGCGAAGGAACTTGCCCCCCTTCTTGCAGCGGTGTACCGTAGGTCTCTAGAAGAGCGTAGCGTTCCAAAAGAATGGAAAAGGGCACAGATCACCTCCGTTTCCAAGAAGGAATGTCGAACAGATGTGCAGAAGTATAGACCTATATCTTTAACGTCGATCAGTTGTAGAATTTTGGAACATGTATTATGTTCGAGTACAATGACTTTTCTGGAGACTAGAAATCAGCTCTGTAGGAATCAGCATAGGTTTCAAAAAAGACAATCGTGTAAAACCCAGCTGGAGCTGTTCGTCCACGTGACTCAGAGGACCATAGACACGGGTTCCTAGGTAGATGCCGTGTTTCTTGACTTCCGCAAGGCGTTTGATACAGTTCCCCGCAGTCTTTTAATGAACAAAGTAAGAGCATATGGATTATCAGACCAATTGTGTGATTGGATTGAAGAGTTCCTAGATAACAGAACGCAGCATGTCATTCTCAATGGAGAGAAGCCTTCCGAAGTAAGAGTGATTTCAGGTGTGCCGCAGGGGAGTGTCGTAGGACCGTTGCTATTCACAATATATAGGGTGGTCCATTGATCGTGACAGAGCCAAATATCTCACGAAAAACCCACAAAGAACGAAACTTGTCTAGCTTGAAGGGGGAAACCAGATGGTGCTATGGTGGGCCCGCTAGATGGCGCTGCTATAGGTCAAACGGATATCAACTTCGTTTTTTTTATAGGAACCCCAATTTTTATTACATATTCGTGTAGTACGTAAAGAAATATGAATGTTTTAGTTGGTCCACTTTTTTCGCTTTGTGATAGATGGCGCTGTAATAGTCACAAACGTATGGCTCACAATTTTAGACGAACAGTTGGCAACAGGTAAACAGGTAGGTTTTTTAAATTAAAATACAGAACGTAGGTAGGTTTGAACATTTTATTTCGGTTGTTCCAGTGTGATACATGTACCTTTGCGAACTTATCATTTCTGAGAACGCATGCTGTTACAGCGTGATTACCTGTAAATACCACATTAATGCAATAAATGCTCAAAATGATGTCCGTCAACCTCAATGCATTTGGCAATACATGTAACGACATTCCTCTCAACAGCGAGTAGTTCGCCTTCCGTAATGTTCGCACATGCATTGACAATTCGCTGATGCATGTTGTCAGGCGTTGTCGGTGGATCACGATAGCATTCTTCAACTTTCCCCACAGAAAGAAATCCTGGGACGTCAGACCCGGTGAACGTGCGGGCCATGGTATGATGCTTCGACGACCAATCCACCTGTCATGAATTATGCTACTCAATACCGCTTCAACCACACGTGGACTATGTGCCGGACTCCATCATGTTGGAAGTACAGCCGTGCTCAAAAGTATCCGAACGACCTGAATTCCATTTCGCCTGATTCGCAAGCAACAGACATATCGCAGCTGTCTCGCAGGTGCTCTAAACGCTCCTCGGTACAGTCATTTCACTATTGAAAATAGTTCCAGCAAGTCACTACTAGAAAACACTGCTCTGTATCGCAATAACTCAGGATGAAAAGTAATACCACGATACCAAAAATATCAGTGAACACCTTACGACAGATAAGACTGTCCATAAGGTTTATAAGCTCACATTTACTGCGTTAAATAACATATCTGAAATGGTTTGGTTTGGTTTGTGGGGCGCTCAACTGCGTGGTTATCAGCGACATATCTGAAATGTTACCACTCTCATTATTACGTCAGATAGGTAACGCACGTAGTAAGTTCGTCGTAGTCATGATTTCCTCTTCAAAGTAACATACCGGTCATATTATTTAACACAACATGACATTAAAAAATTAAGTTACTTACGAGCAGCTTGTTGAGACTATGTATGAACTTTAAATGACACGACGAACCGTCTCGTTGTGCATATGGATTCTAACTCAGGTCATGCAGACTAAGGAAAGATTTCGTGACTGATGGAAACTAACACTCATTCCTGACTAGGCATACAGAGAGTGATATACCTCGATTTTAGACAGTATCAGTTAATAAATATCAAATTAATTTACATAACGTAAACATTTTAGCGGACGCAAATTCCTACCCAGCATCTATCGTCCCTGTTAACGAACTACGAGAGATGGTAAATATTGCTTCTTCACAAGTAACTTACTTGAAATGCTGTGATGTAAAGCTTTGCATTGGACAGGGATTCGAACACAGGACCTAACCGGATTGATATCGAAGCACAATCAACTGTGACATATCGGATTTTCTCGGCAGTAGCTAGATGTTCTAACTGAAATGACGAGACGAAACATTAATTTTTACCTTCCCAGGATTCCAACACGGCACCTATCGTTGTTATATTCTAGAGAAAACGTACGTCAAATACAGGTTTGTTACGCCAGCAGCGACATGTGAACATGTTTGAACTAGAAATAATATGACGAAGAGTTCAGTGCTGACTGGGAATCGATTCCCACACATATCGTTGTTGACTACACACAAAGAGACGTCAGCTACCGAATTTTTTTCCACCAGCAGCTCGGAATAACATCCTTGAACTTACAGTGATCTCGCAAATAGTTCTGTGTCTCACTGGCAGTCAAAAAAGTCACACATCGTTGGTGTTGACAACGAATGACAATACATTCAAAAATCAAAATTATTATCCACCAGCAGGTAGGTATTCTTATGCTAGAGCTTGATAATACATAATGAAAACTTTAGTGCCAGGCTAGGATTCGAACCTATTCACGCGCAGTATGTGGAGATGTTGAGGAATCTGCAGTTTTAAACATACAACAAATTGTAGTTCAGCTTTATTGTCCCGAACGGATCAAATTCCGCGTTAAGGGCGGTTTGAGTTGCATTTCCAGTTCAGAATTTATCGACACACAGAAGCTCAAATAAAAGATGGAATAAGTGTCCTGTGACCATACATAGCGTTTGTTTCGTCACTAGAAATAAATATCTACTATAAGAAAGGTTACTGGTGATAGAGTTTCTACATGTCGCTACTCCTGACTTTATTGTGGTTCAACCTAACGTCTACTTGGTAGAGAAGGAATATCACGTTTAATGTGGAGTTCAGACCACAATGCCATTATACCTTCTTCACTTAGCGTAGCCATAAGAGAATAAAATAGGTCTCTACCTATCAAAAATCATCGGCAGTACTTGGAATCTAACCCAGACCACAAAAAAAGCAAGCATAACACCAATCCAACAGCCTACTGAATCATCTTCTCTGTGACTCATTCATCTATCATAACGCCGTTTGGCCACACTGGATGAGAATTCTGACACACAGGTTCCCAGTAGTGGTTTGCAGCATGTTCAGTACATTCATTTACTTGGTTGACCGAATCGCCATGAACTGGCTGCCTCGGCTACCCGCTGCATACATTCGACTCTATTTTCTAATCACCCAAATAAAATCATGTAACTGCCGCCTACACAAAGCTGCCAACAGTGTAGGATGCAGAAATTTAATTAGGAAGTGTTCCTTTCCACTTGAGCTACTCTATTGCGCTATCTGTTTGTTGAAAACGTCGTGCAGTGCAAAAGAAAAGCTGTAACTGTCTGTCTCTCAGAAGTCTAGATCCGGCCATACGCATAATCTCACAGCACTGTGGAATATTGAAGTTCTGAAGGAATTGCTGTTGACTTCTGGAGCTGCTGCAGCTACATGTCAGCTAGTAGGGTAAGGGTAAGTGTCGTGAACTGTAGACACACTGACGCGAGTTCGAGTACATTCACAGCTACATTTTTTTAATATGCGGTTCTGCTGCCTGCCCTAGTTACCAATCTAATGGAACCTCGAACATAATTCCCTTCACTTCTTAACTCCTAATACACATGTGGAAAAAGGGCTAACTTCAGCGACATTTTGTTCTTTTCAGGTTTAGTAAATGGTCAGGTAGCAGATGCATCTGGAAACTTTTGTGTTATGTATGAGGAGAGTGCATCGTGCCAAAATAAGTCAGAAAAGTATTTTCTACATTAGCCGTCGTGTGGCAATAGCATTTTATTATTCTTCGAACTTTGTTTGACAGCTTTTACTCAGAACAAGCTTACTACATGCATGCAATCAATAAACTGCATGTGCATTGTCGGACTGTTATAGATAACATCAGAGAATTCGCATGTATGGTTGATGATTAATTTCTCTCTCATGTTTACTATTGTTTTAACAACGAAAATTGTGCACTGTATTATAAGAAATAAAATAAAAGTACCCACGATTACCTTACGACGAATGTCTGTTTTAATAAAACTGAGTATCTGTACACAAGTGTGCCTCTATTGGCACGAATTAGTGAAATACTACTCACTTAGATTTCGGTTGGGTTTGTGTTTAATTGGTATGTTGTGTCATACTCAAGAGGTATGCAAATGTGGCATATCATAAATAAAGTTACTTATTCCTAGAAACTCAAAATTTACTTGTCAGCAGCGGATAGAGGCGTTACCTGCTGTGCAGCATTGTAAGTTTTTGACCATTTCACTATGAGGCGAAAGTATTTTCTTGCGATTTCTTTATCAATGTTATATCTGACTGCTTGTAGCTCTTTCACTGAAAGGATAAAAACGTTATAGTAAGATATACTGGAACTGCGAATCATAACAGACGCTTTTTCACAGGTAAGCATATCACCACAGCGCTAGCAAACAGCTCTTACGAGGCAAATAGTGGCTAGGAGTCGTAAACCGCTACTTAAAGGACGAGATTAGTTGCGATTTTCACTTGCAACGACTTTCCTGGGCTGAAAACCGTAAATTTACAATCTTTTGTTACACCTCAAGCAATAATAACTCAGATTATTCAATGGAAATTACATGAAAAATCAAGTGAACTTTGAGGCTTAATTCCATGCACACCAGGAAGTAACTTGTCGATCACTGCGTTGCCAAACATAGCTTACCTTGTAGCCAGATCTCAGTGACAATACCAGTAGGAAGAAGACGAACCGATGTGATCCTACAGCGGACCGGGAAGTGACCATAGCTGGCATCGCAAAGACGCGGTTGCTATGGCCTGTCATATGCAATGTGTCTGATTCGCATTTCTGTAACTAGGTTTAGGGACGGAGTGTAGTTACTAATAATATTCAGAACTGACTGCAAACTAAGCATTATAAATCAGTAATTTTAATAATTGTTTTTATATTTCTTTCGTAAGTGTACTCAAAACTAAGAAACTCATTCACTGACGTTTTCATGCCTCACCAATAGTCGAGCACAACAAACAAATCAAAATAAAAAAGAATGTGTGTGTGTGTGTGTGTGTGTGTGTGTGTGTGTGTGTGAGAGAGAGAGAGAGAGAGAGAGAGAGAGAGAGAGATAAAAGTAAAAAAATGAGAGAGAGTAAAAAATTGTTGTTATGAAATTGAATCATAGTATGTAAAGAGATCTTTCATTAAAATAACACGTTCCACATCATTAAAAAATGTCCTAATCACGAACTATGGAACAAGTATTAATATAATTAAATCTAATATAATCTAATCATATCATATTGCTGACTAGCCATGCAGAGTCATGAATTACCGAAATTTTCGCCAATATCAGTAACCAAATCCAAACTTGAAAATAAAGGATGACAGTTTTTATAATAAACCGGGACTCCTATGAAGACCCTTTCGTCCCCGTTAACTAACCACGAAAGATGTCTGATATACCTCCATTCAGAAGTAAAAAAGATGAAGCGCATGATGTGAAGTTCTGTGACGGAGATACGAATCCAACACGTAATCGGATTGTTAACAAAGTAAAATCAAATATTACGTATCGGGATTTTCTTACCAGCTGCTAGGTGTTTGGATCTAAAATAAGGATACAACCTTTGTGCCTGAACGACAGTCGAACAGCACACCTACCGTCCTTCTTTATCATCCACGAATATAGCTTAAGTATCAGTTGGTTACTCACCAACAGTAAGATGTGTGTTTGTTTGACCAAAAATAACAACACCTATTGCGATTTTTGGGAACACATGAACAGACATTAAAAACGCACGTTAATTTTCACTAGCAGGGCGGTGTGCACTTGATGGGGCTTGAAACGAAATTATGAATATTTTTGTACTGGATCAGGATTGGGACCCACATACTTACCTGTGAAGGAGACCTAGAGAAGATTGCACTCTTGGGAAAAGGAAATATACTGTTCCGAGAGATTCAGATCCTCGAAAGACGAGATACGAATTCGAATCACAGTCCAGCACCAAATTTTTCAACGTCTATAGTTCAAACAAGTACAAGTAAAATAAGAGCCCGGTTCCTTTAACTGGCTATCGGTTCATCAAATAAAATAAAATTTCCTAATGTAAATAAGTTTACTGGCGACTGTATTTCTGTTTACCATGACTTCCGCCTATGTCATTTCCCAACGTAAACCGGCTCTGCCCAGTTGGTAGTGAAGGAACATGACGTTCAATGCGGATTCTGGATTATAACGTCTTTCTCTTGAGGTTACCAGAGGTAAAGTAAATCTGTTTGTGCATCTTAAAAGTAAATGCCTGAACCCACGCATTTCACCTGTGATAGTGCGTTCCACCAGACCATTGTGGCCACATTTCCCAGCCCCACGAGTGTGCTGTATCGGATGATGTGCTTAGCTTACAAAATTAGTCACGGTGTAAAAAATGCGAGTATATTAAATGGTTAAGGAGATGCAAGCTTCTGACGCGGAGATTATGCTATTCTCATGTCAGCAGGACGCAAAGAGTCTTCTAGGCATCATAGCCTCGATGTGAAGCCATTTTGAAATTTCCTCTAATTCAGCTAATTTCTTAGTTTGAGAAAATCCACTGTGAAGTGTGAGGTTACTTCATAATTCGATTATTACCGTCATTATTACTATCATTTTCTTCATACTGCAGCTGGAACACATGTGCTTAAAGATGATTTAATGCCTTTTGGTCATTATAGAATTAGTTGCCCAAGAACAGGTTCTTTCCCTGTCTACGGAATCCTTTTCATGTTAATATCAAACATCAGCAATTACTCGTAGATTACATTAAAACTAAAGCAATTGATGAAGACGTTACTTGATAACAAAAACGAGCTGCCTTTCTTAATTTACTCGCGCCTGGAAATGGCTGTCGAATACTGCCAAACCAAAAGCCAAGGGATCTTACTGCCTTCCGATATACGTCGCTGTCAGTTCTTCCATATGATTTGGTCAACGTGACCTGTTTGAAGTTGTCTATGACAGAATGTTTTAGAAGATCAATTGTTTTTCTTTGCAATAAACAGAAGGATTTTCATTCCAAGCTATCCAACTTCAAAATTTTCGCAATATTAGTTCAAATTCAATATTGGCTTCTATAATGTGGCAAAGTATTTCACAGTTGGAAAACCCGCATCCGACTCATTGACCTTACACTTAGTCGCTGACCATAAATTCTAGCTCAGAGTGACACCAATGTAAATAACCTAATGTAGCGAAGACTGTTTGCCAGTACTCTTTCTCACCGGAAAATACGCAGTTCACTCATTGGGCTCTGTAATTATACTGTAATAGTATTTTCTGTGTGTATACAATGAATACGGATGGTAGAATTTAGTGGTGCTCTCTCTACCACTTCTGTATACAATATGCCTGACCTAAACGGGCGCTTTATCATTACATGCTCTGGGCAGTGCAACATGTTACTGACAACAGTAATGTGATTATACTGACAACCTCACTGTTCGTTTTACCTGATTTTGTAATCATTTAAATAAAACAACCAGCGAAATGCGGCAGACTACGGCCGGTAAACTATTCACAAACCACGATTTAGTGCCGGTAAGACGATTTCTTTAAACATTGTCGTAGCTGAAGGAATTTAGTTTCTTCTTAAATCGTCTTATGCAGCAACGTTCACAGATATCTCATATAGGAAAAGCTCTTTATCCAGGTGCGAAGGTTGTAAAACAAACATCCCACAGTTTGTGTCAGGTTGATCTTTTCGTCTCATAGCACTGCGTAACTATTTTGTTTAAGAGGTATCACAAGTAGTGTTCCTGTAGCTGTGGGAATCATTGGTTGAAAACGAGTTTAACACCAATGGGTACAGTACTGCTAAATATTCCAAATGGTTATGAACCTACGTCTGAGTTCATTCACAAATGTAGGCGTATTTATAATATTGAAGCTAGACTGTGTAGCCTTGTCTTCCTTGAGTGGGCACTGGAAGGCGTTTGCAAAAACGTATACAATCCTATGAATACTTCGAACGCTATAGTTAACATTGCTCTCATAAACTAATGTTGTTTTTTAATTGCTCTGTGTGTTCAGCGTGCAATCTGTGTTGTAGATACAGTCTTAGACAAAAAATTAGACCGCCGCGTCGTTCACGTAAGGTAGACAGTACGGTCGTGCTCCCCTCACAAATCTATGTGCGGCAGTATGCTCGATCTGGCAACATTGTAGACTGCAGCACTTCCCAGAGGAAGTCTTTACTGAAGTCTGAGTACATCACTCTTGAATACGACCGTAGTTTTGAGGTAAAACGCGAGACTAGCTAATATGACGTCTGGCAACCGAAAGCACACATCGACAAAATTTTTATCGCCCCTTTCCTCTCGGTGCTGAAGCAATGAGTGTAACTGAAGTGAATCTACAATATATTTCACTTTCTGTCACTTGGTAATTGCCCATATTTGAAGCTACCCAGAGAAAAAGTAAGTTGCCACAGCCGCAGTTAGTGAATGTCTGCAGATAGTTCCTAACTCCTATTGTGGAAATTTAACATAGAGGCCCTATAGTAATCAAGAGGTTCATTTCCTTCATAGTTATTACCATGGCATATGAGTATTAAGTGAAGAACAATATTGAAATTCGTATCGTTGACAGTCAATTCGAATTTCTTCAGAAACGCTTGTATTGTGAAGTAGCTTGGCAGACAGAAAGCCGAGATCTATGACCATTAACACAACTTACTGAGTCGAGCAACCTAGAGGACTTGACGTGTAAAAGTTTTCTTCCGATTTCGTTACAGAATTTTTTTTGGAAATTCTTAGCTCCATAATATATATATAAGGTCGAAGGTCGCACGCGCTGGCCTCTGCCGCTGTTAGATCTGACGACTCTTTGAGCCATTGCGACACGAGACACGGGAGGTACCACAGGGCTACGGATACACTTCTGCCAGCACGCCACTCTCATTATGGTATTGGTCGCTCAGCCTCATAACGCATCGTGAAAGATAATGAAAGTCATCACTTATGTAAAGAATAGCATTTCTTTAGCCAAAAATTGAATTTCCTGTCTCAGTGTCTTAGTTTACATGAGGATTATACAGCACGAGTCATTCAAATGGAAGTAGAATATCAAGTGAATTTAGCGAGTCAATTCAGTACCATATGAGGAAGTGAAAGCACTGTCACAGTGTTGCCAAATGTTTGTGACGATGTTGCCAATTCTCAGCTGTGGTAATGTGCTGACCAGTGAAAAACCTTTTGCCATGGTTCGCGGTTCCAGTATATCTGGCTGTAACGTTTTTATCCCTTATGTGAAAGAGCTACATGCAGACTGATCAAACATCGATATGGAAATCACAAGAAAATACTTTAGGCTTACAGTGAAATGGTCAAAAACTTACAATGCTGAGCAACAGGTAACACCTCTATCCGCTGCTGACAAGTAAATTTTGGGTTTCTAGGAATACATAACTTTATTTACGAAATGCTACATATGCATACCTCTTCAGTATTACACAGCATACCAATTAAACACAGACCCAATCGAAATCTAATTGAGTAGTATTTCACTAATTTGTGCCAATAGAGGCACACTTGTGTACTGATACTCAGTTTTATTAAAACAGACTTTCGTCATAAGGTTATCGTGGATACTTTTATTTTATTTCTTATAATACAGTGCACAATTTTCGTAAGGTTTCTATTAGTGTTGTTAAAACAATAGTAAACATGAGAGAGAAATTAATCATCAACCATACTTGCGAATTCTCTGATGTTATCTATAACAGTCCGACAACGCACATGCAGTTTACTGATTACATGCATGAAGTAAGCTTGTTCTGAGTAAAAGCTGTCAGAGTTCGAAGAAGAATAAAATGCCATTGCCACAAGACGGCTAATGTAGAAAATACTTTTCTGACGTATTTTGGCGCGATGCACTCTCCTCATACATAACACAAAAGTTTCCAGATGCATCTGCTACCTGACCATTTACTAAACCTGAAAAGAACAAAATGTCGCTGAAGTTAGCCCTTTTTCCACATGTGTATTAGGAGTTAAGAAGTGAAGGGAATTATGTTCGAGGTTCCATTAGATTGGTACCTAGGGCAGGCAGCAGAACCGCATATTAAAAAAATGTAGCTGTGAATGTACTCGAACTCGCGTCAGTGTGTCTACAGTTCACGACACTTACCCTTACCCTACTAGCTGACATGTAGCTGCAGCAGCTCCAGAAGTCAACAGCAATTCCTTCAGAACTTCAATATTCCACAGTGCTGTGAGATTATGCGTATGGCCGGATCTAGACTTCTGAGAGACAGACAGTTACAGCTTTTCTTTTGCACTGCACGACGTTTTCAACAAACAGATAGCGCAATAGAGTAGCTCAAGTGGAAAGGAACACTTCCTAATTAAATTTCTGCATCCTACACTGTTGGCAGCTTTGTGTAGGCGGCAGTTACATGATTTTATTTGGGTGATTAGAAAATAGAGTCGAATGTATGCAGCGGGTAGCCGAGGCAGCCAGTTCATGGCGATTCGGTCAACCAAGTAAATGAATGTACTGAACATGCTGCAAACCACTACTGGGAACCTGTGTGTCAGAATTCTCATCCAGTGTGGCCAAACGGCGTTATGATAGATGAATGAGTCACAGAGAAGATGATTCAGTAGGCTGTTGGATTGGTGTTATGCTTGCTTTTTTTGTGGTCTGGGTTAGATTCCAAGTACTGCCGATGATTTTTGATAGGTAGAGACCTATTTTATTCTCTTATGGCTACGCTAAGTGAAGAAGGTATAATGGCATTGTGGTCTGAACTCCACATTAAACGTGATATTCCTTCTCTACCAAGTAGACGTTAGGTTGAACCACAATAAAGTCAGGAGTAGCGACATGTAGAAACTCTATCACCAGTAACCTTTCTTATAGTAGATATTTATTTCTAGTGACGAAACAAACGCTATGTATGGTCACAGGACACTTATTCCATCTTTTATTTGAGCTTCTGTGTGTCGATAAATTCTGAACTGGAAATGCAACTCAAACCGCCCTTAACGCGGAATTTGATCCGTTCGGGACAATAAAGCTGAACTACAATTTGTTGTATGTTTAAAACTGCAGATTCCTCAACATCTCCACATACTGCGCGTGAATAGGTTCGAATCCTAGCCTGGCACTAAAGTTTTCATTATGTATTATCAAGCTCTAGCATAAGAATACCTACCTGCTGGTGGATAATAATTTTGATTTTTGAATGTATTGTCATTCGTTGTCAACACCAACGATGTGTGACTTTTTTGACTGCCAGTGAGACACAGAACTATTTGCGAGATCACTGTAAGTTCAATGATGTTATTCCGAGCTGCTGGTGGAAAAAAATTCGGTAGCTGACGTCTCTTTGTGTGTAGTCAACAACGATATGTGTGGGAATCGATTCCCAGTCAGCACTGAACTCTTCGTCATATTATTTCTAGTTCAAACATGTTCACATGTCGCTGCTGGCGTAACAAACCTGTATTTGACGTACGTTTTCTCTAGAATATAACAACGATAGGTGCCGTGTTGGAATCCTGGGAAGGTAAAAATTAATGTTTCGTCTCGTCATTTCAGTTAGAACATCTAGCTACTGCCGAGAAAATCCGATATGTCACAGTTGATTGTGCTTCGATATCAATCCGGTTAGGTCCTGTGTTCGAATCCCTGTCCAATGTAAAGCTTTACATCACAGCATTTCAAGTAAGTTACTTGTGAAGAAGCAATATTCACCATCTCTCGTAGTTCGTTAACAGGGACGATAGATGCTGGGTGGGAATTTGCGTCCGCTAAAGTGTTTACGTTACGTAATTTAAAGTTGATATTTACTAACTGACGCTGTCTAAAATCGAGGTATATCACTCTCTGTATGCCTAGTCAGGAATGAGTGTTAGTTTCCATCAGTCACGAAATCTTTGCTTAGTGTGCATGACCTGAGTTTGAATCCATATGCACAACGAGGTGGTTCGTCGTGTCATTAAAGTTCATACATATTCTCAACTAGCTGCTAGTGAGTAACTTAATTTTTTAATATCATGTTGTGTTAAATAATATGAACGGTATATTACTTTGAAGAGGAAATCATGACTACGACGAACTTACTACGTGCATTACCTACCTGACGTAATAATGAGAGTGGTAACATTTCAGATATGTCATTTATTGGAGTAAATGTGAGCTTACAAACCTTAAGGACAGTCTTATCTGTCATAAGGTGTTCCGTGATATTTGTGGTATCGTGGTATTAACTTTTCTTCTTGAGTTATTGCGATACAGAGCAGTGTTTTCTAGTGGTGACTTGTTGGAACCATTTTCAATAGTGAAACGACTGTACTGAGGCGCGATTGAGCCCCTGCGAGACAGCTGCGATATGTGTGTTGCTTGCGAAACAGGCGAAATGCAAATCAGATCGTTCGGATACTTTTGATCACGACTATACATCGCCATTCTGTCATGCAGTGAAACATCTTGTAGTAACATCAGTAGAACATTATGTAGGAAATCAGCTTGAATTGCACCACTTGGATTGCCATCGATAAATTGGGGGCCAATTATCCTTCCTCCCATAATGCCGCACCACACATTAACCCGACAAGGTCGCCGATGTTCCACTTGTCGCAGCCATCATGGTCTTTCCATTGCCCAATAGTGCATATTATGCAGGGAACCGCTGTTGGCGAATGACGCTTCGTCGCTAAATAGAACGCGTGCAAAAAATCTGTCATCGTCCCGTAATTTCTCTTGTGCCCAGTGGCAGAACTGTACACAACGTTCAAAGTCGTCGCCATGCAATTCCTGGTGCATAGAAATATGGTACGGGTACAATCGATGTTGATGTAGCATTCTCAACACCGACGTTTTTGAGATTCCCGATTCTCGCGCAATTTGTCTGCTACTGATGTGCGGATTAACCGCGACAGCAGCTAAAACACCTACTTGGGCATCATCATTTGTTGCAGGTCGTGGCTGACGTTTCACATGAGGTTAAACACTTCCTGTTTCCTTAAATAACGTAACTATCCGGCGAACGGTCCAGACACTTGGATGATGTCGTCCAGGATACCGAGTAGCATACAAAGCACACGCCCGATGGGCATTTTGATCACAATAGCCATACATCAACACGATATCGACATTTTCCGCAATTGGTAAACGGCCCATTTTAAAATGGGTAATGTATCACGAAGCAAATAGCGTCCGCACTGGCGGAATGTTACGTAATACGACGTACTTATACGTTTGTGACTATTACAGCGGCATCTATCACAAAGCGAAAAAAGTGGTCCAACTAAAAAATTCATATTTCTTTACGTACTACACGAATATGTAATAAAAATGGGTGTTCCTATTTAAAAAAACGCAGTTGATATCCGTTTGACCTATGGCAGCGCCATCTAGCGGGCCAACCATTGCGCCATCTGGTTTCCCCCTTCAAAGTAGACGAGTTTCGTTCTTTGCAGTTCTTTTCGTTTGATGCTTATTTCGTGAGACATTTGGCCCGTTCCCTATCAATGGACCATCCTGTATATAAATGACCTTCTGGATAACATCGGACGTTCACTGATGTTTTTGGCGGATGATGCTGTAGTATATCGAGAGGTTGTAACAATGGAAAATTGTAATGAAATGCAGGAGAATCAGCAACGAACTGACGCATAGTGCAGGGAATAGCAATTGAATCTCAATGTAGATAAGTGTAATGTGCTGCGAATACATGGAAGGAAAGATCCTTTATCATTTAGCTACAATATAGCAGGTCAGCAACTGGAAGCAGTTAATTCCATAAATTATCTGGAGTAGACACTAGGAATGATTTAAAATGGAATGACCATATAAAATTAATCGTCGGCAAAGCAGACGCCAGACGAGATTCATTGGAAGAACCCTAAGGAAATGCAGTCCTAAAACAAAGGAAGTAGGTGACAGTACACCTGTTCGCCCACTGCTCACCGGTGTGGGATCTGTACCAGGTAGGGTTGATATAACAGAGAGAGAAGATGTAACGGAGAGCAGCGCGCTTCGTTACAGGATCATTTAGTAATCGCGAAAGCGTTACGAAGGTGATAGATAAACTCCAGTGGGAGACTCTGCAAGAGAGACGCTCAGTAGCTCGGTACGGGCTTTTGTTGAAGTTTCGAGAACATACCTTCACCGAGGAGTCAAGCATTATATTGCTCCCTCCTACGTATATCTCGTGAAGAGACCATGAGGATAAAATCAGAGAGATTAGAGCCCACACAGAAGCATACCGACAGTCTTTCTTTCCACGAACAATACGAGACTGGAATAAAAGGGAAAACCGATAGAAGTACTCAAGGTACCATCCGCCACACACCGTCAGGTGGCTTGCGGAGTATGCATGTAGATGTAGATATAGATCATCATCATCATCATCAGATCAGATATCTCAATACGTTCTTCGAAAATCACTAGATTTAAGAAGTGTACAACTTTCTGGTGTGCAGTTCGGATTTTAATGCTGATTGAGACCACAGAAATGCACGAGTGCCTATAAGATCTCTTATGCTGAAATTATGTAATATATTTCGTACTGCAACACGTGAACAAATGTTACGTTACAGCTTGCGAAAGTTTGATCGTTGTCACTGTGTATTTTTGGGTTAGACTAAGTTATCACACAAGTCTGCCTAAAATCTGGTTAAAAAAATTATTAAAAATGTTCCAGAATTTTATTACACAGTCATGTTAAAGCTTCAAGGCAAGGGATGTATTTCAAACTAAACTGTGTTTTCAAAACTAAAATTTCATTGTGTCTAATAAGGGAAATTTACAACGACCGTGTTTCAAGTTTTGCCTTATGTCAGTGAGACATTGACATTCAGTGTGTTCAAACATCTCAGTAAGGAATGCAGAGCAGAAAGTTAGGAATCATTAGAAAAAATAAAAAAACAAATATACAGATCAGAGAGCAGACTGGTATGCATGACACAATTAAATCATCAAGGGAGATCTAGAAGGCTACCTGAGGGACGGATGATAGCAAAAAGAACTTGAAGGAGTAACGTAGACGCATATTGCTGAAATCAGTGCATGGAGACATCTGGAGTTGTCTTTTATCGAGCAGTGGAACCTAAATACAATCAAGCACAAGGAACTACAAGTAAACAGAAACAGTCTCGACCGTAAGAAACCTTTATTAGTGTTGTTACCGGTTTCGGTTAGTAACTGACCAACTTCAGACCACATAACATGATGGTAGGCGGTGGCGGAGAAGGGAGCAGGCGTTACGAAGTCGTTCGTCTGCTGTACTCCAGGAGAACGTTCTTAGAAGTTTCTTCCTCAAATTAAGGCCTATGTTTGATACTAGCAGACGTCTCTTGGCCACGAATGCCCTTTTTGCCATTGATAGTCTACTTTTGATGTCCTCCATACTCCGTCCATCACTGGTTATTTTATTACCTAGGTTGCAGAACTTCATCTACTTCGTGGCCATCAATTCTGATGTTTATGTTCTCGCTGTTCTCATTTCTGATGCATCTTATTACTTTCGTCTTTCTTCGATTTACTCTCAGTTCATATTCCGTACTCATTAGATTCCTCATTCCATTCAGCAGATCATGTAATTCTTCTTTACTTTCACTCAGGATACCAATGTCATCAGCGAATGCTATCGCTGATATCCTTTCACCTTGAATTTTAATTCCACTCCTGAACCTTTCTTTTATTTCCATCATTGCTTCTTCGATGTACAGATTGAACAGTAGGGGGGAAAGACTACGTCCCTGTCTTACACCTTTTTCAATCCGAGCACTTCGTTCTTGGTCGTCCACTCTTATTACTCCCTCTTGGCTCTTGTACATATTGTATATTACCCGTCCCTGTAGCTTACCCCTATTTTTCTCATAATTTCGAACATCTTCCATCATTTTACATTATCGAAGGCTTTTTCCAGGTCGACAAATCCAATGAATGTGTCTTGATTTTTCTTTAGTCTTGCTTCCATTATCAGCCGCAACGTCAGAATTGCCTCTCTCGTGCTTTTACCTTTCCTAAAGCCAAACTGATCGTCATCTAGCATATCATCAATTTTCTTTTCCATTCTTCTGTATATTTTTCTTGTCAGCAACGTGGATGCTTGATGGTTCAAATGGTTCAAATGGCTCTGAGCACTATGCGACTTAACTTCTGAGGTCATCAGTCGCCTAGAACTTAGAACTAATTAAACCTAACTAACCTAAGGACATCACACACACCCATGCCCGAGGCAGGATTCGAACCTGCGACCGTAGCGGTCACGCGGTTCCAAACTGAAGCGCCTTTAACCGCACGGCCACACTGGCCGGCCGTGGATGCTTGAGCTGCTAAGCTGATTGTGCGATAATTTTCGCACTTATGAGCTCTTGCAGTCTTCGGAATTGTGTGGATGACATTTTTCCGAAATCAGATGGTATGTCGCCAGACTCATACATTCTACACACCATCGTGCATAGTCGTTTTGTTGCCACTTACCCCAATGATTTTAGAAATTTTGATAGATTATTATCCATCCTTTCTGCCTGATTCTAATACTGGGTCAACCATCTCTTCTATATCGATTCCTATTTCCTCTTCTATCACAGCATCCAAATCTTCCCCCTTACTGACACTTTCAATTTATTCTTTTCACCTATCCGCTCTCTCCTCTGCATTTAGCAGTGGAATTCGCGTTGCACTCTTAATGTTACCACACTTGCTTTTAATGTCACCGAAGGCTGTCTTGACTTTCCTGCATGCTGAGTCTGTGCTTCCGACAATAATTTCTTTTTCGATTTCTTCATATTTTTCATGCATCCATTTCATCTTAGCTTTCCGGCATTTCCTGTTTATTTCATTCCTCACCGATTTGTATTTCGGTATTCCTAAGTTTCCCGGAACATTTTTGTACTTTCGCCTTTCATCGATCAAATGAAGTATTTATCCTGTTACCCAAGGTTTCTTCGCAGTTACTTTCTTTGTACCTACGTTTTTCTTTCCAACTTCTGTGAAGGCCCTTTTTAGAGATGTCCATTTCTCTTCAACTGTACTGCCTACTGAGCTATTCCCTATTGCTGTATCTATAGCCTTAGAGAACTTCAATCGTATCTCGTCATTCCTTACTATTGATTCTTGCTTACTAATGTATTAAACTTCAGCCTACTCCTCATCAATATTATATTGTGATATGAGTCTTTATCTGCTCCTGGGTACGCCTTACAAGACAGTAATGTAATCTAACTGAAATCTTCCGGTATCACCTGGTCTTTTCCAAGTTTACCTCCTCCTCTTGTGATTCGCTATTACTAGCTGAAACTTAGCAGAACTCAATTAGTCTTTCTCTTCTCTCATTCCTTGTCCCAAGCCTATAGTCTCCTGTAACCTTTTCTTCTACTCCTTTCCTTACAACTACATTCTAGTCTCCCATGACTATTAGATTTTCGTCTCCCTTTACGTACTGTACGAGAAGGTACCTGGATTCTGTTAAGAATGATTTTGAAGTAATAGGCTTAACATCAGAAGAGGCACCAATGTTAGTACTCAATAGGGGATCATGGAGGAATTTTATAAGGGAGACTATGCTCCAGACTGAACGCTGAAAGGCGTAATCAGTCTTGTTGATGATGATGATGATGATGATTTACGTACTGTATTACCCTTTCAATATCCTCGTATACGTTCTCTGTCTCTTCGTCTTCAACTTGCGACGTCGGCATATATACCTGAACTATCGTTGTCGGTGTCGGTTTGCTGTCGATTCTGATAAGAACAACCCAATCAATGAACTGTTCACAATAACACACTCTCTCCCCTACCTTCCTATTCATAACGAATTATACTCTCGTTATACCATTTTCTGTTGCTGTTGATATTACCCTACAATCATCTGACCATAAATCCTTGTCTTCTTTCCATTTCACTTCACTGACCCCTAATATATCTAGATTGAGCCTTTGGATTTCCCTTTTCAGATTTTCTAGCTTCCCTACTACGTTCAAGCTTCTGATATTCCACGCTCCGATTCGTATAACGTTATCCTTTCATTGATTATTCACTCTTTTTCTCATGGTCACCTCCCCCTTGGCAGTCCTCTTCCGGAGATTCGAATGGGGGACTATTCCGGAATCTTTTGCCAATGGAGAGATCATCATGACACTTTTCAATTATAGGCCACATGAGCTGTGGATACACGTTAAGTGTTTTTAATGCAGTGGTTTCCATAGCCTTCTGTATCCTCATGTCATTGATCACTGCTGATTCTTCCGCTTCTACAAGCAGTTAAAGGCATCTTACGTAGACACACTTGTTTTCTGCGTTTATTGTAAACTGTGAATGAACTGTTAAGTTTTAAGTTTTCTGCTTATGTTTTGTGACAAGTTTGTTGTGCCCCTCCTGTCTTTAAACTTTTAAATCAAATGGAAGATTGCCGGCCGGTGTGGCCGTGCGGTTCTAAGCGCGTCAGTTTGGAACCCGGTGACCGCTACAGTCGCAGGTTCGAATCCTGCCTCGGGCATGGATGTGTGTGATGTCCTTAGGTTAGTTAGGTTTAAGTAGTTCTAAGTTCTAGGGGACTGATGACCTCAGTAGTTAAGTCCCATAGTGCTGAGAGCCATTTGAACCATTTTCAAAATGGAAGATTGTACTTCATTGATACCGCAGTTTGTAAAATACTTCCAGATTAGGGTTGGTGTCATTCTGTGATACGCCTGCTGTCCGAAGACGGAAGTGAGACACTAACATATAGCCCAGATGGGAGAAGTCGTGCACACTGTGTGTGCACGCGTACCATCTAATAGCCCACACCACATGGTAACAGGTACGTTATTGTCTCAAGAAAACTGTACCAGTTGTTACGCCATGTGTTTGTTGCTCGTTTCTGTCAGTATTTTTATTCAAATAGCACTGATGCATCTCCCAATTTCTTTGATAACGCAATATTAAAAAGCAATGCAAATTTTACGAATAAAAATTACTCGTTCTTTAAAAAAGGTTTGTTTAACAATGAAAATTTTAGCACTGGTTGTATGCTTAACTGATATTTCGGTATTTTTGCCCGGTTATTAGTGAATATGAAAAACACCTGTTATAACAGAGACTAAATGAATACTGAAACATACCGGTTAATCAGAACTACAATAACGGTTTTACCCGGTCCGTTTTCACCATCCTTAATTCAGAACTAAAAGCGGAAAAAAGCCGTCGTGGGAACAGGGAGGTGAGCCGAGGGTGGGAAGAGAAGAGAAAAAATATGTAAGAAAAAAAAACAGCGGTGACCGCGGTGTGGTTTTCCGCTCGGCGAGGCTGGCCCCAGGGAGCGACGGTGCGTGACCAGCAAGCGAAATGAGCGCCAGGCCGGAACTCAGCAGATAAGGCGGACTGCGCTGCTGGCCCGGCTCTGCTCTGCTCTGCTCTCTATGGTAATGCGGCCGGCGTCCCTCTCCGTCGCCTGAAGCGGCGTGGTCGGCGGTCAGCCGAGGAGGCGCCCCGGGCGGCCGCACGCGGAACTCGCCAGCTGCCGGCGTTCCACGTGCTAGAATGTCTACACGGCTTGACAACTGCTGAGGGACAGAGATATTGTTGGATAATCACAGGAAATGATGGACGACAAGACACAAAGTACATAGAAAACAGAGATGGGGTCGTACACTACTAACCATTAAAATCGCTACACCACGAAGATGACGTGCTACAGACGCGAAATTTAACCGACAGCAAGAACATGCTGTGATATGCAAATGAATAGCTTGAAACGTCCCCTTAGAACAATTATACACGACTGTGCTTAAACTGACACACAATGTTTTTAGCGCAACGCAATCTGACTATCAAAGATCCCTGCAAAAGAATGGCCCTGAGTAACTTTAACCTATACCTTTCACAAATCACTTACCTCACAAAAATCTTCGTTACTCGAACTACTGCAATACAGCGAGCGCCACTACTGCCAGCTAAATAAAAGATTCAAACTACAGAAGGCACTAACTACTGATAGGGATAGTTAGCAAATGAAAGATATTAATAGAGAACAAACAATATATTTACCTTAATAGTCATAATATATATATATAGCAGTTCATGACAAATTACAAAACTACGCCATCTCTCTCCCCACATCCACCACTGCTGGCGGCTCACCTCCAACTGTGCAACGCTACGCGCTGTTCACATCCAGCTGCCGCTGCCCAACACTACAATGGCAGACAACAATGCAAACTAGACACAGGCTGCACACAGCACAGCCAGTGATTTTCATACAGAGCGCTACGTAAAGTTGCCAATAAGAAAATATAAACAGCCTACTTACATAAAGAAAACATAAACAGCCAACTTACATAAAGAAAACATAAACAGCCTATTTACATAGCCGCTAAAAACATTGTCTGTCAGTTTAAGCACAGTCGTCTATAATTGTTCTAAGGGGACGTTTCAAGCTTTTCAGAGCATTCACACAAGGTTCACGCCGGTGGCGACACATACAACGTGCTGACATGAGGAAAGTTTCCAACCAATTTCTCATGCACAGACAGCAGTTGACCGGCGTTGCGTGGTGAAACGTTGTTGTGATGCCTCGTGTAAGGAGGAGAAATGTGTACCATCACGTATCCGACTTTGATAAAGGTCGGATTGTAGCCTGTCGCGATTGCGGTTTATCGTATCGCGACATTGCTGCTCGCGTTGGTCGAGATCCAATGACTCTTAGCAGAATATGGAATCGGTGGGTTCAGGAGGGTAATACGGAACGCCGTGCTGGATCCCAACGGCCTCGTATCACTAGCAGTCGAGATGACAGGCATCTTATCCGCATGGCTGTAACGGATCGTGCAGCCACGTCTCGATCACTGAGTCACAGATGGGGACGTTTGCAAGACAACAACCATCTGCACGAACAGTTCGACGACGTTTGCAACAGCATGGACTATCACAGCGATTCCCAAAGTGGACCCCAAGGGGTCGATATCGGTTTCCTAGGGGTCGACTTAAACGAAAACTGATTTTGGGGGTCGATGAGGTCTAAAAATCGACCCCTATTAAATTAACACAAGTTCTTATTTAAAACTTTCAAAATAGGTAGGTACTGTATTGTTTATGCTGTGTTACGTGTACTAAGAATAATTAATATTCTTGTAGGAAATAGCATTGTTGTAGTAATGTAAAGTCTCAAGTTCGTACAAGATGAAAAACTCGGCAAGTCTGTGTGGACAAGTTTGTGCAAGATAATGAGTTCTGGGGGTCTGAGGTAACAGTTCATTTTGGAAAACGGGTCACTTGTCCAAAATAGTTTGGGGATCCCTGGACTATCAGCTCGGAGACCATGGTTGCGGTTACCCTTGACGCTGCATCATAGACAGGAGCGCCTGCGATGGTGTACTCGACGACGAACCTGGATGCACGAATGGCAAAACGTCATTTTTCGGATGAATCCAGGTTCTGTTTACAGCATCATGATGGTCGCATCCGTGTTTGGCGACATCGCGTTGAACGCACATTGGAAGCGTGTATTCGTCATCGCCATATTGGCGTATCACCCGAAGTGATGGTATGGGGTGCCATTGGTTACACGTCTCGGTCACCTCTTGTTCGCATTGACGGCACTTTGAACACTGGACGTTACATTTCAGACGGTGGCTCTAGCCTTCATTCGATCCCTGCGAACCCCTACATTTCATCAGGATAATGCACGACCGCATGTTGCAGGACCTGTACGGGCCTTTCTGGATACAGAAAATGTTCAACTGCTTCCCTGGCCAGCACATTCTCCAGATCTCTCACCAATTGAAAACGTCTGGTCAATGGTGGCCGAGCAACTGGCTCGTCACAATACGCCAGTCACTACTCTTGATGAACTGTGGTATCGTGTTGAAGCAGCATGGGCTGCTGTACCTGTACACGCCATCCCAACTCTGTTTGACTCAAGGCCCAGGCGTATCAACGCCGTTATTACAGCCAGAGGTGGTTGTTCTCGGTATTGATTTCTCAGGATCTATGCACCCAAATTGCGTGAAAATGTAATCACATGTCAGTTCTAGTATAATATATTTGTCCAATGAATACCCGTGTATCATCTGCATTTCTTCTTGGTGTAGCAATTTTAATGGCCAGTAGTGTATATTTATAACGAAAAATGGTACCGATATTATTACATTGGAAAGCAGGATAACATGCATAAGAAACGTTCTGGTTTTTCACCGGTCAGGCTCGCAACATACAGGTCGATATCGGACTCCTAGTAATGAATATGTCCTCCTCGGGCACTAATGCACATTTTGCACCCGTTATTCATGGTGGCTACCAAACTGTTCAAGAGTCCTTGTTGGATATTGTACCTCTCCTCTTTCAAGGTGGTTTGCAAATATTTGGGGAGACGGTGTTCGTTGTGAAACACGTCTTCCAAGAGCATCCGAGGCATGCTCCAGAGGGTTTACGTCCACGGAGTATGCAGACGATTCCATACATTCAATATCTTCACCTTCCAGAGTGTCCAACAGCTCTACGGTCTTATGTGGGCGGACACTGTCATCCACAGACAGAAAGTCGGGACCTACAGCAACCCTAAACAGACGGACCTAATCTCTCTATTGTAACAGTACCTCACACAAAGATATGCACACACCGTCGGGTGGCTTGCGGAGTATGGATGTAGATGTAGATGTAGATCATAACGCCAAGGCCATACCGATGATGTTCATGAACATTTTTAGTTTTGTAATGCGTCCGCCTCTCTCCATACTGACTGGTGGCCAGAATCATTTGCCACAGTAAAAAGAGTTTCGTCGGAGAATATCACTCTTGACCCCAACCAACATGCTCCCTGTTCCAAAGAACTCTTACTCGGCGAAGGCATTTAACAGCCTTCCGAGCAAGCAAACCTGCCTGATTTAATCGCCACGAAATGGTTCTGACCGAGACGTATGTTCATAAACGGAAGGGTTTCACGACCGGATTATTCACCAGAAAAACAGACACTTCTACCGATAGTGGTTGCAAGGTCTACAACGATCTAACTATGAGTGAGATGGCTGTTCCTTTTCGCCACTAGTGCTACGTATCGATCCTCCTGCGGTGTGGTGGTCTGCCTACGATGGTCCGTCTACGACCCTTCAGCGGTCTGTTTTAACAGCGAGATGACACTTTTAGGCACCCCCATTACTGTGCCCATAGTAGTGGCACTTTGATCGGCTTCTAGCAGGCCAGGCCGGCCTCTATGGACGAGCGGTTCTAGGCGCTTCAGTCCGGAACCGCGCGCCTACTACTGTCGCAGGTTCGAATCCTGCCTCGGAAATGGATGTGTGTGATGCCCCTAGGTTGGTTAGGTTTAAGTCGTTTCTAAGTCTAGAGGACTGATGACCTCAAATGTTAAGTCCCATAATGCTTAGAGCCATTTGAACCATTTGAACATTTAACAGTCTAGCTGCTCGTCCACAATAATAAACACTAATCTGGTGACTTGCAGACATGTTGCTGTACCACTGGAATGTCGAACTAATCTGTTCCACAACAACCTTCGTAGCACACTGTACTGCATTAACTATGAAACCAATGCAGAGGGTTGGTGTACAGGCTTCGCTGCAGTCAACACGTTCCGCCCTCTACATTTTCTCCTACTATATAAAAAAATTGAGGATGTGTTGAATGACAATCGGTTTGGGTTTAGGAAACGTAAAGGCACTAGAGAGGAAATTCTGACGTTTCGATTGCAAGACGTTTCGGATGCAAGACTAAAGAAAAATCAAGACACGTTCATAGGATTTGTCGACCTGGAAAAAGCGTTCGACAATGTAAAATGGTGCAAGATATTCGAAGTTATGAGAAAAATAGGGGTAAGCCACAGGGAGAGACGGGTAATACACAATATGTATAAGAACCAAGAAACGATAGTAAGAGTGGACGACCACGAACGAAGTGCTCGGATTAAAAGGAGTGTAACATAGGGATGTAGTCTTTCGCCCCATTGTTCAATCTCTACATCGAAGAAGCAGAGATGGAAATAACAGAAAAATTCAGGAGTGAGATTAAAATTCAAAGTGAAAGGATATCAGTGACACGATTCGCTGATGACATTTCTATCCTGAGTGGAAGTGATCTGCTGAATGGAATGCATAGTCTAATGTGTACAGAAAATGGATTGAGAGTTAATCGAAGAAAGACGAAAGTAATGAGAAGTGACGTTTGAAGTCAGTTGTGCAGTTTGTGACATACTCACACTTAGTTTAAATATGGATATTTGTGGGAATGCACCTTGTTTGTTTCATCACAGCCTGTGCGTGTAAAATATCATCAACTTCTAATGCATATCCATTGTCAAATTTGTGAGTATCCGTTGAAACTGTCCAAATTAACTTTTATTCACTTTTCTTTTCTCTAGTCGATTTCAGTGGGTTAATTTTTTGTTACGTAATCCTTAGATTTAAGAAATTTGCGAACTTTTCTTTATATTTGTTTTTGTTTACCTTAGGTTGTGATGCTGTGGAGTGATATACAACCCGAAATCTACCTTGCTTTTATTTTCTTCTGTTAGTATGTAGCGGATTGTAAGTCCTTTGATCCAGTTCACGACATTGCGTTTCTGGGTTCAGAAAATATACTGGTGTAATGTATTTCAGGGCTGTTCTCTTTATACTCACTAGCTACAACCTGACAACTTGTCAAATTTCAGTTGCTTTTTTACACACAAATCTCTACTCTTCGCTGTCGATTACAACAGACACGATGGTGAGTCTCCTACGTCGAAATCAGAACGTCTTGAGTTGCTCCATACTTTTCTGTTAACTGCTTTATACCAGGATGCCTTCACGTTTGATGGTAGATTCCGACACTTTTTTTCAGTTGGCTTTCGAATCATAGGCTGGAAATTTTAATTCTGTCGCATTTTTACTTTTGTTTTCCATCAGTTTGAGATATATTTCCCTTCTTTTCGTCATAATCTGCATCGAAATATATATATATATATATATATATATATATATATATATATATATATATATATATATATATATATATATATGTTGTTGTTGTGGTCTTCAGTCCTGAGACTGGTTTGATGCAGCTCTCCATGCTACTCTATCCTGTGCAAGCTTCTTCATCTCCCAGTATCTACTGCAACCTACATCCTTCTGAATCTGCTTAGTGTATTCATCTCTTGGTCTCCCTCTACGATTTTTACCCTCCACACTGCCCTCCAATGCTAAATTTGTGATCCCTTGATGCCACAAAACATGTCCTACCAACCGATCCCTTCTTCTAGTCAAGTTGTGCCACAAACTTCTCTTCTCCCCAATCCTATTCAATACCTCCTCATTAGTTACGTGATCTACCCACCTTATCTTCAGCATTCTTCTGTAGCACCACATTTCGAAAGCTTCTATTCTCTTCTTGTCCAAACTAGTTATCGTCCATGTTTCACTTCCATACATGGCTACACTCCATACAAATACTTTCAGAAACGACATCCTGACACTTAAATCTATACTCGATGTTAACAAATTCCTCTTCTTGAGAAACGCTTTCCTTGCCATTGCCAGTCTACATTTTATATCCTCTCTACTTCGACCATCATCGGTTATTTTACTCCCTAAATAGCAAAACTCCTTTACTACTTTAAGTGTCTCATTTCCCAATCTAATTCCCTCAGCATCACCCGACTTAATTTGACTACATTCCATTATCCTCGTTTTACTTTTGTTGATGTTCATCTTATATCCTCCTTTCAAGACACTGTCCATTCCGTTCAACTGCTCTTCCAAGTCCTTTGCTGTCTCTGACAGAATTACAATGTCATCGGCGAACCTCAAAGTTTTTACTTCTTCTCCATGAATTTTAATACCTACTCCGAATTTTTCTTTTGTTTTCTTTACTGCTTGCTCAATATACAGATTGAATAACATCGGGGAGAGGCTACAACCCTGTCTCACTCCTTTCCCAACCACTGCTTCCCTTTCATGCCCCTCGACTTTTATAACTGCCGTCTGGTTTCTGTACAAACTGTAAATAGCCTTTCGCTCCCTGTATTTTACCCCTGCCACCTTCAGAATTTGAAAGAGAGTATTCCAGTTAACATTGTCAAAAGCTTTCTCTAAGTCTACAAATGCTAGAAACGTAGGTTTGCCTTTTCTTAATCTTTCTTCTAAGATAAGTCGTAAGGTCAGTATTGCCTCACGTGTTCCAACATTTCTACGGAATCCAAACTGATCTTCCCCGAGGTCGGCTTCTACCAGTTTTTCCATTCGTCTGTAAAGAATTCGCGTTAGTATTTTGCAGCTGTGACTTATTATACTGATAGTTCGGTAATTTTCACATCTGTCAACATCTGCTTTCTTTGGGATTGGAATTATTATATTCTTCTTGAAGTCTGAGGGTATTTCGCCTGTCTCATATATCGTGCTCACCAGATGGTAGAGTTTTGTCAGGACTGGCTCTCCCGAGGCCATCAGTAGTTCAAATGGAATGTTGTCTACTCCCGGGGCCTTGTTTCGTCTCAGGTCTTTCAGTGCTCTGTCAAACTCTTCACGCAGTATCTTATCTCCCATTTCGTCTTCATCTACATCCTCTTCCATTTCCATAATATTGTCCTCAAGTACATCGCCCTTGTATAAACCCTCTATATACTCCTTCCACCTTTCTGCCTTCCCTTCTTTGCTTAGAACTGGGTTGCCATCTGAGCTCTTGATATTCATACAAGTGGTTCTCTTTTCTCCAAAGGTCTGTTTAATTTTCCTGTAGGCAGTATCTATCTGACCCCTAGTGATATATGCCTCTACATCCTTACATTTGTCCCCTAGCCATCCCTGCTTAGCCATTTTGCACTTCCTGTCGATATCATTTTTGAGACGTTTGTATTCCTTTTTGCCTGCTTCATTTACTGCATTTTTATATTTTCTCCTTTTATCAATTAAATTCAATTTTTCTTCTGTTACCCAAGGATTTCTATTAGCCCTCGTCTTTTTACCTACTTGATCCTCTGCTGCCTTCACTACTTCATCCCTCAGAGCTACCCATTCTTCTTCTACTGTATTTCTTTCCCCCATTCCTGTCAATTGTTCCCTTATGCTCTCCCTGAAACTCTCTACAACCTCTGGTTCTTTCAGTTTATCCAGGTCCCATCTCCTTAAATTCCCACCTTTTTGCAGTTTCTTCAGTTTCAATCTGCAGTTCAAAACCAATAGATTGTGGTCAGAATCCACATCTGCCCCAGGAAATGTCTTACAATTTAAAACCTGGTTCCTAAATCTCTGTCTTACCATTATATAATCTATCTGATACCTTTTAGTATCTCCAAGATTCTTCCAGGTATACAACCTTCTTTTATGATTCTTGAACCAAGTGTTGGCTATGATTAAGTTATGCTCTGTGCAAAATTCTACAAGGCGGCTTCCTCTTTCATTCCTTCCCCCCAATCCATATTCACCTACTATGTTTCCTTCTCTCCCTTTTCCTACTGACGAATTCCAGTCACCCAGAACTATTAAATTTTCGTCTCCCTTCACTACCTGAATAATTTCTTTTATCTCGTCATACATTTCATCTATTTCATCATCATCTGCAGAGGTAGTTGGCATATAAACTTGTACTACTGTAGTAGGCATGGGCTTTGTGTCTACCTTGGCCACAATAATGCGTTCACTATGCTGTTTGTAGTAGCTAACCCGCACTCCTATTTTCTTATCCATTATTAAACCTACTCCTGCATTACCCCTATTTGATTTTGTATTTATAACCCTGTAATCACCTGACCAAAAGTCTTGTTCCTTCTGTCACCGAACTTCACTAATTCCCACTATATCTAACTTTAACCTATCCATTTCCCTTTTTAAATTTTCTAACCTACCTGCCCGATTAAGGGATCTGACATTCCACGCTCCGATCCGTAGAACGCCAGTTTTCTTTCTCCTGATAACGATGTCCATATACTTACTTACTTATCGCGAATGGACCCAGAAGGATCACACAAAGCTTTCTGACGTCGTTTCTTCCATACTTCTTTCATTCGTTCTCCATGTTTTCTTTTTCTTTCTTCTGTCCATTTTGTTCCTGGTCTCTTTAGTGCTTCCTTCTCCGACAATACAATCCACTTTTCCACCTTATTTCTAAAAGTTTTTCTATCTTTGACATCTTTAAGTTCAATATTTGCTTTTTGTAAATCTAATTTTACTTGGCTAATCCATGGTGTTGTTGATTTGACTTTTTCTATGTAAGTGAGAATTCTGTTGGTGAGTCGTGTGGGGGGAAGTCTAGTGACATGTCCATAAAATTTTAATCTTCGCCTTCTTATGTCTGCTGCCAGGTTTGATATAGTTTCTGTGGTTCTTCTTGATTGTATCCGGTATCCCTCTTCTGTTAATTTTGGACCTAAAATCTTTCTCATAATTTTGCGTTCTTCTTTTAGTATTTTTTCTAAGTCACATTTTGTGTGGAGTGTGAGCGTTTCACTAGCATATAGTGCTGCTGGCTTAATTACTGCGCAGTAGTGTCTGATTTTTATGTTCGAGGAGATGCATTTTTTATTGTATATTTCATGTGTCATACCATATGCTCTCTTCATTTTCTATTGTCTGATCTTCTGTGCAACTTTCTCTCCTCCGGTTGACTCCAAAATTTCACCTAGGTATTTAAAATGTTTTACTCTATTTATTTTTCCATATTTTGTGTTCAAACTGTGTATATGGAATTTCGTACAGAAAAATTCTGTCTTTTGAAACGAAATTTGTAAACCTACTTTATCCGCGCATTCCTTAAGGATCTCTATTTGTTTGGTGGCGATTTCTTCATCATCTGCAAGTATGGCCAAGTCGTCCGCGAATGCTAAACAAGATACCTCCACGTTGTCTTTGGTTCTACCAAGATGGATTGGTTTCCAGTAGGATTGATTTTTTAATTCTTTTTCCCATTCCTTAATGACTTTATCCAGGACTATATTAAACAGAAGTGGAGATAGCCCGTCACCTTGACGTACTCCAGTTTTTATGAGAAAAGGTTCAGAGATTTCTCCCCTGAATTTAACTTTAGATACAGTGTCTGTCAGTGATTCTTTGATAAGTCTTAGTGTTTTGGAGTCAAGTCCAAGTTCCTCTAAAATGTTAAACAAAGATTGCCGGTCAATTGAGTCATAGGCTTTCTTAAAATCTACAGATGTACAAATTATGGGGGCATTTCTAATTGCTTTGTGTTTTAATATTGTCTTTACATTAAATATTTGTTCTATGCATGAGCGACCGGGGCGGAAGCCTGCTTGATAATCACCAATTTGACGTTCCAGCTGCTCTTGTGTTCTTTTCAGTAGGCATGTTGAGAGAATTTTGTAGGTGACTTGTAAAAGTGAGATTCCCCTGTAGTTATTGACATTTGTTCTGTCTCCTTTTTTATGTAACGGGTGAATAAGGGCACATTTCCAATCCTCTGGTAATTTTTCTGTTTCCCATATTTTTGTTATTATTTTTGTGAGCTCTTGCAACGTCTTTGGTCCTAGGTTTTTTAATAGCTCTGCAACAATGCCATCTTCGCCAGATGTTCTATTATTTTTTAAGTTTTTAATGTGACATTTGATTTCTTCCTGTGTTGGTGGTAATGAATCCGGTTGAGCGTTGGCACTGATTTCTTTGGGAAACCTTAAACTAGGTTCTGGGCAATTTAGTAGGTTAGAAAAATATTGAGCCAATACTTGACAGTTTTCCTGGTTTGTTAGGGCTAATTTACCATCTGGTTTTCTGAAACATAAATTTTGAGGGATATATCCTCGTATTTTATCTGCGAAAGTTCTGTAGAAGTCTCTTGTATTATAGTTTTGGAAATTTTCTTCTATGGCATCCAGTTGTGCCTTTGTGTACTTCCTTTTTGCTTGCCTAATAGATTTTGAAACCTGTTTTCTAACCTCGTTAAATAAATGTAGACTTTCTTGTGATTTTTTACTGTTATATTCTTGAAATGCCTTTTTTCTCCTTTCCAATGCATTTTCACAGTCTGAATCCCACCAAGGGTGTTTGAATATCTTTTTCAAGGGAATAGTTTCCTTAGCTATTCGCGTGATTTTAGAATGAAATTCTTCCCATGTGTTTGCCTTTTCCTTCTCCCATTCTTCTTTTACTTTAGATTCTTTAATCTTCTTGGTGTCATATTTCTGTATTTCTGTTTTCTTCTGATGACTTCTTCGTGCTGTAAACTTGATTTTAATTCTAGTTAGGTAATGGTCTGAATCAATGTTTGCTCCTCTGCGTACTTGGACGTCGTAAATTTCTTTTTGTACTGGGTATGAAATCGCCACATGATCTATTTGAAACTCGCCAATTTGTTGTATAGGAGATCTCCATGTCTTTTGTTTTCTTGGACATTTTCTTAGAGATGTTGACATTATCTTCAGGTTATTCTGCTTACATAGTTCGACGAGCCTTGTATCATTTTTATTGGTAAATTTATGTGCAGGATATTTGCCTACGGTTTTTTGGTGGATTTTCTCTCTTCCAATTTGGGCATTAAAATCGCCGAGTAGAACTTTTGTATCATCTTTTGGAATCTTGGCCATTATATTCTCCAAATTTTCCCAGAACTTTTCTGTTTCTATGGGGTTTTTCTTGTTGTCTCCGTTTTTGGGAGCATGAACATTAACCATTGTGTATGTTTTGTTGGCACATTGTAAGCGCATCGTCATTATCCTATTATTTACGGGAGTAACTTCCTTGATGGAGCTGAGCACGCTCTTGTGTATGATAAACGCCATCCCGAGATGGGGGGCTCCTCTTCCGATTCGTTTATCCGTCTTGCTCTTAAAGATGCGATAGTTGCCATAATCTGATGTTTCTTCATCTGCAAAACGTGTCTCCTGTAAAGCTAGTATTACTATCTTTTGCTTTTCAAGTTCGGTTGTAAGGTTTAGAAGTTTTCCTGGTTGGATTAATGTATTTATGTTAAAGGTTCCAATGTATGTAGGTGTTTTAAGTGGAAGTTTGCCAGAGAGCTCCGACTTTCTCTGATGTAATCGTGTAAGTCCAGGTTCCCCAGAATCCGAATTCCTGGTTGCCATCTGTTGATGGGTGGATTGGTTACCACCTGGGGTAATGTTGTTATTACTTGCACGAGTCATACTTGCTTGTAATCAAGTTGGTCCAGTGTTTCCACTGGGTGTTTAGAACCAGGGATTGTTAGTTCCTGGCGCATTATGACCAGCCGCACATTGTGTGAACAGACGCTGACCAGGATGCCGATGGTTCCCACTTCAGACGCGTCCTGGATTTGGGTGTTGACAGTGCTTATTGTAATGGCGGCACTTACTCGCCATGACACAGCAACGTCTTCGGGTTCTGTGGTTTTTGAATGAGTGTGACCCTTGCCAAAAGTCAACCTCCCACACCCTCGTGATGCTGCCGCCTCGGTCCGGGACTGCTTATTTGGGTTTCCCCTTATTCGCAGCTGTCCACCACATCTGATGGATCGTTCGCTATCCGCCACCTGCGACCCGCCCTGTACCTGAGGCTCGGCTAGGGTATATATATATATATATATATATATATATATATATATATATATATATATATATATATATATATAACTGTATTCGATTAAAAATAATTTCAGATGATGAAATCCGGTTAGGACACATTGCACATTTATAGGCGTATTTACAATTAACTGTAGTGATTTCGTTGAGCAAATGGGAAGTTAACCTGTTGAATGATCTTTCCCTAAGTTATACATTGCACGTATAAATAAGGCTTTAAACTGCATACTAACATCTACGAGCTTTATTCCACGGCTTACTGCAGGGAGAGTTAGAGAGTGTCAAATTTAACTTCGAATAATTTTCCACGGGTTGCAGTGATCCAAAGGCAACATGATTCTGGTAGCCGTGTCTCAAGAATGGGTATCGCTTAAGCCACGCAAATGAGTTTTGCAACGATATGTATGTCTGCCAGGGGTAGCCCATGAAATTCGCGGAGTTTCATCACGCTATGCTCTTGTACACTTACCCGTGCGCGTGCGAGTACTTTTTTTGAGGTTAGCGGCGATGGTGTGCTTCATGTTGGATCTGTAATCGATACTTGATATTTTCATATGGGAGACAACCTTTAATTTTCCTGAGTTTTTCATGGCTTTGCTGCTGACACCGTACTGGCCAGTGATTTGTCGGACCCTCTTTACATCATTTTTGTTGGTAATCACGAGACCCACGTCATGAGCGTGTGCCCTACATGCGAGCATTTATGTTTATTCCGCATAACTGTTGTTCAGAGTGCCTAGTAGAGGTTCTAATGCGATGGCGAACTGGGCCATCGGCACTAGACGTCCTTGTCTTACCGAACTAATGCAGTGAAAAGTTCTCGTTAGCTGATTGTTTATTGGGATTCTGGATGAATCATGGCTTAATATTCAGAGTGTTAGTTTGAGAGAGCGTTGTGGAAAAACCATTGCCTTCATCTTTTCGAATGGGTAATGATGGTTTACTGTGTCAAGTGATTTTTGAATGTCCAGTTTCACAGTTATCGCAGTTTCAGGTGAGCAGTTGAAACAAAAAAAAATTCAAATATTATAGTTTTGTGGCCGCAAATAGAATAAAAATCGTGAAATTTGTATGAATTTTTTACAGAAATTATCGAGACCGGCAGAAGGTGTCACGTAGGTTTCGAAACATGGTTGGGTAAAGAGAGAAAGAAATACATTGTGTTTTGCAGGACGCGGAGTTTAAAAACCCAAATTTAGTCTGTAAACATCTACATCTACATCTACATCCATACTCCGCAAGCCACCTGACGGTGTGTGGCGGAGGGTACCTTGAGTACCTCTACCGGTTCTCCGTTCTACTGCAGTCTCGTATTATTCGTGGAAAGAAGGATTGTCGGTATGCTTCTGTGTGGGCTCTAATCTCTCTGATTTTATCCTCATGGTCTCTTCGCGAGATATACGTAGGAGGGAGCAATATACTGCTTGACTCTTCGGTGAAGGTATGTTCTCGAAACTTCAACAAATGCCCGTGCCGAGCACAAGGAAAAAAGTCAACAGGAGCTTCCAAGCCTAGCGAGGCTGAATTTGTTTATATCAACAGACAGTTATGGCCATTAAATGACTGATACGGCTCTAGAAATCCTACGGAAACATCAAAAGATATGGAGGCGGTACGGGACGTAATCTGTGCCCCTGATGGCCCTCATGCGTCTCCTCCGTTCTGACCCTCGACTGCGTTCGACCTCTGGAGACGGCGTGGGGACCGGACGTGGCGTGGTGAGCGATCGAGACGTGTGTCGCCGGCGCCAGACGGCCGGCATCAACGCCCCCCCCCCCCCTCCCTATCCTGCCCCACGCCTCCCCCCTCCTCCCCAGAGTTCTTTTAAAGAGCGCCGCTGGTCCGGCGTAACTCGACCCGGGGCGTCTAAACTGCGCCCCCAGCACCCCCTGGGGACAGAAACGGCCGCCTCATGCGGGCGCCTTGTTCTTCATCGCAGCAGGGTGGCGGCAGCGGCAACCGTCCGGCCCATCACACCGACACGCTCTGCCTTCCCCGTAAGGTCACTACACGCCGAGGTCCAGCCAGTAATCGACGTACAGTCCACTCGTGTTATCGTCACAACGCGCTACAAGGAGTTTTCTATGCTAACAAGGGAACCTCCCCATCGCACCCCCCTCAGATTTAGTAATAAGTTGGCACAGTGGATAGGCCTTGAAAAACTGAACACAGATCAATCGAGAAAACAGGAAGAAGTTTTGTGGAACTATGAAAAAAATAAGCGAAATATACAAACTGAGTAGTCCATGCGTAACATAGGCAACATCAAGGGTGGTGTGAGTTCAGGAGCGCCGTGGTCCCGTGGTTAGCGTGAGCAGTTGCGGAGCAAGAGATCCTTGGTTCAAGTCATCCATCGAGTAAAAAGTTTACTTTCTTTATTTTCGCAAAGTTATGATCTGTCCGTTCGTTCGTTAACGTCTCTGTTCACTGTAATAAGTTTAGTGTCTGTGTTTTGCGACTGCGCCGCAAAACGGTGCGATTGGTAGACGAAAGGACGTGCCTCTCCAATGGGAACCGAAAACATTTGATCGCAAGGTCGTAGGTCAACCGATTTCTCCACAGGAAAACACGTCTGATATCTTCTATACGACACTGGTGACGGCATGTGCGTCACATGACAGGAATATGTTGTCGACCCACCTAACTTGTACACTTGGCGAATGGGTAAAAAGATTCTTCTACTTTGCCCGATTTAGGTTTTCTTGTGGATGCGATAATCACCCCCAAACAAGTGATGAAAACATAAGAGTTTGTCACATAAATTGCAACAAATGAATGCAACAGTTTCACAGTCGCACAGTTTTTCCTGTGGTCTGTCAAAACATATGTTTTTACCGTTTTCAAATTTTTCCGTGTGTAGACCGTCAAATCCTGCATATGTCCAAGCAAATCTGAACATGTCCTGGAATTTTGGAGAGCGAAGTTGATTATGTGTGAGTGCCTGAACTTTGATATTTGTCCGAAAATAAAAAATTAAACTTTTCACTCGTGGGAAGACTTGAACCAAGGACTTCTCGTTCCGCAGCTGCTCACGCTAATCACGGGACCACAGCGCTCCTGAGCTGACACCCCCCTTTGATGTTGCATATCTTGCACATGGACTACTCAGTTTGTATATTTTGCTTATTTTTTTTCATAGTTCCACACAACTTCTTCCTGTTTTCTCGATTGATCTGTGTTCATTTTTTCAAAGTTTATCCACTGTGCCAACTTATAACTAAATGTGATGGGGATGCGATGGAAAGGTTCCCTTGTAAGTGCTCCACAAACGACGCAACCGGCGCGTCTGCAGCTAAGCTGGAACAGGCAGCCCCGTAGGCAGGTTGAGATCGCATCATGACGCTGCGACCCCTTCCCCCAAGTCTGGCGGATATAGGGTTCTAAAACTACCGTAGACTATCATAAACAAACGTATACTCCATTCACCGAAACAAGAGACGTACTGTGAACACGGCCAGGCGCGTGACCACAACGCTGCCGACGAGGGATGTACAAGGCTGGGGCGTCAGAAATTAAAAAATGAAAGTCGTGTTTTCTTTAATTTGGCACCTGAACATGATAAGGTGATACGAGAACTACCTTCCGACACCTTTTTTTTTTACATTACATTAAAATTTATTGTCACTGAAAAAGAGAAATATTTAAGCTTTCAGGAAAAGTTGTTTTTTATCGTTACTCTATATTTATCGCGCCATATTTCCTAAACTGTGTGTCGCCCAGCAAAATAACTTTATAATTGCCTTCAGTACTATATGTTGATGACGTCTGAAATTTTTCTGCCCAATAGAGTCAGTAATAGTGAAGTAATCAATTAAAATCTCATGTCTGATGCAGAACTTTTACCGAATCATCATCCGAAATATAGTAAGCGACAAACTTTTCCCTTTTAAATTTTTTTGTGGGGGTATAAGCGAGAAAAGTTTCAGAAAGGTTTGAATTTAATTTTGTAGTTTGTTCGAATGCGATAGGTGCAACCGTTTGTGCTTTATGAGGGATGCATTGTGAGGTCCACAGGCGCGGCGCTCAGTCAGTGTGGCCATCTCAGTTGCAGGTGTGAGCTCGTTAGTGGGTGTTGTACAGCGGCGATTTCAGCATATGTTATGTTCATCTGTAAAGACGCTTCAAAGACTAGTTGTTGATTATTAGAGTAAGTATATGTGTTTGTAGTCACGCTGAGCATTCACTATTTATGTGCGCATCCAATAGCATCGCATGGTTTCTTGTTTCATATATTCACTTATTTCATTAGCATCACATACGGCTGTCCTCACTATGTTATCCACGGATTCAGCGAGCGAGGTCGACGTGTCAGTTCTGAGTCCACCAAAGAAGCAAGCAACGAAGAAATCATTAAGTTCTTCTGAGAAGCACATTGTGCTTAATGTGTATAAAACGGAACTGTTACATCCAGAGCAGTCGATGAGTGACATTGTTTCGAAAACAGCTGCAGCTACAGGTGTTGGACGTCCTTCAGTGTATCGAGTGATAAGTGAGTACAAGGCCACACACTCTTTGAAGTCTCCCAAGAAAGGAAAATTACGACAGAAACTTTCTGAAAGTGTTGATGACTTCGATAGAAATGCGATACGAAGGAAAGTACACGAATTTTTTTTTCGTAACAAACTTCCAACAATTGACAAAGTGCTTACAGTCGTGAACGAAGATGACGATCTGGGCAATTTTCGGAGAACTACATTTTATAAGTTATTGAGAGAAATGAATTTCAAATATGTCCGGCGTTGGCGCGATAGCATGCTAATGGACAAGGATGACATCATTTTATGGAGGCGGCATTATCTTCGAACCATTACACGGTTGAGAGGTGAAGGCACACCCATTTACTATTTGGACGAGACGTGAGTGAACGCAGGACATACCCGAAGATAGCCGGCCGGTGTGGCCGAGCTGTTCTAGGCGCTACAGTCTGGAACCGCGCGACCGCTACGGTCGCAGGTTCGAATCCTGCCTCGGGCATGGATGTGTGTGATGTCCTTAGGTTAGTTAGGTTTAAGTAGTTCTAAGTTATAGGGGACCGATGACCTCAGTAGTTAAGTCCCATAGTGCTCAGAGCCATTTGAACCATTTTGAACCCGAATTTACTTCTGGGTAGATGACACTATAAATTCCTCAAAACAAGCGTTTCTGTCCGGATTATCCACCGGAAGCAAGGGCCCATCAGGTAAAGGGAAACGTTTGACTATCGCACACATTGGCAGCAAAACAGGGTTCGTTGAAAGATGTTTGTAGACTTTCGAATCCAAGAAAACTGGAGATTATCATGAGGATTTGCGCCGAAACCTTCGAGAAGTGGTTTCAAGATGTTCTTCCTCGGCTTCAGGAAAATGCAGTTATTGTTCTTGATAACGCGCCGTACTATTCTCGGAGAAAAGAAAAAGTTCCCAATGCGAATTACAATAAGCACGAAAATCAGAATGGCTAAAATCTAAAAACATCGATTTCGAAGACGGTATGTTGAAGAATGAACTTTTAGATGTAGTTAAAAATCACAGAACAGCGCACAACGAATACGCAATAGATGAAATGGCAAGGAATGCACGGAAAACTGTTCTCAGAATTCCTCCGTACCACTGTCAATTAAACGCCATCGTGTTAGTGTGGGCCAGAATCAAAGGCTATATTGCAGTGAAAAACAAAACATAAAAAATGCCGGAAGTTAAAGTACTGCTAGAAGAAGCAGTAAGAACAGTGACTGCAGAGGATTGGAACAAGTGCGTCCTCCATGTCGTAGAAACGTGGAAACTCAAATGTGGAAATTGGACTGCATTATAGAGGAAAGAGAGGAGCGGTTTGTTATCAACCTCAATGAAAACAGTTCAAGTTCGACAGAGTGAATCTTGTTTCGTCCTTTATCATCATTATTACTGGTATTGTTATTAAAATTGACAATTAATTGTGTTTGAATGGAGCGTTTTGTTAGCAACCTGAATGAAAATAAATCAGCTTCGACAGAATGAACTCAGTTTAACATTATTTTAACATTATTGTTAAATTTATTTCGTACATTGCTGCCCAGGTTTCTCATGGTCCGTTGTGACAGCTCGGCAGCCAACCGAACGCCGCCAGCTGCAAAGCGTGCGCCAAGGATTTTCCACACCCCTACGTATCACGTGAACACCGAATTCTTTCTCTGGAAACGAGCGTAGTCGCTCACGTGACACTGTTTATGTTTCGTCCCAGCTCTCGGTGAATAGATTTTAGACTACGGTACTTTTCCTTGTAGCTTTGATCAGTTAAGATCGTAACCGCTTTACCTGTATGTTAGGTGTGTTGCATACCTATCAGGTGTTATCTCAGTTCGGTCGCTTTGTTTACATATGCGATCAGTGTCTGGGCTGCGCAACCTATGGAACATTTTGATATACATAGCTATCCTCCTGTCTGTTACTTAAAAATAGACAGTATTTACAGCAAAATTAAAAACTGTCTTGTTTAATTCAGGTTTTATTCGAAAATTGTTGATTTGTAATGTGAAACTAAGGGATGCTGCAGCCAAAGAAAAAATATGTATACAGATGTATCATATAGCGCTACAAAACACAATTTCCTCAAAAAAGTTAAAATTTTAAAAAGTGCAAAACAGAAACATATCAAACATCGCTTCAGTACGTCGTCGAGCACATGTAAAACGTTTCTGTAAATCATTAACAGCTTTCGCACTTATAAATAATAACAGGAAACTCTTGCCTATGATCAGGCTGAAGAAATTTCTGCTGAGTACAAAATAACATCAATAATTACATAATTTTTTATGTTTGTACAGAAAGGGTATTTTCATCAAAAGTAATTGCTTCAGTTACATAGAACAGCGGAAGTTCAGTAATCAATTAATTTGTTTACTTACAAAATGCAGTTTATATTTTGTAAGGATGTAAAGTACACAAGGAACTGATACTGAATATTGTGCAGTTCTAATTAAGTGCAAAACAAACAGTCAAACGAACAGGAAACAAAGAGAGGTCCTCAGCTCCCAGTTCCTCTCTCACACTTTCATTTATGTTTCTTTCCCTACCAATGCTACCAACTGTATCAAAACTACTAGTTTTGGTAGAGCGCAAATCTAGGAAGGTGGCGCATCGCCGGTATATGCGTGTCAGTGGGGGCCTTGACACGAAATGGTTGTGCCTTAAGGTAATAGGTGATCGTTACGAAACCAGGTGGCTCAAAGTCATATCTCCAAGTTGCAGTATTGTAAGTTAGCAGTAATTTTAAATGTTAGTAAAAACTCTGAAAAAATTTATACATCTTCATTTCTAGTCTAGAGCGTTATGTTGAATGGGTGGCTACAATTTAGTTAATTATGCAAAAGGTAAATACCTTACAGAAATATTTGATACGGCACTGAATACAGCATATCTTTAAATTTTATTTACAAATGTTCAATGTGGCTTAATCTTGTAGCACGACAAATGTCTCGTCTGTAAACAGTTTCCTCCCAAACCCTATGAAGCAAGTGTTAATGTTTGATAGCAACTGACTGTGTTGTATGTTGTCCACAGTTCGTTGACGTTTGCTAGAAGCAGAGAAAGAAACACTCTGTGTTTAATGTAATCCCATACTCAGAAGTCCATTGGGGTTAAATCAGGTGATCCTGGTGACCAGAATACTGTTCCTCGACTTCCAATCCATTCGACACTTTCCTACAGAGATATACGATAACTTCGCGTTGATAATGTAGTGACGCACTATCTTGCTGGAAAATAAATTCTGTGTCCACATCCTGTTGTAATTGAGCCATTAGATAATGTTCAACCATGTCCAGGTAACACTGCCGAACTTGTTCAGTTGCTACTTCGGAGACTTCCGGCCGACCTTGAACGGCGTCCTATATGATACACAGCTAGTTTTGGTGAAACGATTGTACCACATAATAACAGCTTGTCTTTGAGATGGTGCCTTGCGGTATTTCGTCCTCAGTTTTCTCCAAACTGTAGTAGAGGATCTGGATTTACGAAACCCTAAACAACACTTTGCAACCCTACACCATTACAGGACTCCATGAGGATTGTTGGAGTAACTCATTCGAGTGGGCCACCTAGCAGAAAGGTCGGGAACTAACAGTATTTGGTGGGATTAATACTTGAAGATATACTGCATTCCGTGCTGTATCAAACATTTCTGTAAGTTATTTATCCGTTTCACAATTAAAGATTACTTTTGTTCAAAAAATGGCTCTAGGCACTATGGGACTTCACATCTGAGGTCATCAGTCCCCTAGAATTCGAACTGCTGAAACCTAACTAACCTAAGGACGCCACACACATCCATGCTCGAGGCAGGATTCGAACCTGCGACTGTAGCAGCAGCACATTTCCGGACTGAAGCGCCTACAACCGCTCAGCCACACCGGCCGGCTAATTACTTTTGTATAACCAATTTGTAAACACCCTGTACTTTCCAAAAGAAATGTCTTGACAGTCACCACGAAAAATTCTAACAATTGAAGTTAAAAGTTTAAAATAATTACTTGGGTGAAAGCAGACTGCGTTGTCAGCAACAATGAAAAAGTAGATGAACTTGCTAAAGAAACCATAACAACACGGTTACATTCAAATATAAAATTACCGTCATATAGAATTTTACAGCGTTGTCAAATCTAGCACTAATTTCCTTTAGCAAGAAGACTGGAATTCATAAAGGTAATTAAAGGATAGTCACTACGTAGCAGCTCAAGACGGGATCCCAGGGAAACCTTGGTTCCAAAAAACAACGATGAGGCAAGGGAATTTTCCAAGTCTTTTGTTGTGCTTCGGTCATCATGGCGCGCGCGCACACACACACACACACACACACACAACGCCCCTTGTTAGGGACGCAGAAAGAAGAATATATCACAGAAAAATGTACATCTCTCTTTGCCCTGTAGCACTCTATTGGGATTAGGAGTGGTTGCTGTCGACGACATAGTTATAAGATAGCTATACAAAAATAGTCTAGGCGAGGTGTGTTCAGTAAGTAATGCAACACATTTTTTCCCTCGGCCAATTTCGGTTTAAAAAATGTGGAATTTGATGATACATCGTTGAATATTACCGCTTTAGCCCCTATGGTTTCAGTGAAGCTCCAACAGATGGCAGCACTGTACCTAACCTTCAAAATGGCGTCTGTGACAGAGGTGCGTTCTAAGCAGCGAGCTGTCGAGTTTCTTTTAGCGGAAAACCAAAACATCGCAGGTATTCATAGGCGCTTGTAGAATCTCTTCGGAGGCATGGCAGTGAAGAAAAGGACGGCGAGGCGTTGGGCGAGATGTCTGTCATCATCGCAACAAGGTTGCCAAACCTATCCAGCCTCCTGCGTGCCGGCCGCCCCTCAGGAAATTGAAGAAACGATTTCAGCGTGTTCGTCGCTTCAAAAATGCAAACTTACTTCTCCATCTCCATGAACAACACAAGGCCTCACACAAATCTGCACACCAGGGATGAGCTCACATAACTTCACTGGAATGTTCTCCCTCATCCACCCTGCAGCCTGTGTCTCGCATCTTCCGACTTCCGTCTGTTTGGCCCAATGAAGGATGCACTGTGCGGGGAGCAGTACATGGATGATGGGGAGGTTACCGATGCAGGAAGATGTTGGCTCTGATGTCGACCAGTAGTGCGGTACCATGCAGGTATAAAGGCCCTACCAGTAAGGTGGCGTAAGTCCATCGCATTGAACAAAGATTATGTTTGAAAGTAGGATTTTGTGGCCAGAAGAGTGGGGAATAACGTAGTGTATTGTTAGTCTTAATAAAACCAACCTGCTTTCAGAAAAAAATGTTGCACTACTTACTAAACACCCCTCTTATATATGGTGCATGTTCACAATAAGGAAAGCATCTATATAATTTCATTAAAAAATTAACATCAATTAAAGAAGAATTATGATTGTAGTGCTTAAGATGTGTTACCAATAATTATTCTAATACTGCTGCAAAACTTGAATCTAGACGCTCTTTGTTATTGTATGGCCTGTTCAGCATCTTAATTAATATTTTTGTTTTTATGTTTATTTTATACAAGTTGATACGTCCCCTTAGAAAAATTATAAATGACTGTGCTTAAACTGACACACAATATTTTTAGCGCAACGCAATCTGACTTTCAAAAATCCCTACAAAAGAATGGCCCTGATTAACAATAACCTATACCTTTCATGAATCACTTACCTCACAAAAATCTTCGTTACTCGACCTACTGCAATACAGCAAGCGCCACTACTGCCAGCTAAATAAAAGATTCAAACTACTGAAGGCACTAACTACTGATAGGCATAATTAGCAAAAGAAAGATTTTGATAGAGAACAAACAATGTATTTACCTTAATAGTGTTCAAAAGTCATTATATATATATATATATATATATATATATATATATATCAGTTCATGATATCCAGTATTACAAATTTACAAACCTAAGCAGCCTACTTACAAAGTGTGTACATGGAAAGATGGTTCTATGGCGAAAAGGCCAAACACCAATAATGAACTAATAATAATATTTTGTCTACAACTTTGCTTCCGCCGTTTTGCAATAGACGGCTGTAGTGGAAAGTAGTGGTGCATGTCGTTCGTCGTAAGTGTCATACAGTATGCTTAGTCATTTGAGAACATAACGCTATCAAAATATAAGTCGATTTTTGATTGCATCATAAAGCTGCTCTCGACTGAATACGCCAATAAGCTCAATTCTCGTCATCTGCGGGAAGTTTTAATTTTCTGCTTTGATATGAAGAAATCTACGGCTGAGGCTCATAAAAAGAAGGGTAGGACCTATGATGATAGGCCTGTTATTGACAGAACTTCGTAGAAAATGGTTTCCATGCTTCAAGAATGGTGGTTTTGACGTTGAAGACCGGCATGGTTGTGAAAGAGAGAAAGCTTTCGATGCTGCTGCAACCGACGAGAACAATCACAGGAGATCGTCATCGATAACAGTTGATGTGTTTGAGCCGAGCACTGAAAGACAAACGGCCACACCACAGCGATAGACATGAGAAAATGATTTTGCAGCACGACAGTGCACTACCCCATGTCGAAAATCCCGTCATAACATACTTGGAAACGTTGAAATGGGAAGTTCTACCCATCCTCTGTATTCTCCAGATATTCCTCCCTCTGACTGCTACCTTTCTCTATGTATGATACACGACCTAGCTGAGTAGCACTTGCGTTCATATGAACAAGTGCAAAATTGAATCGACTCATCGGTCCCCTCAAAAGATGCCCAGTTTATACACTGCGGGATTCGTATGCTGCCCTAAAGCTAGGAGAAAGCAGTGGCCAACGATGGCTAATGCTTTGAATGGTTAATTTTTCGTAATTTTTCACAATCAAGTCTCGAACTTCGAGAAAAAGCAGCGGGAGCAAAGTTGTAGACCTAGTAATATACTCAATCGCCGGTTCTACAAGCAACGCAGAAGTGAACATTTAGACTATGAAAGCGTAAATCCGAAATTGTAGCAATAAGTTATTTTCGACCTCGCCCCCGTGCAAATCTTTTCGTGTATCAATAACAACGAAATTGTACATCCAAATGAATCAGCTTATTGTATTCAAGCCTCAATCTTCCGCCAGACTCTTTCCTAGGGGTGCTGTAACCCAAGAATCAAATCGAGCACATAGTCCAAGCATTAACGCCGTAGGCAAACGAATCGTTATTGATGAAGAAAATTAATTTTAGTTCGCATTAATCAACTTATTAATTAAAACATTAAACACAAATTACTAAAATATACATAACTGAGTCGATAGACTTGAGATCTATTGTGCACTGAGCTATGTACCACTCATATTTCTCTGAGCGTTGAACAGAATAGAGGAACTTGGTTTGATTCTGAATGAATCTGTGAAAATCAATGGAACATATTTCATGGAAGAGTATTTGGAGCATTGCACTGAACGAAGTTAATGCCAGCCTGTTCTTTTCTTGTGTCCACTATGCATTCGCTAAAGAAAATATTCTCTCCACATTAGCACTAGCATTATATCCCAGAATGGCCGCGAGGGGTAGCCGAGCGGTCTGAGACGTCTTGTCACGGCCGGTGCGGCTGCCTATCGATAGAGAAAGTTCTTCTAAGGAACAATCCGCCAACTAAAAGACATTAAAAAATGCGAATGCTATAAAAGTTTCGAGTGCGTATTTCCTCGCGTCACTAAAGCATATTGCAACGGGGATGGGATTATCTTTTATACCTATAAAAGGCGTAAAAGCCTACTTCAAAAATTCGATACGAATCTGAAAAGGTGAAAATTATCTGTAAGGTACATTCCTATCGCAATTAGAAAACAATGATGATATCACAGGCAAGTGCGTTTTGGTTGTTTGCCGTCATTGTTCTGTGAGTCCCAACCGTGAAAATTTAATAACATTCTCACAGCGAGGAATCGTAGAAATTAATGTAATCAGACATCGATATTAACGAAGATAGATTATTTCTCTATTAAGAAAATTAGAACAGTATCTGAAATAAGTGGCATTTCAACACGAAAAGTAGTCTACTTCGCATATTTCCATACGCTTATGTCATATGGTATTATTTTTTGGGGTAATTCTTCTGATTCAAAAAGGGTATTTTTGGCTCAAAAACGGGCTGTTCGAGCTATGTGTGGTGTAAGTTCTAGAACCTCTTGTCGACCCCTATTCAATAGTCTGGGAATTCTGACATTGCCCTCACAGTATATATTTTCTTTAATGTCGTTTGCTGTTAGCAATATTAGCTTATTCCCAAGAGTTAGCAGCTTTCACTCAGTTAATACTAGGCAGAAATCAAATCTGCATGTGGAATCCACTTCCTTGACTCTTGTGCAGAAAGGAGTGCAGTATTCTGCTGCATCCATTTTCTTAAGCTACCACAAGAACTCAAAAATCTTAGCAGTAGCCCAAACGCTTTTAAGTCTAAACTGAAGAGTTTCCTCATGGCTCACTCCTTCTATTCTGTCGAGGAGCTCCTGGAAGAGCTAAAAAATTAAGCAAATTCCAGTGTTACATTCTTGATTTTCTTTATTTAAACTAATGACGTGTCGCCTGAATATGTTTCTTATATTTCATTTTATCTGTTTCTACAATCGTGTTATAATTTCATGTATTGACTCGTTCCATGATCATGGAGAGTTCTCCTTAATGTGGTCCCACGGAACAATAAATAAATAAATAAAAGAAACATAAAAAATCAAATTCGAATCGTTTCGCCATTGAACAATTCAGCTCCAGCCCTTTAAAGACGAACTCTGAAAATCATGAGAAGCACATGTAAGCAAAATATGTTATTCACATAGGATATTTTATCTGGTATTACGAAATTAAACACAGTTAGATAGTTAATTTTTAACTCATTACTCCGTAAGTGGGTTGTACGTGAAATTTATGTGTTACTCACATCAGGATCAGACAGAGAAAGATAAGTGATAACATAAATGATGACTAACTGAAACCCTCAGCTGCCGACAGGTGTTGTTGATTTACCTTGATGTGGACAGCTGAAAATGTGTGCCCCGATCGGGATCTCCTGCTCACATGGCAGACGCTCTATCAATCTGAGCCACCGAGTACACAGATGAATAAACAGATGAATAACGCGACTGCCATGTAAGCAGGAGATCCCGGGTTCGAGTCCCGGTCGGGGCACACATTTTCAACTGTCCACATCAAGGTAAATCAACAACACCTTCGGCAGCTGAGGGTTTCAGTTAGTCATCATTTATTCCAGGGAAAAGCTGCACGGTCATCGACAGTATTCTGTTCTTTCGAGAACAGTTACTGTCTTCATATATAGTGATAACATAAATGACAATTGAGGCTAAAACATAACCTTGTCAAACAAAAAACAGTAGGGTGCTAGGCTACCAGGGTCGTCTTCTTAGTAATATTCATTGATATTTATACGTCTAGAGATGAAAGTTTGTTATTCGTTTGTTTTTAAATACCGTGTATACAAAAAATGCCGTCTCACTTTTTTTCAGTTTGTAATTAAAAAAGGTAATGCTATAAAAATTAGCTCTTGACAGCCCTTACAAGTTTATAAATTTGGGAATTACAGAAGCAATTTTTTGTCGTAGATAACCGTTGTTGAACAAGTATAAGATGTAAAATGTTTCTCCTGTCAGTTTCTTTGGTGACATTTGTAACTAGATTTTTTCTTGAAGGGTAGCTTGAAAGTAAAGCTCTCACGAAATACAAGTTTGTTTGAAGAGCACAGCACTGTTGTACGGTAAACAATCTACTATTGGGCGTTGCCTGACCTGACAACCAGCTGTCGGGTAACAATGTATTATCGAGTGAGAGTAGGGGAGGAGGAGAGGAGGAGGTAGCTTGCAATTTCGCGTGAAAACAAAGCAAAGTGTCGTTTGACGATTCCATTTATGAAAAACATTTTCAGGAGCGAACGTGATGCATAAGCCTCACACAAAATCGTATAACCCAGAAACTTTGCACATTTTATTTGGCAATCTCACTGCCCTTAGACAAACGTCGTTTTCGGATTGTGAACTTAAGGAGGCTGTTGAAATACGATTGCTTGACGGCCTGATTAATAGAGACATCGACTTCATTCTGAGTAAAGCGTGGAAGCGTGGAACAGAGAGCTTAGCTCCCCCCTCCCCCCCCCCCCCCCCCCCCCCCCCCACCACGCCGCCACACTCCACCCGACGCAGCCTGTGGCTGGATAGTGGGAGAAGGGGTGTGTGACGGTAAGAATATAAACGAGGCGCGATGTAGTGAAGATGGTCATTCTGTAGGTATCGCCTGAAGATGTGGGCAAGTTACGCCGTCGAAACTCGTGTTTCATAAACGGCTGTAGCCGGTTGGACACCCGAGAGCAATACAGATCACTGGACAACCTCTCAAATTTTGTCGGTGGAGATCGGAGTCACCCTGTACCAATTCTCCACCAATGTCTTTATCCAAATACCAGTCTATTCAACTCAAAACGCCAATAACGAGCGCCGTTTCCAACAAGATAGTGTATTTCCAACACTATTTCAGTAATGTAAATGCACTTTCACTTCTGAAGTGAAGATATCCTCCATCGGTGCCATCGAACGAAAACCAAGCGCGTCTATGTCACTACTTTTCGCTCCGGGAATACTTGATTACCAAAACATTTCGCTCTCGTGTGTAGATGTTCTCATGTAACACAAAATGAAATAATGTGGTACCTGAAGTGACTGGCAATTAGGTTGCTCATTTTCTTGCTTCAGGGATCGTCTGTGAATTAAATAAAATCTCGAAACCAACTGCTGTCCAGTGATCAGTCTAACCAGTCACTTGCAGACCACCAAATATTTCTAAACGCCATTTAGTTTTCTTGTAATGTATTGAGAGGCACCCACATGCCTAGCTCATACTGTGGCATCAAGCAGTCAGGCCTGCAAGATGAGTGGTCTGCCAAGCGAGTGGATTCATTCTTAGTTATCGAGTAATATTAGCTCTAGTACTCTCACTTAAGTTACAAGTTATCCTCCTATATGATTACTACGCAACGGAAACGCATATCTGACTATCAGTGATTTACAGAACTCTGACTGTACACTACGCACTGGCAGTACCACATTTTCTTTTTGTCTTTTATTTGACGGCTTTTATTAACACGTGGCCATCCCACTGAATATGAATGGCGCACACATTATAAATTCGGGACATTATGACAACATACAATTTGAAGGAATAGTCTACCAATCTCTTTCTTTTCACTATCTGATTTATTCCGATAAATTCCCTAACCTAAACACACAAATTCTATAACCTACAACAATAACATATGAGAAATTCCGCCCAGTGGGCATGGCTTTACATTAGTGAATCTCTATATTATGGTCTCGTAATTTATTTAACGCTACAGTGCACTTTCTGGATAGGTTGGTGGATCTTTTATTATACCTGACACTTCGACTCTCACAATCATCATCACGAAACTTTCTTCCAGACCGAGCGGTACAGAAGGAACAAGCATAACCCAATAATCTTTTGAAACTACTTCGCTACACACCCATGGAAACCACACATACCCAAATTACATGACATACACCACACAACAATATGAAATACTACACAGAGAATGGTTACAACATTATCACTTTCAGCTTTCCCACTTCAATTAATATTGATCCCAGTTTCACACGACACTGCCCCACTTTGTAATGCTACTTTCCTACTGTGAACTCTGGAGATAAATGCACGTCTTCCTGTGCAATGCAAGCCATGTGGCGTTGCTGGATAGACGGCCGACTCACCTTTCTTCTCTCTCAGAGTTTGAATCTAGCGTCACACGTAAAGTAATATTAATGTATTCATCACACACGCGAGTCCTCAACTGATACCATGGACGAGTACTTCTCTTTATCCTTTGTCTCATACACAGATTGAGACTCACACAGTACTCACCACGTGGAAGTACTCGTCTCTAATTTCAAGTCCTGCACACGCCATTTCTTAAATATTTCAACTTATGGTACACACGCTATCTCTTAAATATTTCAACTTATTGTACACACGCTAGTGATTCAGCTTAACTTAAGCACACGGAAGTATTTCAACTTATTGCTACACATGGTTTCTTTGTGACCGTTGGTCACTTCCGAAGATTACTACAATCCCATTAATATTACGTGCCTGACATTTAATTCTCCCCACAAAAGTTCCTGAAATAGAGACATTATTATTTCAAACTACTCTTAAATATTCCACATGCATACCATGTCTCCACTCTTTCCTCATTTCGGAGCACAACTTAAACAGGTCATCACAGCACAAGATCCAGCGGCAGAGTGCCTAAAACATGGCCGTTTTCGAGGTCCTCTCCACCTCTGCTGAAGTGGGGGAGCACCTTACTACCCTATTGGCCAGCTACATTTCAGGCGCTCAAAGCTCTGGTAAATTTCATCTCTTTGGTTCCACCAAAGGTGGCCAAAGGATCGACTCAAAGATGATCATTTATTCACATTCACTATCTGCGGTTAGCAGACGACCATACATTCATTCATTTCAAAAGTTCTCACCAAACTGGATGTAGGGATTTATTTTGTGGGAGTGCACATACGATAAATTAAATAAATAAATTGTCATTCATTTCTACACTGGTATCCGGCTTCGCTGTATTAATTGAAATTGAGTTATTTTACAAACAAAATGTGTTGTTCTGACAAAAATAATGAAGTATGTTGTACCTATTTTCAATGTCGGGCGGTACTGTACCCTTTCAGTATAGTGGCAATAAATCAGCATTTCACGCTATATGCCTTTCGCTTGCCTATTGCGCTCAAAGTACCTTCATTTTTCTGTAATGCATCCATAATATTGTACAACTGCGGTTGGACTCAACACAAAGGTATGTGGTTTTAGTCCTGGCAGAGAAAATACTTTTCGTTTTAGAAATTCTGAACCTCACACTATGCGCCCACAGGCTACGTAGATATATCTACAGCAAAGAAAAGGTTATGATGGATGGTTGCGAGCTGTCCTACCATAAGCATATCCATTGATTTCATCCCACCATTGATTCCATGTAATTCATTCGATGAAGTAAGTTTTTTTGCTGTGTGTGAATCGTCCAGTTATTTAGCAAATAATTAGCAGCAATTTTACTGACTTTATTTTGTTCCTTTGCCCTTGTAATATCTTCTTCTTCCTCTTTTCCTTCTACCTTCGCCCAACAGTTTCCCTGGGTCGGTATGGTTATGGTCAGATTTTTTATTTATTTATTTATTTATTTATTTAGTGATTTATTTAACCTGGCAAGGTTAGGGCCATCAGGCCCTCTCTTACATCTAACCAGGCATTCTACTTATTTTACATTCATATGTTTTAGTAGGCATGTTAAACTACATCTAGTACAAAAAGTGAAATAAACAATTAGAAAGGTACACCTGGAAAAATTCATACATATAGAGTTTACATTCGTAGATCATAAGTACTGTTATAATTAGACATTATTGAAGAGACAGATTTTAGATAGGAGTGCTGGCAGCAGGGAGTATGAGGGAAACTCATGGTGAAGGGAGGAGAAGAATAGAGAGACATGATGAAACATATAATTAAGGAAATATAAAGGAAAAGAAGATTGCGTGGCTAATAGAAATAGATGAAGAGGAAGGCATCTCAGGAGCAAGATGATTTGACAGATGAGAGGATTGGCCTTGTACATTAATTTTGTGGAGAACTTTATGAGGATGATAGTAGGGAATGCTTCAATTTCTTCTTAAAAGCAGCAGGAGATTGAATTTTTCGCAAGGTAAGGGGCAGTTTATTCCAGAGGCGGACAGCGGCAATTGAGAAGGAGTTTGCAAAAGTTTTTGTTTTGTGAGTGGGCACAGTTAGGATACCAAATAAGAGTGACCTCGTGTTTCGATTATGATGGCATGACAGGTTTTTAATCTCTGAAGCAAGGTACTGGGGTGCTTGCGCGACGAGGAGTCGGTGAAGTAGACATAGAGTGTGGTAGTCACGCAATTTGTCCGGCCGCAGCCACCCTAGTTCGGAGTATGAAGCACTGACATGATCATATCGGCGAATGTTGCAGGTGTAACGCACACAGGCATTCATGGTTAGCTCTAGCCGCCTTTTGTTTTCATTACTCGTGCCTTGTTGAATCACATCACAATAGTGGAGGCTCGGTAGAACGAGTGCTTGCACGAGCTGGCGTTTCAAGTCCTGTGGAAATATGTTCCGAAACTTTTTGAGAGCATAGAGACAAGCAGACGTCTTTCGGCACACTGCGACTGTATTCTCCGCCCAGTTGAGATGCTCATCCAAAGTTACACCCAAGTTCTTCACTGTTTTCTAATATGATATTGGAGTACCGTCGAGCAGAATAGGAGGTAGCCGTTCGCGGAAATCTGAGCTTATTAATTTCTGATGGGCTATTAAGATTACTTGCGTCTTTTTTGCATTTAGTTTAAGCCCCAGGTTTTTCGCCCATGTCACTACTGAAGACAGATCATCATTCATCTGAGCGATTGCAGTGTTTATATCTTCAGGTCTGACGCTTAGGTAGAGCTGGAGGTCGTCGGCATAGAAATGATATTTACAGGAGGACAGAACCGACGAAATATCGTTGACATATAAAGAAAACAAAAGTAGTCCTAAGACTGATCCTTGTGGCACTCCCGAGGAAACATGTTTCCAGGAAGATTTTTCATTTACGCAGACAACACATTGCTGTCTGTCTTTTAAGTAGCTTTCAAACCATCTCATTGCACTATCAGAGAAATTAACCTGTTGCATTTTTCTGAGCAATATGTCAAAGTTAACAATGTCAAAAGCTTTGCTGAAGTCCAGTAGCATCAATATTGTTGCCTTTCGATTGTCTATGGCATATTTCAGGTCATCAGTTACTTTAATTAGAGCAGTGTTTGTGCTGTGATGTTTACGGAAACCGGATTGAAATTTGTCATATAGGCTGAATTCATGCAAGTGTTCAGTGATTTGGTCATGAACAATATATTCAAGTGCTTTGGAAACAGCAGGCAGTATGCTAATTGGTCGGTAATCACTAGGCAGTTGCGGGTTTTCGATCTTAGGGATGGGTCGAATTATGCTTCTTTTCCATGCAGTGGGGTATATTCCGTTCACGAGGGAAAAATTAAATATGTCAGTTAAGACAGGTACTAAAATATCGGCAACATTCTTAATTATTGTTATACCGATACTGTCATTGCCTATTGCATCAGAAGAGATTCTCATTATTGCTTTGCTTGCCGTATTTGTTGTTACATGTTTTAGATGAAAGGTATCGTTGTTAGTTATCCTGTTTGGGGATTCTTGTGGACGGTAATTATCAGCCGTGCTGGTATTCAGAGGTGCAGAGAAGAATTCATTTAATTCGTTAGCTGACACATGAAAAGTAGTTTCCGATTTTGCCTTTCCGACCCCCAAGCTACGGAGATTCTTCCATAGAGTCGTGGGCGTCAGATCGCTGCATACAAGGGAGCGAGCGTGCCTGATTTTAGCATTGCGAATGCATTGTTTCACTCTGTTCCGTAGCTTTCTATATTCTTTGAAACGCTCGGGTTTCGGATCTGCCTTGAAACGCCTGTGGGCAACATCCCTATTAGTCATCATTTGACGTAATTCAGCTGTCAGCCATGGAGCAGGAGATTTTCGTACACGGATTGTGCGCACAGGTGCATGTTTGTCATAGAGGGCAGTGAGTTTATCACCAAGTTCATTAATTTTTCCGTCGATTGTAGGTTCTCTGATTATTTGATGCCATGAGATTTCTGAGCAATCGGCTGTTAGAGCGTCAAGGTCAATACGTTTCATGTTCCTACAAGTTATGTAACGCGATTTGATCCTTGGGGGCTGCACAGAGTAGGCCAGGAATATTACATCATGTGCTGAGAGGCCAGGGGCCGATGTTTGACCAACATCTCTTACTTTGTCAGTCTGTTTCGTTGCGATTACGTCTATAAGAGTATGACTGTGCGCCGTATGGTGTGTAGGTTGTAATGGAAGAATGTTCATGCTATTGCAACTAAACAGTCTTCTTAGGTTTATTGCGGGGGGAGTGTCTCTTAGCAGGTCTATGTTCAAGTCACCCATTACGATGACATGTTCGTATTGACACTGAAGTGAATGTAATTCCGACTGGAAGGAACTCATTGAGCTTATTTTTGGCGGCTTGTACACGACGCCAGTCAAGAATTTCCGACTTTGTATATTTATTTCAATGAACATGAATTCAGCCTCTTTTTCTTCAGCAGATTTGGCAGGGTTAGTATAAGGTGTGGCCGGATGCCCTTCCTGTTGCTACCCCGTTACGCTAATGATGATGAAATGATGAGGACAACGTAAGGACAACACAAACACCCAGTTCCCGGGCAGAGAAAATCCGAAACCCAACCGGGAATCGAACCCGGGAACCCGTGATCCAGAGACAGCAACGCTGCGGACGCCCTTGTAATATACCAAAGGAATAGTTTTAACTAAGAGTAATTGACAATTACTGAGTTCTAAAAAATGGATTGTATATTGGTCCTAGTTGGACGGAGCAAACGATATTTCAATTATTTTTTATCCTGCCACTGTACGACTTTTAGATTTTCAAAAACTATTTTAGTCCGTAATTATCTAAGAGTGCTGACACATCTGGCGTCTAGCAGCTCAATAGAAATCATCACTCTTCTGTGGTATCGGACATAAAGTTATTAACCCCATTAAAATTTAGGTATCATAAGGCACTGTTAGTTTGGCTGTGATATAAACATTTAAACTCTTTTGCAGCTGTTCCTTAGCTGTCCTGCGGAAGAGTTAAGTGTTGTTTCAAATGTGTACCTTTCTCGTGTAGGTGGCAGTGATGGGCGCCTGTAGACAGTAATATCGTTACTGTTATTCATGATGATAAGAAATTATCAAATGGCTTTCTCTTATCGAACACTGCTTATGGGCGTCTCTAGAGAAAGGGGGAAAGGACGTTGCCAACAGCGTCAGCTGCCCTTCGTGCATTAGATCCTACTAAGAGGTTTGCGATTCAACATAGGACATTGAAGAAAAGTGTAACTAGGAACTTTACGCACTACATGTCCTTGGCAAAAACAAGTAGATTGTGAAAATTTCTATCTTCCAAGGTGAAAAATATAGATTGTGAAAATTTCTATCTTCCAAGATGAATGCTACTATTCTGAGGTACGTTAGCAACGTCGCCTGTCGATTTAACGCAGCGCATATTCGTTACTGTACTTCAGTTGCATCGTGCCAATCCAGACGAGGTGCTTCGAAGGAAATTAATCGTTGCTCCGCAGGCTAACCACAAAATCTGGCGTAGACACGAGAGCCCAGATACACTACTTGGGGAAGAGGGATAGTGCGGCACCCTACACAAAGCCATTCGGGCTGTATAGTCATAAAAGCAAACGCGACGGGGCGTACTGTAACTGCCGCATTTAAAAAATGATGAACGTAGCGGAGCGTATTGCGGTAAACCATGTTTCCTCTCGCCCAGACACTGAGCAGAGCGCTGCTATCACCCCGCGACGACATTTTAATATACAGTGTCAGTGGTCGCCGCGCGGTTTTAGTAGCAGTAACAGCGTGTGATGGATGACGCGCGTCGCAAAACGTTAAACCCGAGGCGGAACAACTGCCGCGAGCGCGCCCGGGACCATCAGTCACTGCGCGGCGACGGTGGCGCCGGCTTCGCGCGCGGCCGGATAAAACTTCCGGCGCCGCCGGTGCTGCGCCCAGCGGAGCGTGCCGCAACTAAATCACCGGCCGGCCGGCCGGGCAGCGCGCAGTAACTGCGAAAGCGGACGGGGGCGAAAAGGGAGCTGCGAAAAATAGGGTAGGAGAGAAAAAAAAAAGAAACTAGGCGGGGGAGCGTGCACAGAAGGAAGTGAGGAGAAAAAGAGAAAAAAAAGGACGCCGTGCCGCGACTTGTAAGGAACTGTCACGCGCACCCACATGCGTCCGGAGTCACCCGCGCGTCCAGCGCCAGAGGAGGGTACGGGGACAATAAAATAAGCTGTAATTTGGCGGAACCGTAGCCATCCATATTACATGACCAACACATATCTGCGTTAAATGGCTGGGAAAATTTCGACTAATAAATTTTGTGTGCTAGCCGTCAGCGTGGGCAAACCACCGCTGCCTCCACCCTCCCGACACCCGTCCTGCAGACACACACACATACACACACACACATCAGCTGATTGGGCTTACTGACTGTTGTGTCTGTGTAGGCGGCGGCTAACACGTCATTCGTGGCATGGTACCGGCTAAATGTATTAAACGTTGCCCCGTTTTCCACGCTCGGAAACTCACCATTCCGCTCCATCTCCACCCGCTGCTGATTGGAAGCGAACCTCGCGGAAGGATTGTTTATTTATGTAGGGTTTATTCAACATTTCATCCGAACCAAGATAACGGAAATGACTACGTAACCTATTGCGTAAATCGGCTCTTTGTTCTTTAGCTTTACTTCAGGGAGGGCGCAACTGGATCCTAACCATGGCGTAGGTCGTCTAGCTAAGAAACGTAGGTTGACGCTATCAGCATCCACATTCTGAGAATCGCTGCGATTATGGGGGGGGGGGGGGGGGACTCGTTACACTAGTTCTTTTAAATGATTTTGTTCCATTAGCAGGTGACTCCTGAATAGTGCCAGCCTTCACAGCACTGCACAAACAATAGTTTATGCCACGTCATCACTATTCCTTAGTGAGCGATATATCTGGGACAAAAATCCTTACTCTGAGAGTACCAAAAACTAACTGCTCAGCTGCACTGTGTGGTTACTGAAAACCAAATTCACAAATATCAAACCACAATACTAATATCTAAGGCAAAGCTATTACACTGTCCAGTCACATTAACGTGATCACCTGTCAAAAGCCTGATTAACCACCTTCTGCAGTGCGGACAGCTTCGAGATCTGCAGGAACAGCCAAACGAGGTTCTGAAAGCTTGAGAGGTGGCATACCTTTACGATGCACACAGTGACTTGCCCCCTCTCATATTTATATCTTACTCTGAGTGATTCGATATGGGGAAGTATAGCCGAGTATGGTCGTTACAAGGCTAGTAATGATAACTCAAAAGATATGAATATTTTCCTCTCTAATTGCATGTGGTGAAAAGTTGCTATTCCTTCACACGTGGACTTCCCACGCAGCATCTCTCGTCACCCAGGTTTTCTACAAAATCATAACTGTGATTGGCTTGCTCAGGGGACAGCTCCTGACGTAGCAAAATCGGCGCAGAAATTGGCGCCAAGTATCTCCATTGGTGGAATAGTAGTGCTTCGGCAGTAGAGTGGAATTTTCCGCTGGTTTTCGAGTTTCTGATTGGCACATTTAACCACGGCCACTGTCGTGGGGGCGGTAATGTTCTGTGTTTGGCTTGTACGGGTGCTCTTGAGCGAGTCGGCTCTCGCCTTTCGGTCGGAGTAGGTTACAAGTCTGAACTCTCGCTGCTCTGGACAGCCTGCCTTCCGTTGGCTGTCTAATATACTTTCATTTGTAACTGTTTGACGAAGTTGCTGAAATTTCGACTTCAACGTAACTTTCCGAGTACAGTTGGTAATTGAGCGTTCTGCGTACAAGCGGCCTATGTTGTACGTCTCGAGCAATTTTGGCTAAAGTTGACTGTATCGGAGTTACTGCGTGACTTCGCTTGTTAAAATCAATCACTGTACCGTCAGTGATTGTGTGGCGAGACTTCTTCGTCTCCCACAGTGGCGCATTTGTATTGCTAGGAAGTCTTTAGTCTGGAACAACCAGACCAGGATAATTTGTTTCTGGCTATGCTCGCGACATTATCATCACCACGACGGGACATCGAAGCAACCAGCCATCGCCTTCGGTACACCAGATCGGGTCCTTGCAATTAAGAAGACAACTTGGTAATGTTTGTCCGCAGCACCAGCAGATTAGGGAATTTAGCTACGTGACAATCAGAGTTCAGCAGAGCGCGCCTGTTCCCGTCTTTTCTAACGTGGTTCTGTCTTGGGTGTTCATTGTCTGAGTCCTCACTACTGTAGCAGCAATTAATGTTGGGTTGGCTGGGTGTTTCTCTTAAGGGAAGTAGTACGTGAAACGGGCCGACTTGGAGCAGGAGAGGCACCACAGGACATTTTAATTTGCACTGTCTATACTTTTACAAATAAATTCATAAAACTTTGTTAGCATGACCAGGAAGGATTCTGGATTCACACTCATAGCAGATGAAGTTCAAAAACATAACAAAACAAAAATTTTTTACATGTGAAATTTCATCGTTTTTTTTTCATTTGGTATTGGCTGCATTTGTTGCTGTAGGTACACTTTTCTTCATAAGCAAGAGAGAGTCTTCGATGGATTTTGCACAGCATACAAACCATACTTTCAGGTTTGTAAGGTATGTTTGTACGATCCTCCTGCGTGAAAGATTTCTCAAATGTTAAATTTAAAATTTCAGCTTTCGTTTTGCTGTCTTCCGTTGCCAGGCCAGACCAGTGAGTGACTGGATGGAAGGGAAGCCTTCGACCCGCTTACCGATTTTACGTAAGACCAGAATTTCCTTGGGTTTTCAGCAAGATCTTTTGCTAAGGTATGACGGTGGTAGTGGTTGTATTCTTCGCGCATCGCTCTTTTTACAGCAGCACGAATCTCTACTAACTTTTGCCTGTCCCAGGGTGCGATTTGTGCTTTTACCAGTGGGGGGGGGGGGGGGAGGGGGTGTCTTAGGGGGTTAGTAGAATTATATATGTTACTAGCTTGGACCTTGGCATTACGCATGGTTAAACAGCTATTTATAAATAGATGTTAATGCCGAAACTCACTATTGACGCGTATGCACTATCAGAAAAGCCATCCCTTGTTATATCTTTAAAAGTACATTATAGGTAAAGCTTATTTACAAAATCATCTACATATGGGTACAGATATATGAGGGGAATTCAAAAAGTAGAGGCTCATTTGTGAAAAGTTGTACTTATTCTGATGACAGAAAACTGAAACATATTAATAGTATTAATACTAAGACTTATTAAAAACTTTCAGTGTTCGGCTCCACAAATTTAAATTATATGTAAAGTTTTACTCCAGTGCGTGGGAAATAAACATCCCAGGTTGGGATGCATAAAATAAAACCAGAAGAGGGGATGGTCTGATGCAGAGGGGGGGAAATCCCCCCCATCCCCGCCTGCAAATCGCACACTGGCCTGTCCTCATTCTCCCGATCTTTCTTGTACCGCGAGTGCAACTGCCTTTGCTTCCTGAGCATTCTCCGAATTGCGCTGTTAAACACGGTGGGTCTGGCTTTCCACCCTTGGCTGAAAGCCAATGTTCATGCCCTTTGGAACGTCAGATATATCTCGCTGTTTTCGCTTTACGGCATCGACTGCAATGTTTCGACGCCCCTCCGACACGCTTTACATACCTACCACTGCTAGCGCTGCCGCCGGCTGCGGTGACCGAGAGGTTGTAGGCGCTACAGTCTGGAACCGCGCGAGCGCCACGGTCGCAGGTTCGAATCCTGCCTCGGGCATGGATGTGTGTGATGTCCTTAGGTTAGTTAGGTTTAAGTAGTTCTAAGTTCTAGGGGACTGATGACCTCAGAAGTTAAGTCCCATAGTGCTCAGAGCCATTTGAACCATTTTTTTGCTAGCGCTGCCACCGGCCGTCTCTAAGTTGTTATTGCACGTCGACATCGGATATTGGCCGTAGTCACAGTAATGTGATTGGACAGAGCATAATGTCAAAAAATTTACATTGAGTTGAGTAGAAATTTCAAGTACTTTTTTATGTGATATCGCATTGGAAACAAACAAGCTCCTTTTTTAAAAATTGTACCGAACTTTCAGAAGAATTCTGAGACGATACTTTAGAAAAAGTGACGAAAATTAAATTTTAAACATTTGCTGCCGTGATCATAGTTTCATGTCGCAATGAAATTTTGATAAGAAATGCCAAGGACGAAAGTGGAATCCAGATGACAAAAATGGAACATTTTAGACTTTTGACAGATGTGCGGGACACACCATGTTCCGACACGCCTGCCCTTAATATAACTATCCCACGGCGCGTATTACGATTCGAAGGTTGGAGAGCTGCTCCGTCTACTGTTATCTCTGACTTTTCTGTATTTATTTATCTACTCGAGCACTAATTGCTGCTTTATCTAACACTGCAACATTACGAGCTACTGCTAGAACAAAAATTTACATAGTTTGCACAACTGAACAAAGGTGAAAACTAACTTACCTTTGACAAACTGCCTGTTGGCTTCTGTCTCGGGTTCTTCGACCGTCTGATGATTTTTCTGACATTTCGCCAGAGTGGCTGGCATTGTCAAAGTTTCACCCTCCATTGCTGCTGGTAGACTGAAGCCGACCAGCCTGCACCTTTCTTCATGTGAGGAAGGTTCTTCTGTCTTCCCCGGTATCTTGCAGTGTGTGCTGTTTGAGCTATTCCTGCGGACAAATCTTGGAAACAAGTATAGGGTGTACATACATAATTTGGGTGGCTTCTTTGATTTAAGTATTTTTTGGTGCTTTGCTATTATCTTCTATGCTAAGTTGCGGATTTTTTTTTTCCATTCACACACACATTCATCCTCACCACTTAAGGTGATCTCTGGTCACATTCATCCTTCCATTCATACTTTTACTCGCCCCCTATTGGTGGCGACATTTTATTTTGGGAGAATATTTACAATATTTGCTTTCTTATGGGGTGGGGTTTACAATAGTCAGGATGAGGTTAACAGGATGGGTACTGTCTTCTTCTCTTGGTTTATCTCAGCAGCAGGTCCGGCCATCTGGTGTGGATGTTGCGGTGCTCTCGGTGTCCAAGGGCAGAGATGAGTGGGTTCTCCGCTGCTGCTGTCCTCTCGTAGAAGGTGTGTGCTGCTTGTCGGAACCTCTCGCGTAGGCGGGGGACCCCAGTCAGTTCGTGGAGCTCTTCGGTTGGGAAGTCCCATGGTAGGTGCAGGGCTCGCTTCAGCGCCCTGTTCTGCACGCGTTGCAGGCTGCTGATGTGTTGCTCTGCTGCATTGCCCCACACTACAGCGGCGTACTCTAGGAGTGGCCGCACTAGTGCGAGGTATAGTTTGATGCCCAGCTCCTGTGGTAGTGTGGAGGTGGGGTTGAGTACTGGGTACAGCACCCGGAGTCGTCCCATTGCCTTATTTTTGATGTTCTCGACATGGTCCTTCCACGTGAGGCGTCTGTCCAGTGTGACTCCTAGGTAGAGTGCTGTTCTGCTCCAGGGGACTGCTGTACCGCGGACTTCTATCGGTGGCAGGTTCATTGGGAATTTCCTTCTGCAGATGGGTATTGCCTGAGTCTTCGTCCCATTGAACGCCAGGCGCCACTTCTTCGCCCAGTCGCAGAGGTTGTCGGTAGCTCGTTGGAGTCTGTGCCTGAGAACTCTGGCGCTTCTGCTGCGTGCATAGAGCGCGGTGTCATCCGCATAGAGAGCTGTGTGGACGTTGGGTGATTCTGGGATGTCGCTGGTGTAGATTGTGTACAGTACTGGACCTAGTACACTTCCTTGCGGCACTCCAGCTAGGATGTTTCTTCTGGAGGATTCTCCGTTCTGGATTCTCACGTGGAACGTTCTTCCCTCCAGATAGGACTTCAGCAGCGTCACGTGCGACACTGGGACTCCTCTGTCTAGCAATTTGAGCAGCAGGCCTTCATGCCATACCGAATCAAATGCTCTGGAGACATCCAGGAATACTGCGCCGAAGTATTCCCTTCGTTCCATCGCTTCCATTGCTTCTTCTGTCACTCTGAGGAGCTGCTGCGTGGTCGAGTGTCCTGCTCGGAAGCCGAACTGCGTGTTGGGTAGTATCTGGTCCTCATTTACATGTTGTAGTAGCCTGACCAGATATAGGCGCTCGAATACTTTCGAGACCGCCGGTAGCAGGCTTATGGGCCTGTAGCTTGCTGGTTGGGTGGCGTCTTTTCCCGGTTTGGGAACCGGTACTACAATTGCGTGTTTCCATGTTCTGGGGAACTTCTTTGTCCGCAGTATGGTGTTGAAGGACCTTGCTAATACTGCAGCTGCTTCGTCTGGCATCTCTTTGAGCATCTTGTTTGTGAACAGGTCCATGCCTCCCGCTTTTCTTGGGTTTAGGTATCTGAGCTGTATTTTTACTTCCTCTGTGGTGATTTCTCGTATTTGGTCTTCTTCATCCTGGGCTTCCAGGAATCGGGGGAGACGGTTGTTCACAAGTTCGATGTGTTCCGGGTCACTGGGGTCTTCTATCGGAGTGAAATTTTGTGCGAACACATCTGCGAGTGCGTCCGCTTTGCTGTTGGGTTCGCACACCTTGTCGTTCGCCACTGTGAGTGGTGGTATTCTCTGGTGGTGGCGCAGGAGGTTCTTTGTGGTGTTCCAGGCCGTTCCATCCTCGATCCGGAGTGCTGCTATTCTGGCTGCCCATGTTTGTATCCTGTGGGCCTCCACTGCGGCTTTTATTTCCCTCTGCAACCTGTTGACTTGCCTCTTGGTTGCTGGGTTCCTCGTTCTGGTCCACTGTCGGAAGAGCCTGTTTTCGTCGGCTATTGATGCTCTTATTTGCGGTGGGAGGTGGTGTGGTGTGGTGTCTTGTTCTCCTCCTCTTCTTGCCGGTGTGGCTGCTACTGCTGCGTCTATGGCTTTTTCCGTCACGTATCGTATGGTTTCTTCTGCTCCGACTTCTTCTGGGTCAGGTGGGGTGGCGAGATCTTCAGCTAGCAGTTCTTTGTAGTTCTGCCATCTGGTGCCTTTTAGGTCTAGTCCTTCCTTTTGTGGGGCGAGTCCTTCTAGGGCGATGTCGTAGATGACTGGTATGTGATCTGAGGCCAGTGCATCTCGGGTGCTGGCTTGGATGGCCAGTGGAAGTCCTTTTACCAGAGCAATATCCAATACGTCTGGATTGTGTTGCCTCGGGTAGTACGTCGGACTGTTGGATCCAATTATGGTTGCTTGTCTTCTTTCAGCGGCGTTCAGCAGTCTTCTTGCGCTGTTGTTGTTGATTCTCGAGTTCCATGCGTGGTGCTTTGCATTGTAGTCTCCTCCCGCGAAGACGTTCCCTGGGATGGAGAGGAGAGCTTCAATATCCGCTGGGTCGAGAGCTCTGTTTCCGCTGGGCTGCCTGTAGACGGCGATGAAGTTGATTCTCCCGAATGTCGTGTCCACTGCTACTCCGTTTGCTTCCAGCGCGTTGAGGCGCGGGAGTTCGATAGGGTGGTGCCGGAGCGATCTTCTTATGTAGATGGCCGTTCCTCCCTTGTGCGTCGGTCTGTCCTTCCTGTGGCAGTCGTAGTTGGGCACTCCTACCCTGACTCCCGGTTTCAGGAATGTTTCGCATATGAGGCATATGTCCACGGCTTCGTCATATAGGAACTGACGAAATTCGCCTGCCTGGTGTGTTATTCCGTTGGCATTCCACACCGCGATTCTCAGTCCCTGTGCGGGTCTATTTGCCATCTTGGTTTCTTGGGGCTGGTATTGTGTTTGCCATGTAGGTGGCTATCCTCTCTGTCACGCTCTTGAGCGTGACGATGGCTTCCATCATGACTGTCATGAGGGAGGCGATGTCTGCAGCTGTGGCTGCTTGTGGGGCCGCATCTTCTCTGGCGTTGGCTTCTGCGCCTGCTGCGGTGCTCTGCTGCTTGTGGTGGTCGCGTTCTTGCGTCTGCTGCTCTTCATGCATCTGCTGCTGCTGCTGCTGCTCTTCTTCTATTCTCGGCCTCTTCTGCAGGTGGCGGCGGGGCAGCGGTCGCGGTGCTTGTGTGGGCTCCGCCTGGTTTCTTGGTGCTGCTGTTTCTGGGTTCCTGCTGCGCTGATGGGCTGCTGGGCCGGTGCTGGGAGTGTCCCTCGGCTGGCGGCGGCGGTTCTTCGCTGTGTCGGCGTAGCTTGTTCCCGGCTTCCTGTGTGTTGCTTCTTGTCTGGTCCGTGCATCAAGCAGGGTCTTGCACCCGCCGTAGCTCGCCGCGTGTGCTTCCCCGCAGTTGTAGCATTTGGCCGGTTCTTCTCGGGGGACAGGGCACTCGTTGCTGCGGTGGTCCCCTGCGCACCTGACGCACTTCTGCGGGCGGTCGCAGTAGCGGGCCACATGTCCGGGTTGGAGGCACCTGTAGCATTGTGCCTGCTTCTTCTTGGCTCTTGGGTCTTCTACTGTGGTGTCGCAGGCGGCTATGGATTTGATGTTCCATATCGTCCTGTTTTGGGCATTGTTCGTGGCAACTACTTCGAACAAAGGCATTGGTCTTCGCGTCCTTGGGGACTTCATTTTGGTCACCGATCTCGTTGTGAACCCCAGGTCTGTTAGTGCCTTTCTCATGTTGTCAGCCGTGAATGAGTGTGGCATGCCTCTTATTACTACTCTCAGTGGTTTGTCATTCCCTGACGAGTGGGTGTGGAAGGGGATGTTCCTGCGTTTTAATTCTCGCAGGATCTTCACGTAGTCTTCCGCGTTTTTTGTCGTGATTTTGAAGGTGTCCCCTCCTGCTGATTTTACACGGAAGACGTGCGTCGTTGCTTCCTTTAAGCTTTCGTACAGCTCCATGTAAGAGCCACTGTACGTCGCTATGATGGGAGCGATCTTCGAGTTGTTTGTTGCCTGTGCGCTTTTTGCAGCAGCTTCTACTGGGTCTGGTTGTGGTTGTGCCTCTCCGAGCGTTGAGAAGCTGTTTGTTGTAGCTACTGGGGCGGGGGCCGCCTGGTTGATGTGGGCTGCTGGTGCCGTCTTCTTGGGGAAGATGAACCCGTCGTTGCTGGGGCTGCGTGCGTCGCAGACCCTTTTGTCTGCGGATTCTTCTTCTTCTTCTCCTGCACTGGCGGCGTCCTGCGTCTTCCTTTTGCGGGAGATCGCCTCTTGGTCCATGGGCTCCGGGTCTGCTGCTGCGGGTACTGCGTCCAGGACGTCTTCTTCTTCCCTTCCAGCGTCGAGGTTGGGGTATAGCCCCCGCTCGTACCTGGAACTGTTGGGGGTGGTGGCTGCATCTGCGGCGTCGTGGAGTGCTATCAGCAGTTCCTGCTGGTCTTCTAGGTGGTCGCTTGGGGATGGCGACGGGGGCGGGAATTCGGCGTCTTCCCTACTTTCTGTGTACCTGACCATATTTGGGGCGTGTGGAAGTGTGGACACAGAAGATAGTGCTAGCCTTTGCCTGGTGGCCGCGGGCTGGTCCCACGTGAAGGGGGCCCTGGACCACTTCTTTCCCTACTCTATCAGCCCTAGGTGGTTTTGCCTTCTTCCTGAAGAACGCAAAGACCAACCGAAGAGAGTTTGCATGCAGGTGCACGCTAGGATGGATGCCAACGTAGTTGGCGACAACGACAAGTTTGCTTTTCTCTCCTGCGGACCGAGGTCCCAGAGTGAGAACTGTTTCTTCTTTCTTCTGTGACGGAGTCTGCAGTTGAGGAGGCTCTTCCCTCTTCTTCCGGAATCTCGGAGCTTCTTCTTCTTCCCCTGGCTGGTAACGGGAAGGCTGGCTGCTGCTCCGCTTGCTTCTCTACCTTCGTCCCATAGCTAACCCTATTAGCGACGCAAGCGTCCTCTGGGGAGCGACCCCTGGGAGAGAGGTGAGAAGGGCGGTGTCCCGCCGGCTTCTCCTGAAGCCGACCTCGCGGCCGCCGACTATATGTACCTGGCGCGCCAACGTCCGAGGTCTCCGCGGTCATTTCCGGTGCAGCTCTCCTCTTGCTGCCTGCGACGGTCGTTCGCTGCACTACAGTCTGGAACCACGCGACCGCTACGGTCGCAGGTTCGAATCCTGCCTTGGGCATGGATATGTGTGATGTCCTTAGGTTAGTTAGGTTTAAGTAGTTCTAAGTTCTAGGGGACTGATGACCTCAGCAGTTAAGTCCCATAGTGCTCAGAGCCATTTTTTGAACCGTTCGCTGCAGCACAAGAATCCAGGATCAGTTTACCTTGAGGCTTTCCTCTTTCTTGTTGAAGCTGTTCTCATGTTTGTGTATTTCTACAGATTCACTGAACAAGCGGGTGCGACAGTTCTTCTCTACAGCCAGAACTTCCGTGTCGGCGAATTTTACTACGTGGTCGGCCTCACACAGCGCATGTTCCGCCACAGCCGATTTCTCCACCTGCCCCAACCTGCAATGTCGTTTATGTTCTATAATCCAGGTGTTGATCGATCGTCCAGTCATTCCAGCGTGAACTTTTCCACATGTGCACGGTATGTGATATATTCCTGGCATTGCAAGTGGGTCCCATTGCTCCGTTGCCGATCTGAGACACTCTTTGATTTTCTTTGTCAGTTTGTAAATACTCTTTACGCCGTGTTTGCGCAATATACGGCCGTTTCTGTCCGTCACTCTGGGAATGTATTGCAGAAAGGCCGTACCCGACATTTCTTTTTCTGATTTCTCACTTCGTCCGGTGTTTGGCTCTGTTGTGCTTCTATTATCACTTGTGGAGTACCCGTTGCTCCTCAGAACACTCTCCACATGTTGTATTTCGGGTCTGAGGAGCTGTGGCTCACTTATTCGTCTTGCCTGCGTTACGAGCTTCTTATTCATGCTTCTTTTCTGGCTCGGGTGGTGATTTGATAGTTTGTGCAGGTATCGGTCCGTGTGTGTCGGTTTTCGATAGACGCTATGTCCCAAGTTTTCGCCATCCCTTGTGACCAGCACATCCAGAAAAGGTAGTTTTTTTGTCCTTCTCTACTTCCATAGTAAATTTTATGCTGTCATGTAGACCGTTCAAGTGTCTTAGGAAGTTACCGAGCTATTCTTCACCATGGCTCCACACAACGAAGGTATCACCAACATATCTCTACCACACTTTAGGTTTACGAGGTAACAAGTCCAGTGCCTACGCCTTGACCAACGACGGAAGAAGAAAGCGCGATTGATCTCCTCCCTCGCCTTTTTGTCGCGGTGCCGGTATGAAGGTTCTACACCGAATTTATTGAAATGTAATCCCCTGTTCACCCGCTTGTCCAGAGAAGCTGTAGAAATTCACAAACATGAGGACAATTTCAACAAGAAGGAGGAAAGCCTCAAGGTAAACTGGTCCTGGCTTCCCGTGCTGCAGCGAACGACCGTCGCAGGTAGCAAGAGGAGAATCGCACCGGAAATGACCACAGAAATGCCTGTGGACTTCGGCACGCCAGGTACATATAGTCTGCGGCCGTGAGCTCGGCTTCAGTCCACCACCGGCAATGGTGGGTGAATCTTTGACAATACCAGCCACTCATGCTGGCGAAACGTCAGAAAAATCATCAGACGAACGTCGGACGAAGAAACCGAGACAGAAGCCAACAGGCAGTTTGTCAACAAGTGGCCACGAAAACCTTAACAATTTTGTAAATTACCTTTGCCCAGAATTGGACAACAACAACTGCACCAGCATCAGGCCACGTCAGCTTTTCATCACTGCATGACTCAAGGTAGTAAGGATAGTGGCACAGTTGATCCAGTTTTCTCCTCCACATTCACATTGAGTCGGTCCTCTGGAAAGTCCTTATGTGTCACTGTTGTTTCTGGATTTACAAACACTTGATGTCAGACTGTTCAATGGTCACCAAACGGATCAGTCTACAGTACCTCCAGTCTGTAGACACTCAGCAAGTTTCGTCCACATTTGAAACTATGCTCTGGGAGCACACGGAGACATAGGGACGACGCTGAACTGGGGAAACTTCTTCTGTATTTTAACCTAGACCTTGTTGGGTGATGGCCATGGAGAGGATTGATTTAGGTCATTCTTTTTCCTTTCTATACAGCTGCTTTGCTACATACTATAGTGACCAAAGCGGAGCTGCACGTGCGCATGGCGGTATTTTCCAGGGAGTACAGTACAACAAGTACTTTTATTCAAAAACAGAACATTGAATAATGTCTACAGGGGATGGGGACGCAAGTACACGTAAGTCTGAATGGCACACAAATAAATAATTCCTAACTTGGTTCCAGAACAGAAATAGAGGGCACTGATAAACAAGTTCACTAACTAGGTTGAAAACACTCCTGACTTTTTCAAAGGGTCACAGGACGCCATTGATTGCAGTAACTTGACATAGGGGTGGATATTAAGTTCAACCGTCTGAATACTTTCCTTGAATCACAGAGTCCAATGAGGTTGTGAGCAGTGGAGAGAAAGCATCCGTGGCGACTGTGTGGCTCCTCGTCATTGTGCTTCCGGTCGATCCTCCAGGACGGGTGCTGCAGTTGGAACTGGTGGCTCTGATGTCAGGAAGTCTTTTAAAAACAGGATTGCCGTGGACTCAGTGGGCAAATGATTTTTTTTCTTTATTGTTATTTTGAAAGCTTGACAAGAAAGGTAGGCCGGCAGCGGCCTATCTATGCCGCTCTTCGGCCACAGAGAAACACACAGGAAACAGAAAGACAGAAAAACAAACAAACATGGTGAATAAAAACGAGAGGCAGACATAGTAAAATAAATGACACCGTTCACAGGCGCACTGTTTGGATAAAAACGTTCATCACTATTGCACCTGCCTTCCCTCCTCCATGCGGATCCTCTATAACTTAATTCCGTTCCCACACCTCCTCCTTTTCCTCGAACGGATACAGATCCTTTACACCTCCCGCAAATTTGATCCCCCTCACCCGGGTGCTTGTCTCTCCCATCCTTTCCCACCCCAATCCGCTGCCGTGCCTGTATTCCCACATCCCACACGCTCTCCATCTCTCCACACTCCGTACCCTTGCCCAAGGTGGCTTCCGCCAACTCCCCCTCCCTGATGATGCCCTCATCCCCTCCATCTACCCCTCCTACAAACTGAAGGGAAAAAAATCATAACACCAAGAAGGAGTTGGCGACATAAAGGAAAGTTGGATGCGTGTTTCTACATCTGAAAGAGAATATTTATTCGAATTTCCAGCTAGTCGCATAAGAGTGGCTCTAGTGGAGCCACTACGAGGACGCAAATGAGGTTTGCTTCAAATACAAGCTGTATCGATCGTGAGCGTTGTCTCTGAGACCGAACGTGGTGTGTTGATGTCAGCAAGAATGCCTTTAAGGTGACAGAAATGCCATTACCAACATCTCGCTGAATTTGAAGGAGTTCGTGTCAGAGGGCCGCTAGAAGATGGATACTGCAGAAAGACTAAACAGTAATGTAGCCACTGTACATGGGGGCAACGGCCTTGCCGCAGTGGTAACACCGGTTCCCGTCAGATCATCGAAGTTAAGCGCTGTCAGGCTGGGCTAGCACTTGGATAGATGACCATCCGGTCTGCTGAGCGCTGTTGGCAAGCGGGGTGCACTCAGCCCTTGTGAGGCAAACGGAGAAGCTACTCCGGTCTCGGAAACTGACATAGGCCGGGAGGGGTGAGCTGACCACATGCCCCTCCATATCCGCATCCGGTAACGCCTGTGGGCTGAGGATGACACGGCGGCCAGTCGGTACCGTTGGGCCTTCGTGGCCGTTCGGGCGGAGTTAAGTTTGTTTTTAGCCACTGGGAGCTGTGGTGACGATAATGTACAGTCGCAACAAGACTGGGCTTCGGACGGCCATCCGGTTCTAGGCGCTCAATCCGAAACCGCGTGACTGCTACGGTCGCAGGTTCGAATCCTGCCTCGGGCATGGATGTGTGTGATGTCCTTAGGTTAGTTAAGTTTAAGTCGTTCTAAGTTCTAGGGGACTGATGACCACAGATGTTAAGTCCCATAGTGCTCAGAGCCATTTGAACCATTTTTTTTGGACGGCCACGTTGCAGTGCCAAGAGGGAAGACCATCGTGTTCGGCGTATGGCTCTGACACATCGTACTGCATCTGCAGCAGCAGTTCGAGCAGCAGCTGGCACCACTACGACTCGACGGACTGCTACAAATTGGTTACCTGAGGACAACTCCGAGCCAGACGCCCTCTAGCGTGCGATCCACTGATCCCAAACCACCGCTATTTGTGACTTCAGTGGTTTCAAAAGAAATCTCATTGGAGGACAGATGGTAGGGGGTAGAGGTCCTGTTTTCTGATGAAAGATGGTCCAGCCTCGGTGCCAGTGATAGCCGTGTGTTGGTTAGAAGGCGGCCAGTTGAGGGCCTACAGTTAGCCTTTCTGCGTGCGAGACACACTGGAGCTATACCTGCACTTATGGTTTGGCGTGCGGCTTCGTATGACAGCATTAGCATTCTCGTGGTTATTCCACGTATCCTTACTGAAAATTTGTACGACATTCGGTGATTCGGTCTGTTGTGCTACTATTGCGTCATTCCAGGGAGTGATTTCCAATTGCATAACGCTCTCCCACAAACCGCCGTTGTAGCCCATCATGCTCTACAGAGTATCGACATGTTGCCTTGGCCTGCTAGATCACCAGATATGTGTCCAAACGAGCAAAAATGGGACATCAGTGGACGAAAACTCCAGCGTCATCAACAAATAGCATTAACTGTCCCTGTCATTACCTACGAAGTGCAACAGGCATGGAACTCCATCCCACAAACTGACATCGGTACCTGTACAGCACACTGAATGCACATTTACATGCTTGCATTCAGCATTCTGGCGATTACACCGGTTATTAATGTACCAACATTTCATATTTGCAACGGCTTATCCTGCGCTTACATTTACCTGTGAACTTGCAATGTTGAACACTTCAATAAGTTACATAGACAAACGTATTTACCAAGTTTCGTTACTCTACATTAATTACTTTTTGTTGTTCCGATTTTTTCACCTGTGTATGTAAGTATATGAAAGTAGAAAAGAATACAATACTGTATAGTAGATGCTGTAACTCGTCAATTTAGTCGGCGCTTGGACACGATCCAGCCCAGATCTTCGTGTAGGCCACGATTTTAATACTTTCCATTTGCAACTTAATTATGTTAGCTACTGTCAGAAGTGTTATTCGTAAAGTTCACGGTGATTATTTTCAATAAACTAATCATGATGGCATTCCTATTTCCCATTTGTTAATGATACCTATTTGCATATCTATAAGACTCCAAACTTTGTCAATTTATATCACGATGACGCTACTGGCTATGATGGCCATTATCAGAAGAACTGCTATAAGGAGCAGGTAGAACGAGGCCTAAATGGCTACGCGGGAGGTTAAGTCAAGGATGAACTAAATTCACCTTGCATTTGTCAGTGCCATGATTTTGCCTGGTATATCAATATGACAGCAAGGTCGTTGCCCACGGGCAAAGCGTCTGCTTCCAATTAACAATGTTAGATGGCAAAGCATGAAGGGACTAGAATGAGATTTTCACTTTGCAGCGGAGTGTGCACTGATATGAAACTTCCTGGCAGATTAAAACTGTGTGCCCCGACCGAGACTCGAACTCGGGACCTTTGCCTTTCGCGGGCAAGTGCTCTACCATCTGAACTACCGAAGCACGACTCACGCCCGGCCCTCACAGCTTCACTTCCTGCCAGTATCTCTCCTGCAGGAGAGCTTCTGTAAAGTTTGGAAGGTAGGAGACGAGATACTGGCAGAAGTGAAGCTGTGAGGGCCGGGCGTGAGTCGTGCTTCGGTAGCTCAGATGGTAGTGCACTTGCCCGCGAAAGGCAAAGGTCCCGAGTTCGAGTCTCGGTCGGTGCACACAGTTTTAATCTGCGAGGAAGGTTCATGAAGGGACTGTTGCAACTGGGGTAGCTTTCAGGAGGACGGCGGTTCTAACCTTCGTCCGGCCATCCAGATTTAATTTGTACGCAGTTTACGTAAATCGGTTGATACAAATGACAAAATGGTTCCTTTGAAAAGGGCGCAGTCGATTTCCTTCCCTACCCTATTCCAATCCCAACTTGTGCCGCTCTTTAGTGACCACGTGTGACACCGGTCGTTAAAACCTAATCTTCCTTACCTTCGCGCTGTTTAAGCACCAACAGTTAAGTTTGATCGTATTTATTCTGTGCACGTGTTTGGTTGTGTGTTCCTATCCGCAGTGCCTATCAACAATAAAGCAAGAAAGCTGGAGTTTTTAGAGGACTGCAAGCTTAATCCGGAAGTACATTTCAGAAGATTATATTAATAAAAATGTGAGAACAGACCACTGAAAAGCCCACAACCTAACAAAATTTAAATCTGATAAACTAATAAATACAGTGAAGACTCAGATTTTAAATAAAATGCTATACTTGCACATGCGGGGTCCGCCTCAGTAACGGAGCATTCAGTGTGCCTGATTGCCATGTAGAGAAAATGGGTTCAATTCTGCCTACTACTCGGTAGGAGGACTGGAGTGGAATACATTCAGCCTGGTGAGGCAGTTTGAAAGGTTTCTTGAATGAGAAGTAGCGACTCCAGTGTCCAGAAAGCCGACAACGGCCTGGAGTGCGGTGTGCTGACACCACGCCACATCAAAATCACGCCATATGGCACATAATGACACGGCATCCAATTGGCATCCCATGCTTCTATCGCAGCGTTACGGTTATCAGTTGCTTCTACTTACTAATGTGGAACTGCGACCGAAGAATTTCGTTATCCGCTTAACGTTGTATTAAGTCTCTATGAAATGTCAGAACTTTTGCAGTTTTAGAAAAATCCCCAGTAGCAGATTAATTAATACGTTATATTTTTATACTATTTTTATCTGAGACGAAATAAAATGTCAGTCACTTGGTACTTCCTTCGCTTACATTGTAGACACGAGACTGATCACACCAAGACAGCTGACTGAATTACTGGTGTGAATTTTCCTCGTGTTTCCATTTGTTCGGTGTAAACTCGAGCAGTCACTCGGAATAATTGCTACATGTGCTGGTGCAGAAGAGTCAAAATTAATTTTGTGTTGCATTTCAAATAACATAATCTGTTCGTGAATGTTACACTGTGATACGTTTCTGAGCAGGTCTTGAGGAGAGGAACTGGGTTACAGAATATAAATATAGGGCGATATTTAAAAAGAGACGTACTGCCGTTCATATCTTCATAACGAACAAAATTACAATAAATACAGTCATGCTGGTTAATGTCAACCTGATAGCTGAATTACATTTACTCGATACATTTTTTTTCTTTTTTTGGGGATGGTCATACATATTATACGAGACTATCTGTAACTGTGATGTCAGCACTCCAACCACCAACTGCCGACTCAGTTGGCAGTTGATGGTTGGAGTGCTGAGATCACAGTTACAGGTAGTCTGTATAACCAGTTACGTTGGCCACTGATGCAGCGTATGTATGGATCGTGATAAACCCTTCAGCATCAGCTAAGGCCTGAAGATGGCACACTGAAGCGCCGAAACTGGTAGCTGCACATTAAATAAAATCATAAGGACGGCTCTAGACGTTTCATTTTCTTACAATAGTGAACGGCCGTGGTCTCCAAGACCTCTATTCAAAAGGATGGGCGTATAAAAACTTGTGATTTTTCAATTTCTCCCGGCGTACTTTATGACGAAAGAGTTCACGGGTGAACAGTCGGGTGTTAGTGCCCAACGTGCACAATATTTCGGCAAGCGACAACGTTGTCATCATCAGGTGCACTGACGAACTGAGCGCCGAGGCGCATTTCTTCTTGGTGTAGCAATTTTAATGGCCAGTAGTGTACATAATGGATGTACGAGTGCAGATTGTAGACACGTGGTTGACGACATGACGGTTTGGCTCTGGTCGTGGGTCGTGCACGTACAGCTAAGGCGGTTAAGACCACCACTCGCGTAAAGTGGAAAAAGCAGGTTCGAGTCCCGGTCTGGCGGAAATTTTCGTTGTCGTCATTCCGTTATACAGCTGAGGTTGTTCGTATTCGCAACTGTATTTCATAACGGCTGCATTCATGTCAGAAGAACATCGAGTCGCCCTTATTAACGACACAAGCTCTGCAGTATCCTATCAGTATCGGCTCGACTCGGGAATGCTGCACGGAGTTCTTCCAGCAGCCTTGAGTCGGAGGAGGCCCGGCTAAATGGCACGCCTCAGGGGTCGCGAAAGATCCCCCAGCACAAACCGGAGCGAAGGAACCGAACGAATCAATAAAAACGGAAACGAATTGGGGGTCTTAACTAGATTGCAAGCGCCGACCACCCCAGATCCACCACCCCACGCCCCCGCTCGATGTCGTAGCCCAGGCTGACCCCCCACCTTCCCCTACCCCTCTTCCGGAACACACACACACACACACACACACACACACAATGCCGCCCGCTGGATCGGCCAATTCGCGGAACCTAACTTCATGTGACATGTTGTGGCAAATTGCGCGAAAGTAGCAATCCCTTAATACCGCGCGTGGCTGGGAGACGGGCCTAACAGCTTCCTCCGTGGCGGTACTCCCGGAGGCAGCCACTCATGACCCTCACCAGAGCTCCCCCGCAGAGTCAAGCGTTTCGCCGCTACTGTCTAAATACTTCCTCCCTGTATTCCCTCCAAGTAAAGCGGTATGGCGTTGCTTTCCTCTGCAGTGGTCGCGAATGTTTTGCGTTAACTGTTAAAACACTGTCAGAAAATGAAAATGCAGCACCCTCTGGACAAGGTCATTCTATTCACGATTGAGAGTTTAGAATCCTATGAGAATACTTTATTGGCCTAGATCACAAGTTTTGTTATCAATTTTAGACAGGTCAATAACCATTTTCAGATCCATGGTCACAGAACTTATTACACACTGTATAAAATGCTAATCACTCTCATGTAGTGCAAAGAAAAAAAAATGGATGAGAATCCCATGTGTATGATTATCATACATTTTCTGAGATAATAACCATAAGCAATGTAACATGCTATTCTGCATGACATGGGAAACAGTTGAAGTTGTGCCGCCGACGGAAATATTTTGCAAGTTTTGTGATCATGGATCTAAAGACGGCCATTGAATTGGCTGAAACTGGTTATCTACGTAACAAAACTTGCTATCTAGGCAATAAAGTATTCTAAAAGGATACTAGAATCTCGATTTATAAACTCGCCACCTGGTTCCACTGACGGTAGTAATCAAAATATTATTGACAAGTGATCATTGTAGAAGAATATGATAACAAATTCAGACCAAATGAAACACACAGGGGGCCCAAACAGTCGCATCAATACACAGCATCAATACAAAGCAGGCGTGTATTCTCGCATGCAAACAGTCATAAAGGAGCTGAAGAACATCCTGCGATATATTGTCTCAAGCGTCTTGCATATTTTGTTGCAATTCGAATCAAGCAGGCTTTTGGGAACGAGTAAGTTCCCGCTTCACCAGACCCATATGTGCTCAGTGGGCAAGTGATCTGGTGATCTTGCTGGTCAGGGTACTTGTTGTACGCCATGTCGCAGTCGCACATGGATATGCATTGTCCTATTGAAAAAGACATCATTTTCCTGTCGAAGAAATCGCAGAGTAGCACTGGGATAACAACCTGTGCACTAGTTACTTTACCCTGCAGCAAAATAAAATGTAATTGCAACTTGTAACTGATGCCCTCTTCCACCACCATGAAGCCTGAGGTGGGACCCGTGTCTCTTGCGGGAGTGGGAAGGTGGGGGGGGGGGGGGGGGAATGAACATACATATGCCTTACATATGTACATACATCACTCGCATGCAGAAAGAAGCTACTAGCATCACTGAAGACAACAGAGTGCAGTTCCACTTCCCAGTCGACTCTTAAACGACACCACAATAGCTATGCTTGGTGGTGTCCAGAGGCACACATTTCCTTAGTGTTGCTGCAAGCAGACGGTTCTCAATAGTACTTCATGACACAGCAAGGCTAACATGTGCCCAGATTTCTTCCCTGGATGATGTTCGGTAGGCCACCACTGCTCCCAGAATGCGTCGACCTTGATGTGCCCCTGTACTACTTGGATTTCCAGAATGTGGTCTACAGATGTGAGAATGTTACACAGATCACTGCTGAACGCACCGACGCGACGTTGATACATAATACTCAACTTCTGCAGCGATCTTTCAAAATGTCCATTCAGTTTCCGCAGATACAATGCGCGCCCGTTCACCTGGTTAAAGTCGATCAGTAGGAATACGTATTTCGCAGTGGAACGTGGTTGTACCCTAAAACGAATGTTGCAAACTCTGTCGACCTCTAAACTCAGCACAGTTATTGGTTGCAGAGTCGCATACGGGCCTCCCGAGAGCCATCTGATCTCTGATGACGACGACAAATGAATCACAACTACAACCCCTTTTTATGCAGTTACTGTAACCCACTGCCACTGAACACAATCCTTGAAGATGTTCCGATTTTTTTCCAGCAGTGTAGTTTCACAGTCTTCGAGGGTAAAAGTAGTCGAATGAAATAAAGTTAAGGGAATATATTTCTTCACATTTTCGGGTTTTTATCCCGTAATAAAAATAGCAATTTTCTCAATACAATGGTATTTAAATCACTTAACATCTCCCTTTGGAAGTATTTTCTTTCTTTTTTTAAAAAAATATCGTTTGCACCAGTTTAAAATGCAAAAGAAAACATTTACATACATGATAGTTAACTGAAACCCTCAGCTGCTGACAGGTGTTGTTGATATACTTCGATGGGGACAGCTGAAAATGTGTGCCCCAATTGGGACTCGAACACGGGATCTCTTGCTTACATGGCAGACGCTCTATCCATCTGAGCCGGCGCATTTCGTCTGTGCCCTCGGTGGCTCAGATGGATAGAGCGTCTAGCGTCTGCCATGTAAGCAAGAGATCCCGGGTTAGAGTCCCTGTCGGGGGACACATTTTCAGCTGTCCCCATCGAGGTATATCAACAACACCTGTCAGCAGCTGAGGGTGTCAGTTAATGATAATTTATTCTAGATAAGCTGCACGGTCATCAATGGTATTTGTTCTTTCGAGAACACTTACTGTCTTCATATACATTTACACACGTTCAAGACCATGAACAATAGGTAACTTTTTATATAGAAGGCTGTAGATGGGAGCATTACAAAGGTGAAATTATGTTGTCTCCATTGGCAGCACTGTCGAAGCTTTTCATGATATAAGTTTGACAGACTCCCCTATGGACAACATATTAATGAGCACCCCTGGCGTAGAGAAACAACTGAAAGATTTGAAACCAAGTAACTAACCAGGTCTGGATGCAATCCCAATTCGTGGTTACAAAGAATACTCTGCGGCATTGGCCCCTTGCCTAGCTTGCATTTATCGCGAATCTCTCGCCCAGCACAAAGTTCCAAGCGACTGGAAAATTGCGCAAGTAACTCCTGTGTATAAGAGGAGTAAAAGAACGAAACCGCAAAATTACAGACCAGTGTCCCTAACTTCTGTTTGCTCCAGAGTCCTTGAAGATATTGTCAGCTCGAATATAATAAACTTTACTGAGACTGAAAAGCTTATTTGCACGAATCAGCATGGTTTTAGAAAGCATCGCTCATGCGAAAGCTTGCCCTTTTCTCACATCACATACTGCGAACTACGGATGAAGGGCAACAGGCAGATTCCATACTTTTAGATTTCCGGAAAGCATTTCACACGGTGCCCCATTGCAGTCCGTTAACGAAGGTACGAGAGTACGGAATAAATTCACACATATGTGAGTGGCTCGAAGACTTCTCAAGCAATAAACCCCAGCATGTTGACCCCGACGGCGAGTGTTCATCAAAGAAAATGATATCGCCAGGAGCGCCCCAGGGAAGTGAGATAGGTCCGCCGTTGTTCTCTATATACATAAATGATTTGGTGGACAGGATGGGCAGCAATCAGCGGTTGTTTGCTGATGATTCTGCGGTGTACGGAAAGGTATAGTCGTTGAGTAGCTGTAGGAGGATACAAGATGTCTTAGACAAAATTTGTGATTGGTCTGATGAGTGGCAGCTAGCTCTAAACGTGGCCAAAAGTAAGTTAATGTGGATAGGTAGGAAAAACAAACCTGTACTGTTCGGGCGCAGCATTGGTTGCGTACTGCTTCACGCAGTCACGTCGTTTAAATAATTGGGTGTAACGTTGCAAAACTATATGAAGTGGAAAGAGCATGTGAGGACCATCATAGGAAACGCTAATGTTCAAACTGGTTTATTGGGAGAATTTTAGGAAAGTGTTGTTCATCTGTAAAGAACACCTATTCTTGAATACTGTTCGAGTGTTTGGGATCAGTACCAGGTCGAATTGAAGGAGGATATCGAAGCAATTCAGAGCGGCCTGCAGATTCGTTACCGGTAGGTTCGAACAGCCCGTAAGTGTTACGGAGATGCTTCCGGAACTCCAGTGGGAATCCCTGGAACGAAGGCGACGTTCTTTTAGAAGAACACTATTGAGAAAATTTAGAGAACTGCATTTGAAGCTGACTGCCAAATGATTCTACTGCCGCCAACATACGTTGCGCGTAACGACGATGAAGATAAGGTACGAGAAATTAGGGTTCATACAGGGAACAGGATAGGAAATGAGTAGTGGTGATGCAGTTGCCCTACGCCACAGAACGTACGGTGGCTTGCGAAGTATCTACGTCGATGTAGATGTAGAAAAGAAATTTTCTGATGGTGGAAACAAAACTATTGTTGCACTACAGCAGTATTATGAAATTGTCATTAGAAACAACATATGATTTGTTCAGAATGAAACAGGCAGTGTGGGTTACCTTCTTCCGCAATCTGTCAGCAGATGCCAAATCAATACATCAACTTTTCCCTCCTGGACCAGTTTCACGAAGCAAGCATCAAATGACCAGTCCTTAAACACTTCATACAGCCATAAATATTCCATCTCAGCAGCACTTACGCAAGTCCTCAAGCCCGTTTACAGAAAGCTGGCACAACCTGACTTGTTAATGTGTCTACATGGGCAGCCTCAGATTGCAAATGAGTCTTTCAACAGTCTCATATGATCTCGTAAATCAAAAAATGTTTTTGATGGAAGGAAGACGCTAAAATGCGAAATCTATGAGGTTGTTACTGTCTTAATGATAGCAGCACTACTACGATAAAAGTACTGCATCATATGGCAATTAATCCTGGAGTAAATTACATAAGAGAACTTCAACATATGAATGGTGTTTCTTCGATAAAGCACAGTACCCAGCAGAAACGGCCATTGAGCGATCCAGAAGGGAGAAAAGAACGTGATCTATGGAAAATGAATAATCGTATGATGTACCATATTGTGCAGTTGTGCATGGAAGGTTTTAGTCATTTCAAATTGAGGAGTCTCTTGGAGTACGGAATCAAATTTTCAGGGAATTACGAAATACGTGTACTGCGTCCACTGAAACAACGAAACAAAATGATAGGTATAATTAAAATTGTTTTGGGGGAAGTCCGAGAGATTTATACACAATTTTAACCACAATGTTAAAAAAATTGTTTTATCCAACCAGGTACTCAAATGCAATGATTTTATTTCAGGACAACAGAGGGTTGGGTTGTCTGGGGGGCCAGCCGCGGTAGCCGTGCGGATCTAGGCGCTCCAGTCCGGAGCCGCGCTGCTGCTACGGTCGCAGGTTCGAATCCTGCCTCGGGCATGGGTGTGTGTGATGTCCTTAGGTTAGTTAGGTTTAAGTAGTTCTAAGTTCTAGGGGACTGATGACCACAGCAGTTGAGTCCCATAGTGCTCAGAGCCATTTGAACCATTTGTTGTCTGGGGGAGGAGACCAAACGGCGGGATCATAGGTCTCATCGGATTAGGGAACGACAGTGAAGGAAGTCGGCCGTGCCCTTTCAAAGCAATCATCCTGGAATTTGCCCGGAGCGATTTAGGGAAATCACGGGAAACCTAAATCAGGATGGCCGGACGTGGGACTGAACCGTCGTCCTCCCGAATGCGAGTCCAGTGTGCTAACCACTGCGCCGCCTCGCTCGGTAGTACACTAATAATATAGCTTGTAATGTTATATAAAAGTGTCATGTACATTCGAAGTGGTTTCTGAAGTACAAAGAAGCCAAGTAACAACATTTAAGTGTTGATATAGGGCACTCTAGCTCCAATTAATAAATGAGACACTAAAAATAGTAAAAGATTTTCGCTATTTGGACAGCAAACTGGCTCAAGTAGAAAGTGTATGTGATACACATTGATAACAGCAATAAAAACGTTTCTGTAAAAGCGAAGTAGTTCAACATTAAAGGTAAATCTAAATTTCAGAAAAAATTTAGAAAATTTAAGAATGTGGTGCAAGAGAAGAATACTGTAGATTAGATGGGTTGGATGAGTTAACTAATGAAGAAGTAATTACCGAATCGAAGGGAGAAAAAAAATCTTATAGCGCAACTTGACTAAATGAAGGGAGCAGTTGATAGGACACATCCTGAGGCATCAATGAATCGTCATTTTGGTATGGAGCCACGTTTGGGATTAAAAATTGTAGAAAGACACTAAGCCTTTATACAATAAGAGGGTTCAAACGGGTGAGGGTTACAGTAATTAGGCAGAGGTGAAGAGGCTTCCATAGAACAGACAATTCTGAACAGCTGCATCGAACCAGTCTTCAGACTGAAGACCAGTAACACAATCTTCCCTTAGCGAATAAAACCATCTAGGTTGGTAAAAAAAATTCTATGTTTACTACGACGTTTTGAATACTGGCATAATCAGATATCAAAAACTTTGAACTTGCGAAACAAGGTTTGAGAAGTACCAGCCGGTTCCCGAGCTGTCACTTCTCACTTTTAATAAGCAAAAGAAGGGAAAGCAGAAAAGTGGAAGGAGTATATGGAAGGTCTATACAGGGGCGATGTTCTTGAGGACAATATTGTGGAAATGGGAGAGGAGGTAGATGAAGATGAAATGGGAGATACGATACTGCGTGAAGAGTTTGACAGAGCACTGAGAGACCTAAGTCGAAATAAGGCCCCGGGAGTAGACAACATTCCATTAGAACTACTGACAGCCTTGGGAAAGCCAGTCCCGACAAAACTCTACCATATGGTGAGCAAGATGTATGAGACAGGCGAAATTCCCTCAGACTTCAAGAATAATATAATAATTCCAATCCCAAAGAAAGCAGGTGTTGACATATATGAAAATTACCGAACTATCAGTTTAATAAATCACAGCTGCAAAATACTAACGCGAATTCTTTACCGACGAATGGAAAAACTGGTAGAAGCCGACCTCGGGGAATGTCATTTTGGATTCCGTAGAAATGTTGGAACACGTGAGGCAATACTGACCCTATGACTTATCTCAGAAGAAAGATTAAGGAAAGGCAAACCTACGTTTCTAGCATTTGTAGACTTAGAGAAAGCTTTTGACAATGTTGACTGGAATACTCTCTTTCAAATTCTGAAGGTGGCAAGGGTAAAATACAGGGAGCGGAAGTCTATTTACAATTTGTACAGAAACCAGAGGGCAGTTATAAGAGTCGAGGGTCATGAAAGGGAAGCAGTGGTTGGGAAGGGAGTGAGACAGGGTTGTAGCCTCTCGCCGATGCTATTCAATCTGTATATTGAGCAAGCAGTAAAGGATACAAAAGAAAAATTCGGAGTAGGTATTAAAATCCATGGAGAAGAAATAAAAACTTTGAGGTTCGCCGATGACATTGTAATTCTGTCAGAGACAGCAAAGGACTTGGAAGAGCAGTTGAACGGAATGGACAGTGTCTTGAAAGGAGGGTATAAGATGAACATCAACAAAAGCAAAACGAGGATAATGGAATGTAGTCGAATTAAGTCGGGTGATGCTGAGGGAATTAGATTAGGAAATGAGACACTCAAAGTAGTAAAGGAGTTTTGCTATTTAGGGAGCAAAATAACTGACGATGGTCGAAGTAGAGAGGATATAAAATGTAGAGTGGCAATGGCAAGGAAAGCGTTTCTGAAGAAGAGAAATTTGTTAACATCGAGTATAGATTTAAGTGTCAGGAAGTCGTTTCTGAAAGTATTTGTATGGAGTGTAGCCATGTATGGAAGTGAAACATGGACGATAAATAGTTCAGACAAGAAGAGAATAGAAGCTTTCGAAATGTGGTGCTACAAACGAATGCTGAAGATTAGATGGGTAGATCACATAACTAATGAGGATGTATTGAATAGAATTGGGGAGAAGAGGAGTTTGTGGCACAACTTGACTGGAAGAAGGGATCGGTTGGTAGGACATGTTCGCAGGCATAAAGGGATCACCAATTTAGTACTGGAGGGCAGCGTGGAGGGTAAAAATCGTAGAGGGAGACCAAGAGATGAATACACTAAGCAGATTCAGAAGGATGTAGGCTGCAGTAGGTATCAGAGGATGAAGAGGCTTGTACAAGATAGAGTAGCATGGAGAGCTGCATCAAACCAGTCTCAGGACCGAAGACCACAACAACAACAACAATAAGCAAATCCAGTTAATCATAGGTTAAATTCATATTCAAACTGCCCAACCATTCTTAAAATTCAGTATACGAAATTAACAACAGTGCCTTCAAATCTCAATTCATCTTTAAATTATTCTTATATATTTTAACTGGGATTCTGTGCATTGAATGGTAGATTTTTCACTTGTGTCAGCTGAGGTTTTGGAAAGCCAGCAGTTAAGCTGCCCATTCACAGCCTCATCAAGGCACTCGCTTGCCAATCCACTTGCCAACCAATCTGACTTTGTGTGGGCAATGGCACTGCTTGGTGGCTAGCAGGTAGCGGTTTGCTGTGAAATTGACACATCCAGACCACAGACCTGCCCACTATAATGTCACCCATACACAGGCAAACTGGTCAGGGTAGACCCGCTCAGCAGGGGGGAGGGGCCAGTTGACTGGTCAGCCAGTGTATGGGGCCTTTAGACAGGCCAGGAGAAGTGAGCCAAGATGCCCCACTGTATTAAGGTTCTATACACGGGCCAACCAATCAGCCAACAACCCCTCCCAAACAAGTGTGTCCTGACCCATTCGCCTTTGTGTGGGCAATTTTTACAGTTGTTAGGTCTGTGGTCCAGAGGCATCAATTTGTGGCGAACCTCTAACTGTTTTCCCCAACTGCTACCTGCAATCCCACGCTCCATCAGCACAAGCAGGCAGTCACAGGACGCCCAAACACAGTGGGACGAGTTGGCAACCCACAGAACTGGGGGAGGGGGGCAGTCAGCTGACCAACTGGGCTGTGAATGGGCAGCTTTACTCTCCTAGGGATGGAGGGTGACTTGTTAAGTTTTTTCGCTGACCAGGGTGGTGAGATTTTGACCCTAGCCAGATGAGGCAGGTATGCTGCCAGCCTTCTTGTTTCTTAGCACTGTTCTAGTGCCTGTAGCAAACGTATTCCTTGTTATTTAGAAAACAGTGAACAGGGTGAGAGTCCAGCACAACGTTAAAAACAGTGACCCATGCAGATTCGACAGAGCAAACGAATTGCTGTTTTACAGCTGTGGGCATTGTATCTTGCTCTGTCACTTCTCAGAATGCTGGTGGAAGGGGGTTTCATTACATTTCTAACAGATGGCTATCTGCCTGCCTCTCCCAAAGGCAACCATACTATTCAGACTCATTCTCCATGATTTTTACCTATTGGTGAAAGTGTGTTTTGATAGACAGATGTCAGGACCTGGTGGGGTGTGAGATTTTCTTTTTTCAGCTCATGGACAAGAAAGAAATGCATTAACTGTTCTTAAAAACAGCTAGAGTGGTCGTCCAAGACTCATTTTTTGAATTTTTGTGCATGAAAAGACGAAGCATTGGTAGTATAAAGAAGCGAGATGATGGTGCAGGCTCGCGAACCTCAGAACAGCAAAGGTGAAAAGACAGGCGATCAGAGATTGATTTTTACACAGTTTCTGGTGGGGGAAAACAGTAACATAACAATTATACCATTGGTTGGAGCTGGGCGACCTTTTTCTTATTCATGAGTGTTTTTGAGACGTGAACTCTGAGTGTAACAGGTACAAGAGACTTTGATGCAGAAACCCAATGATTTCATTCGGAAGTATGGATATGGAGAAGCTAGATTTGCACTTTAGACTCGGAGGAGGAAGACAGGTGCTTTAGACTTCGTGCTGCTTGTGAGACAGCTTGAATCGGCAGTTGGGTTCCATTGCCATCCAGCAGCGCTATTCACAGCTGTGATGAGAATATAGAACAACATTGGCTGGTTATGATGGATCAAAGTTAGGGGTTTTAGGATATTTCACTAACTTCATATAGGCTCATCCACGACCAAACAGACAGGAATTGTTGCATTTATAATTTCATTTCTCCTTCTGCTGTGAATACACAATCACTGATATCCAAACATGGCTATGAGTGCTGAATTAGTATGTTCGGAAGATGATTACCACTGGCCCCATCTCCTTGTCAAATAAGTTTGTCAAAGTTATTAATGTTCATTACAGTGTAATTTCAGGTTTCAGTTAGATGTACTTTGGCATGTGTTCAACAAAATTCTGTGACCTTCCTTATTAAATTGCGCAAAGTGATCAGTTTGTAATAGAAATTGGTTTAAATGAGCCAGGTTTTTAATTTTTTACTTAGTGAATCCCTCTCTAATGCGTTTTACTAATACTGAATTATGGGATGCCAGTACCCAAGAGAAAGAGTGCTGCACCCAACCTCTTCTATAACAACATTACATAAACTCTGTTCCATAATATTTTTGTGGGGCATCCGATGTCTTCGAGGAGAATCTGCCTCACAGCATCCCAACTGATGCAGACCATTATAGTAGTAGGACAAAGCTGATGTGGTCCCATTCTCCATTATTGCAAATTAAATCGAGATGGCGGATTCAAGATGGTGGCAATAGATATGACAATGTGTGAATGACGTCATGGCGGGAAGTTCGAAATTTGGCGGGAAAAAAGGTCAGTTGGGCTACCTTCACTAACCTAACCCCCTCCCCAACCCACTCTCCAAGAAAATGGCGGGAAGTTCAAATTTTGGTGGGAAAAGAGGTCACTTGGGCTACCTCCATTAACCTAAGTCATCCGACCGCCACCTCTTCCTTGCGATTGATGGGAAAAGGACTCAGACTGTGCTGGATAGGATGGAAGTAAGTCTTTCTTCTGCATGCTGTGTTTATTTAAGCAATTTGAGTTGTTATTGGCAGTAGCTCTACCTAGTGTGTTCACCATGAGGTCCAGAGTGCAACTGACCTAGTACACATTACTGCCACCAGAGGGTACTGTCATCCCATGGCAGTCTGGGGGAAAACGGTGGGAAAGAGACTCAGTTTGTGTCCAGCTGCTGGAGAAAGGAAGGAGTGTACTTTATTTATTTTGGAACAATTTATTTAGGGATGGATTTCACCTAGTTTATTTTTTACAATTATACAAAACGACTCGCATTGACGTGATTGGGGTCACAATACACAGCCTACAGACCTGTAAACTACACGTTAAATATCGATATATTGCAGTACACACAGACACGCAAACATTTCGTAAATTACCGAAATAGTGCATTGCTCAGCCCACAAACCTGCAAACTACTCGTAGATCACCGAAATAACATATGTAAAACGCTCTACAGACACACTCACTAATTGTAAACTGTCGAAATAATGCATTGCATAGCCTACAGACCTGCAAACTACTCGTAAATCACCGAAATAATGAAGTACCCTGAGGTACAGACACGAAAAAACTCGTAAATTATTAAAATAATACATGTAAAACGCTATGCAAACACGCTCGATAATTATAAACTGTCGAAATAATGCATTGCGCAGCCCACAGATGTGTTCACAAAATAATGCAACAGACAAGAAAACAACTCATAAATTGTCAAAAAATAATGCATGTGCAGCATAATGCAAACACACTCACAACACTTAAACAGCCAAAAATGTTGCACTGATAAACAATCATTGCACATAAAAACACATTCGATCTATCGTCAACCGCAAGATATGAGTGAACTCTTCCCTACAGAGCTCCAAGGTGTGCAAGCCGGGCGGCGCACTCACGCCAGTCACATACACGAGACGCTTCTGGGCTGTATGCACATCTATACCGTTGCTACCACGATGTCTTTCTACCTGCGATCCATCAAAGACCTAATTGCTGAGCAACTCACCGTCGTAGGTGCAGATACAACGTAGTCAGTCGTATACTAACGCCACAGGTCGTGCTGTAGAAATCTGTTACAATGCTCCCCAGAATAGCACAGGGTGCATTGTTCCTACCAATCCTAAAGGGGCATTTGAGATGCATCTAGCTGCACACGTGTTTACTGTGGCTGACACATAGCTGCATGTAAAGCATCAAGCGATAGATGTCTGACTAGCTACTCACCATCACAGACACAGCTGAAAGGTTCTCAGTGTTATACTGACTTCACATGGCTATGTACGAGGGCAGTTCAATAAGTAATGCAACACATTTTTTTCTGAAACAGGGGTTGTTTTATTCAGCATTGAAATACACCAGGTTATTCCCCAATCTTTTAGCTACACAACACTATTTTTCAACGTAATCTCCATTCAATTCTACGGCCTTACGCCACCTTGAAATGAGGGCCTGTATGCCTGCACGGTGCCATTCCACTGGTCGATGTCGGAGCCAACGTCGTACTGCATCAATAACTTCATCATCATCCGCATAGTGCCTCCCACGGATTGCGTCCTTCATTGGGCCAAACATATGGAAATCCGACGGTGCGAGATCGGGGCTGTAGGGTGCATGAGGAAGAACAGTCCACTGAAGTTTTGTGAGCTCCTCTCGGGTGCAAAGACTTGTGTGTGGTCTTGCGTTGTCATGAAGAAGGAGAAGTTCGTTCAGATTTTTGTGCCTACGAACAAGCTGAAGTCGTTTCTTCAATTTCTGAAGAGTAGCACAATACACTTCAGAGTTGACCGTTTGACCATGGGGAAGGACATCGAACAGAATAACCCCTTCAGCGTCCCAGAAGACTGTAACCATGACTTTACCGGCTGAGGGTATGGCTTTAAACTTTTTCTTGGTAGGGGAGTGGGTGTGACGCCACTCCATTGATTGCCGTTTTGTTTCAGGTTCGAAGTGATGAACCCATGTCTCATCGCCTGTAACAATCTTTGACAAGAAATTGTCACCCTCAGCCACATGACGAGCAAGCAATTCCGCACAGATGGTTCTCCTTTGCTCTTTATGGTGTTCGGTTAGACAACGAGGGACCCAGCGGGAACAAACCTTTGAATATCCCAACTGGTGAACAATTGTGACAGCACTACCAACAGAGATGTCAAGTTGAGCACTGAGTTGTTTGATGGTGATCCGTCGATCATCTCGAACGAGTGTGTTCGCACGCTCCGCCATTGCAGGAGTCACAGCTGTGCACGGCCGGCCCGCACGCGGGAGATCAGACAGTCTTGCTTGACCTTGCGGCGATGATGACACACGCTTTGCCCAACGACTCACCGTGCTTTTGTCCACTGCCAGATCACCGTAGACATTCTGCAAGCGCCTATGAATATCTGAGATGCCCTGGTTTTCCGCCAAAAGAAACTCGATCACTGCCCGTTGTTTGCAACGCACATCCGTCACAGACACCATTTTAACAGCTCCGTACAGCGCTGCCACCTGTCGGAAGTCAATGAAACTATACGAGACGAAGCGGGAATGTTTGAAAATATTCCACAAGAAATTTCCGGTTTTTTCAACCAAAATTGGCCGAGAAAAAAAATGTGTTGCATTACTTATTGAACTGCCCTCGTAAATAAGAGCCACGTCTGCCTCTCAGAAATAGTAAAGTGCCACAGAAATAATTAACGGTCGCATTTGTAGGAGCTTTTGTGATGTCTCAGCTTATCCACATGGAAATTCTTGCTCTAACAGGAGCTGTTTATGAAAATAGCTCAGAATAACACCGAATGCATTCTTCGTGATGATGCTAAGAAGACATCTTGTGCTACGCTTCCTGGAAATCGTAATATCATGCTTTCATCATACATCTCAGAAATGGTAAACGTTCCCACCGCTATGTACAGGCTCCTACCTCCCAGCAAAAAGGATGTCTTGTGAATGAATGTAGCATTCTGATTGGCTCTTACTGAATTTACTCACCAACCTGCTGCTGCTGCTGGTGCGGGAGCACTGTCCACCATTTTTTTCTGCTAAAGAGACTTTCAGCAGCAAAACTATTTTGTACAGATATCCATATTGCGCTGAGAGTTAAACCCGGCAAAAGTGGCCTACAGATCATATGGAAAGACATTTGCTCAATTACACTGCTCTGCCACTGAGGACAGAAGCTTGGATATTATAGCATGAAACCAATCTCGAACCTGCCAATATACCATCGTGTACCCTATCAATGTAGTAAATATACAATTTGTATCCTGTGCCATACAAAATCGCCCCTTTTGCATCATGCATATAGCTATTGACCGTTAGACATTCGTCCACATATCGCGAAGACAGACAAAATAAACACATACATATACACCTCGCAGCACTAGATATTTCCCGCAAGGTCGGGCAGTCATCCACCACAGCCGACGATCACAAGTCATCTGAACCATGACGTGTGGCCAGTGTGTCCTCAGCGGCCGAAGTATCTCTCCAAACTGTTCTACAAAGTTGGCGTTGGTTCCCCTCGGCACAAATGCGTTAGTGTTTCTGACCCCGAGCTGCTTGCTTTCTACACCCATCTCCGGACTCTGGGATTACGAGTGCATATGTAATTTCACAAGGTCTGCCTGAATATCGTACCATTTTCGCGATACTTCTCGATATCAAGTACATAGCAATATCGATTGCACAGCAGTATCACTTCCACAGTACAATTCCGAAGATATAGACTGGAAATAATTTCTCTAGAAACCCGAAACTTAAGCGAGGTGCAGCATGGTGTACACCACTGAGTAACTAGAAACATATCTCGTCTGGAATGACCTTTACGTGAAACCTCGAAAAATTAGGGGAAACTCATATTTCCAAGCGCAAATACCAATGTCGGTTGTATAAGAGACTCCAAATCATCCTTTTGGACTCTACAGCTCCCTATAGTACCATGGAAGTCATTTCATGATATCTTAACTGATGTCCTATCATCTTGACCCTTCTCCTTATCAGTTTTTTCCGCATTTTACTTTCTTTTCAGATTCTGTGCAGAACCTCATCATTCCTTACGTTATCAGTCTACCTAATTTTCACCAAGATTCGTCTGTAGCACCACATCTCAAATACTTCGATTCTCTTTTATTTCTGTTCCCATATCCGTGTTTCACTACCCCAATGCTGGGCACCAAACGTACATTCTCAGAAATATCTTCTTGAAATTAGAACCTATGTTTGATACCAATAGAATTCTCTTGGCCAGGAATGCTCTTTTTGCCAGTACTAGTCTTCTTTTGATTTCCCCCTTTCTCTGTCCATCATTGGTTATTATGCTGCCTAGGTAGCAGAATTTCTTATTTTCATCTCCACTGTGACCATCAGTCTTGATGTTAACTTTCTCGCTGGTTTCATTTGTGCTACTTCTCATTGCTTTCATCTTTCTTCGATTTATTCTCAGTCCATATTCTGTACTCATTAGACTGTTCATTCCATTCAGAGCAACATGTAATTCTTCTTCACTTTCACTCAGGATAGCAATGCCATCAGCGAATGGTATCATTGATAACCTTTGCGAGGTGCCGGGGCTAGCAGTGTATTTAACACTAAATTCTACTAGAATCTACATATGTAAATGATGCTCTAAGCCCTCCCCCCCTATTCTAACTCCGACTTTTGCTGTTGCACAAGGATTAAAAAAAAATGCGAATTGACTCTAATCAACCCTGCCAGTGGAGTAGAAGAGAGTTTGGCACCTGCAATAATTTAATTTGATAAATAAGTTAAATAAACGAAGGTTTCATTAACATAGTGAGGAATGATAGGGTTGCTCTACCGATTAACAGAATGAAAGTTCTGTCCAAAATAACAATATGATTTATTAAGACTAAACACAAAATAATAAACAAAAACGCATGAAACATTTACAATACATCAAATTGGCTCAAATTGGATACTCAAACAAACGCTGTGAATGTGAAGTTGTCCCTAAACTAGATTGTGAGGATTATGACGAAGTGGTATGTGCAGCCAATTCCTTGCAACTCAAATCTGAGAGAAAATACATAGCCAACCCAACATTAATTGCTGCTACCCAAGACAGAACAAAGTTAGAAAAAGACGAACAGGCGCCCTCTGCTGAGCTCTGATTATCACCTAGGAAAATCCCTGTCTGCCGGTCCTGTGGACATACCTTACCAATCTGTCTTCTTAACTGCAAGAACACGATTTGGCGTACCGGAGGCGATGGCTGGTTGCTTCGACGTCCTCGACCGAAAGGCGAGAGCCGACTACCCCGAGCGCCCATAAAGGCCGAACACACCGCATTCCCGCCCCCACGACAGTGGCCGTGGTTAAACGTTCCAATCAGCAACTCGAAAACCGGCGGAAAATTCCACTCTATTGCCGGAGATTCTTAGCGCCAATTTCTGCGCTGATTTTGCTACGTCACGGAGCTATGCCCTGAGCAAGCCAATCACAGTTACTATTTTGCAGAAATCGCGGGAATTTTCCCGCCACAACTGCCTGGGTACACAAGTCCTTCCCACGCCTCGCTGGTAGCCCGCCAGAAAGTTTTTTCGCTAAGTTTCTGCGAAGTAACGGAACCTCTAGCCCAGCCGCTACTTCAGACCCCTCCGGGCGTGTCTTTTGACAATGTCGGCGTCTGCAAAGCATTCACTCGACTTCCTCACACCCGTCGGCTTAACCCTTTCCAGATCAGGAGAGCCCGCCTGTCACCGGACCACCCGGGTGACGAGAGACGCTGCGTGGGAAGTCTGCATGTGAAGGAATAGCGACTTTTCACTGCATGCAATTAGAGAGGAAAATCGTAAGATAGAAAATGAGAGGGGGCTCATGCCTCCTCTCACAGTCCCTACGGCATTTTAGATTGTAATTGGTGAGTGGTTGGCTCACTTAGGAGCAAGGTAGTGAGTCAATCGCCCAAGAACAATCTCGCAAACTGGCTGCACATGCCGCACTCTATAAAGAAAATCACTGCAACTGAAAAATGCAGCTCATAGAGGGAGGATTATTTATGATGTAGCCAACTTCACCTTCTTAATATGGAACACTAACACTCACATCACACATCCATATCCAGGGAGCCCCTTCCAAACACCGATTCACACAGACATTCACTCTCTAAATATGGCCCGGGCATGTGAGCCAAATATGGAGCAATTTATTCTTTACAATCAGAGTTGGAGTGCTCCGTAATTAAATGCCCAAGATGTTACAACAATTTTAATCATTAAACTAACCTGAACTCACTCACACATGATACTATTTAAGTTAACAATCTCTTTGTGAGCTTCCAGAATCTTATTACAACCTCCGATTCATTCTGTCTCCCTGCAGCAAGAATAACCTTTACAAAATGTTCCCTGAACTGATGGTCCATTCACAATTACAGTGGTGGTATCCGCTTCAGTTTATGGGGACTTCAGGCACACTGTTTGCATACACACAACAATAAATACAAAATACAAAAAAACATGGTGTGGAGAACAATACAGTAATTTGTAATAAGAATTACAGTGTAAAACACAAACACATACAAGGTATAACATACATTACAAAAACAACAGTAGAGAAAGAAATTTAAGAAAAAAAACAAGGTTCATGGGGCGTCAAGTTGTGCTTGCACATTGCACAATGTTCACGACTGTGCTGAGAATGAGGCACTAAATCACACTAAATCACATCTCAGGGGGTTGGTATGTTGAGTCATATGCATTGATGCATGTGGTTCCATGTCTTGAGCATTGGAGGGGGGCTTTTGGAATGGGGCCACAGTACTGACATCACATAGGGCTAAACGTCGGGTGTTGTTGCTACATTGTTGCAACAGCAATAGGGTGTGCTGGAGTATCTGCAGTACTCTGTTGAGATTGCACCAAGACCCACGCATATGATCACGGCAGTACGGTAGGAAGACACAGTGATAGGCTCTCCTCATGTCGATTAATTGTCTCTGAGGTCTACTAGTTGGGATACATCACTAGTCTAGGTCTCTTCTCTCGCTGGACAGTACTTTATGTTTCCCAATATTGCAGTTCAACGAGGGATGATAGCACGTGGACTGACTCCACAAGTGTGTGAGGTCATCCATACAGGATCGAACTAGGAGCGACGATTGCTAAAACTGCTCTCTAATAGAGAGGAGAAGTTAGAAATTAGACCATACATTTGTTAGTGTGGCTCGATACTGCTTTGTGTATGAAGATCAGCCAATGCTAGTGAGTTGTAAAAACCCAAACAGGTGAGTATATAGCGTCCCTTTCTGTCCTGAGGCACATGAGGCGCAGGTTCTGACACGATATGTGATCTTCTTCGTGTACTCACGACAACGTGGTCTGCCGCAGGGAATCCCTCCAAACGGCTGCCGCGACCAGAGAGCTAGCAGGCTGTCGCGTGTGGGTCGCGTGTCAGTGTCAACGGCCAGCCTCACTTTCGCTTGTGGCCCGGCGAGGGCTGTCTGCCGCCTAATCCCTCAGGTATACGGCCCGGTGACTGTCAGCTTGCAGGACCGGACGCTCGCCTTCTTGCAGGTAGCCGAAGACCTCTTGTTTTTGCGTTGGCTGGCCTCTGCATTGCCACGATACCCGTCATCTGCACAGTTCTGACAAAAATCTTATGCCTAACTTTTTCCCATGACCTTCTATGTTATAATAAATTTACATAATGACACATTGATGGTCTGTCATTTCAGACACTCTTATTTTACTTTTATAGTTATTAATCTATGGCTATCATTATAACAAAATCTTGGTGTATCAAATTTAGACATGGAAATAATTTATCTTGATATTTGTGTAGGGACCGGTCTCACTACTGTACATGGTGTGTGACGCTACACTGGATGAACAGCTAAATGTGCGGGCCCGCACTAATATTACTATTAATTATATAGATCGACAGTAGACATGCTCAAGAGTTAACTACCATTTGCCAACGATCTACATTCTATGTCTTTTAATTAAATTATGTTGTTATGCAGGTCTAAGTTTTACTGTGCTATAAAGAACATGCAACTATGCTACTTTCGCTCGCCCGTCGTCCCTCCATCTCGGGTCTGTGGTTTGGTGACCTGAAAAATAGCATCTCAACAGGCGCGCCCCAAACACTTGTGGTAGAAAACCGCCATACTACTAAGGATCTAGTTATTGTAAAATCCTAAAGTTTAATTTATCCTAGTATATGGTACTCTCTCTATTTTTTTTTTACCTTATACAACCCTCTTGCATAATTCCTGTTACGCTGAGATGTCTCGCTGCTCGCCGCTATTGACGACAGTGATGTGCGCGCCGTACGACATGGCCTCCGAGTTCTCACTACGCCTCACTAAAACTCCAGAGACTGGGTTAGCCATGGCTATACAAGACAATAAATTTATAGTTGCAACTTCTTTTCCTATGTTATGCAGTATTCGCGATCAAAGCACACCTTTCCAGAGGCAATGTAATATGACCAAGCCAGGACTGGTTCCTGTTGAGGATTCCGTCGCCCACCACACATCAGCTACACAGTATGTCACGAATTTCCAACTATAATTCCTTGGTTATTCATCTGTGACAGTCACAAGCAGCACGCTTAATCCCCAACCAGCACAATGGCATGGTAGGCTTTATGCCCGCATTTCTACCGTCTAGGCCCTAGGGCACCATTGGAGTCAAACGCTCACAGGTTCACCCCGACTTGCAAGTCAACGAAGCTGGTGCATCACTGTAAAAACTATACTGCACATGTTCATCCTCGAAATCACGCAATATACCACAATCTTGTAGTGCACAGACGCGTGCCTGCAAGCATTGGTATGAACGTCTCACGTACTGGTTGTGGCCGCTAAGGAGCGTATCACGACTTCTCAGAACGCTTCTAAGAGCACGTTCTTGTATGCGCCCGTTTGTGCGACATCTCCTCACTCATCATTATCCCTCAACATGGACACCAGACAGGAAAGGACTAAAACATTGCATCATGGAAAGATAGTGTCTCCTACTCCACCGACATTGGAAGTCGCGAACAGAAAAAAAAAAGGATAGCAGCAGTAAATTCTTATGCGAGACAACGCAGCGTGTTAATACTTTAGCAGTCTTAATCTATTAATGCAACGATTATCGTTCCCCGAAGAAAGGTTCATATATTTGCCTATTCTACTATGTACACCACTTACACTGCTACTATAGCAAGGTTCATGTATTTGCCCATTTTACTATGTACACCACTTACACTACTACTATTCCACGAACTCCTTTATGTGAGAGATGTGGTGGAGTCCTATGGACTTCTTTCCTTTCATCGTCTCCAATTCATAAGTATTGTGGTGAGCTGCTCTCCTTATACGGTACGGGCCGTTGTAAACAGAATAGAATTTTTGGCATTTCATTTTTTGTTTGTTCGAAAGTCGGAAAGACTTCACGAGCACCTTTTGTCCAATTTGGAAGTGTCGTAGACGAGCTCCCCTGTCGGCACGTCTCTTCCTGACCTCTGCTGCAGCCCGTATCCTCTTGAGAGCCAAATCCACTATGGCTTGGTGCTGCGTTCGCGCCCTTGGTGGGAAGTTTACGACCTCGGTTATCAAGTCCTTAGAAATCCGGTTTTTCAGTACTGTAATGGGTGCCAATTTTGTTATCCCATGGGGTGCCTCATTGATCACCTCCTGGAAGTCTTTAAGGAAAACGTCCCATGTCGTGTGCTGTTTGTTACAGTACAACCGGCACAAGTTTCCGAGTTCCTTAATAACCCGTTCTGCAGCATTCGAGCTCGGATGGTGTGAAGATATAAAAATGGGATCAATTTTACATCCAAGCAACGTCTCCTTCCATGTTTTTGACTTAAACTGTGGCCCGTTATCAGAAATAATTTTACTCACATGACCAACCTGTGGTAGGAAATCCCGGATTAGGGCTCGTGATACAGTTCGTCCTGTCGCCCTCTTCAGTGCCGTAAAGGTAACGTATTTGGACATTAGTTCAACAAACACTAATACGTAAGTATATCCTCTTCTTGTTCTTGGCAAAGGTCCCAAAAATCTGTTGCTGCTAATTGTCTTAATTTGGTCGGTACGATTGGGTATAATGGTGCCTGCATGCTCACAGTGGTGTGCTTAGCCTTTTGGCAGTCTTTACACACCGACAGTACCCTCCGTATTCGACGCTCTATGTTTCGAAAGTAACACATGGTCCTTAGCTTGAGATTGCACTTGCGTGGTCCGAAGTGTCCATAGCTGAGGTGAGTATGCCATATAACCTTGTTTATTAGGTGTTCAGGGATGCATACCCTCCATTCAGTGTCATTGGCATAATTTCGGTGGAAAATTATGCCTTTCCGCAAGAGGTAGAACTGCCTGATGGTGGCGTGTCTTCTGTCTATCCATTTCTGTTTCAATAACACTAGAGCAGGGTCCTTGTCTTGCTTCTTCTTGATGTCCTGCATACTACAGGTAATAAAATTTTCAAAGGCTACTTTCTGCATATAGAAAAGGCAGTATTGATTTTCCTCCAGATCTTCTTCCATGTTGTGCTCAAATCCGATCGGTGACCGTGATAAGGCGTCTCCAATATTGTTCTGACTGCCGGGGATATATTCTATCGAAAAGTTGCACTGCTGCAGATATGATGCCCACCTAATGAGCCGCCTGTGATTAAGCTTTGCAGTCATCAAGAACTCGAGTGCCTTGTGGTCTGTGTAGACCCTCGTCTTGCGACCAATTTTTCAAACGCCCATACAATAGCCAGCACCTCTCGGTTACTGAGTAATTCCTCTCACTCTTGGCTAGTACTCTGCTACCAAACGCAATTGTCTTCCACACCCTGTTTCCTTCATGTACATAGTCTTGGAACACCATGACACCCAGACCTGAGTATGAACTGTCCGTTACTATGCAAAGCTCTTCTGCTAAATTAGGGTGTGATAGGATGGGTGCTTGTAATAATGCGAATTTTAATGCTTTCCATTCGGATTCGGCCGCCTCATCCCATTCCCAAGGAATCTTCTTTCCTGTAAGTTGATGCAACCTAGGACTGCTCCGAGTTTTGACATGTACAAAGCGGTTGTAAAAATTTATGATCCCCAAGAACCCCCTTAACTGCTTCTTTGTCGTAGGAATGGGAAACTTTTCAATCGCTTCGATCTTTTCGGGATTTGGCGCAATGCCCTCACCCGTGATGATATGTCCTAGAAACTTGACAGAGGACGTCCCAAAATTCGATTTTTCGATATTGATAGTCACTCCGTATTCCTTAAATGTCGCAAGGAGTTCACCGAGGACCGCATTGTGCTCTCCCCAAGATTTCTCCGCGATCAGCAAATCGTCCACATAGCTGGTGACATGACGTTTCAAATTATCGCTTAGTATGCCGTCCAGCCCCCGAATGAATGCGGCAGACGAAATGTTCAAACCAAATGGAAGACGACGAAACCGGTAACATCTTCCAAATGCTAAAAAGGCTGTGTACTGTCTACAATTTGGATGGAGCTCGATCTGCCAGAAACTCGATTTTAGATCAACTGATGAGAAGATTGATATTCCATGGAAGTTTTGTAAGAGTTCCTCTAATCGTTCAGGTCTGTCTGTTTCGGGTTCTATTATGGTATTAATTTGTCGCGAGTCCAAGACTAAACGAATACTACCATCTGCCTTCTCGACTACTCTTAACGGGTTATTATAGGCTGAAGCCGTAGGTTCTATTATTCCTTCACTCAGCATTCGCGTAATTACAGCTGCCACTTTCTGTCGATATGCCAAGGGGATTGGATAGGGTGGCACACGAAACTGGTTGTGTGGACGTACACTAAATTCATATTGGAAGTTCTTTATTGATCCTGTCTTGGGAAGGAAGACCTCCGTATGTTCTACTAGTAATTTATGAAGTTCTTTGCGGTGGTCGCACCTTATATTCTTTATTGCTTCCACTTTTTCTCCTATTTTCTCCTTTATTTCTCCCATTATTCCGACTTCATTCTCATCCGTGTCCTCTCCCCTACCCGCAACGTCGATCTGTTCTTCCTTTCTGACTTTCAGACACGCATAGTTTATCCGTACACCGTTAGACGGTAGTTGAGCTGGGATCAGCTGGTCGTCGAACTTAATGTGGACGGGATTCCCTTTCCTCAAAACCACTTCACCTTGTCCTAGATCAACTATCGCTTCATGTTCATTTAGGAAGTCCGTTCCTATTATCATTTCGATCGCCAGATTTGGCACGATCCAGAAGTTAGACTCTATTTTGTGTGCTTGGCAGGAAAATTCCAGTCTTGTTTGTTGGGTGACCTCCGTACATTTACCCGCTAATGCCCCTTTTATTTTGGTTTTCTTAACCGATAGAACAGCCCAGTCCATCTCCTGAGAGCACCTCTTGTATGCTGCCTCGGATATTGCTGTTATGTAGCTTCCACTATCTGTAATCGCACTCATACTCTTCTCAGCTATTGCTACTGCGATAAGAGGCTGTCGATCTTGTCGAGGAGTTGCTTTATGTTCCTCGAGCAGGATTTCTGATAAATCTTCGTAATGTATCATCCGTAGTTGGCCAGGTCCGAGATTACGTGCGAAATTCCGGCGGCCTGTGTTCGCACTAGTCTGGCGTCAATCCCTTGTTAAGCTCCCCCTCCTCTGACGCGCATTAGGATTTGCGGGTCTAGTTTCAATCTCCTGGTTCCACTGTTGTCCTTGGTTTCGCTCTCTCCAATTACGGTCGCTTTGCCGTTCGTTATTCCTCCTATCCGAGATTCCTTGTCTAGATTGACCCTGCTCCCTGACGTTCTGGTTTCCGTGTCTTTGGTTTCCATAACCTTGAATAGTGTAACCTTGACTTCCGTAACCCTGGTTTCCTAACTGACCAGAGAGATTAAGCGATCTGTTATCGTCTTCCCTTCCTGGCCCGTGGTATTTGTTACTTTGCCCCTTCTTCCTGTCCTTTGCGTCTTGTTTATCAAAGACTACTTCGAGTTCGCGCAATAGACTCTTGAATGCTTCTATGTCAGATCCACTCTTGCCGACAAGTGTCTGTTGGTACCTAACTGGCAATTTGGAAAAGCAAAATTTAATGATTTCTCCGTTGCTATATGGACTATCTATGATTCTTCTTGAGAAACTCATCAAGAAATTTGGTTGCGCTCCTATGCCCGGACACTTCCAGTTCAGGACAAAATATTATTTCCTCTTTAATCCTGTCTTGCGTTTCCTTTGACCAGTAGGTCCGCAGGAATGCACCAACAAATTCCTGATAAGTCCGACACGTCACTGCCACACATCTTTTCCGCGGCTTGGCCTTCGATGTGTCCACACATGAATTCTAATTTTGCCTGGGTTGGCCATGATGCCGGTAATGAATTTGTGAATTGCATCACCCAGCTCTTCGGATGCATCGACCCTCCATTTTCTTTGAACTTCTGGAATTTTAGTATCGACAGGAAGTGATTGTGATCAAAATCCGTTCTGATCCTCGCACTGGTGTTGTCACTCGTTTCCGATACTTGCACGTCTGCTGAGTGTCCTGCTCTATCTTGCTGATAACTGTGATGTGCTACCTCTGTATCACAGTGGAAGTGGCACTCAGAATTACTCTCCTAAGTGGGCTATAATTATTGGAGCTATTACTCGCTGTTTCTGCGAGTGCATTGTTAGTTCCGCACTCGGTCATTGGGCTAGAGCACGGCGGGCTTTTCGTCGGAGACACGATGCTGTGTACTCCATCATTGGTATCCGAACGCGCAGTGCTCATGTGCCCGTTTCGCTCTAGTTTTGCTATCCGACTCTCTACTTCTTTCATTCGTTTCGTGATGTTCGTAACCACAATATTACCTTGAGTCTTTAAGACCGCTAGGGATTTTGAGTGTGCTTGTGTCGCACGTCGCAAGCGCCCTGCGAGTTGAGAAGTTACTTTTGCAATTTTCATTGCCCCTGTTGCTGCCGTTTTGGCCAGGCCTGCTACTTTTTGTGCTACCATTGAGATTTGTTTTGCTTCTCCACATTCTTTCTTTATTGTTAGTAATTCCCCACGAATTTCCCCTATATGCGAAATTATTGCCTGAGTGTCCTTCTTACGCTGTTCGTCAGCTTCTTCCTTCTCCTTCTTACGCTGTTCATCAGCTTCTTCTTTCATTGATCGTAGGAAGCTCAGTATTGGGTTAATGTCATCATTTTGATCCTCGTCACACATGGGTGATGTAACTCTGGACACCTGGGCGCTAGAGCTCTGACGTGACCGAGCTGGCCTTTGTCTGCACTCATTCGTTTGATTATAAACTTCTGCTGCCGTCTCGACCTGTGTGCCTGTCTCTGTTCCATTCTCTACTTCACTATCATAATCACGGCCGCAACGCTGCTCTGAGATCACGTCCAAATCACCTTCCTCATCAATGACCTTGGCGTCCGGTCCTGCTAAAAATGTGCCCATCTCATCTCCGAACCTATTCCCATCAGTAAACTGCCCCTTATCCATTATGCTATCTTTTGTTTTAGCTTCGCTCGATAATAGTCGTGCCTTACTCCTCGTTATCATTCATGAAAAACAAATTTATCTAAAATGCACAATAAAATTAATCTACTCCTTATATTTTTACACATAGACATAAAATATCAACAACGCCGTTTCAACACTGTAACTACAACCACGATTTGTTGTGGTACAGAAACTGCACACAAACCCGACAAAGTGTGATGTGGTACGGCCACCACATCAAAGAAACACAAAAAACAATGAACAAACAAAAAAAATATATACACTGAAAACAAAAACTGTAATCATGCGCCGCTACTTAAAACTAAACGCAGAACTACCAGAATAAAAACTTGGGTATTAATCAATAAAAAATTAAGCAAAAAAAATTCTGAGTGTCCCTACTACTAATAATACTTGCTTATCAGTGATTCACAGGAAAGATCCTGGCAGGGTCGCCATTTTATGCGAGGTGCCAGGGCTAGCAGTGTATTTAACACTAAATTCTTCTAGAATCTACATATGTAAATGATGCTCTAAGGCCCCCCCCCCCTATTCTAACTCCGACTTTTGCTGTTGCACAAGGATTAAAAAAAAATGCGAATTGACTCTAATCAACCCTGCCAGTGGAGTAGAAGAGAGTTTGGCACCTGCAATAATTTAATTTGATAAATAAGTTAAATAAACGAAGGTTTCATTAACATAGTGAGGAGTGATAGGGCTGCTCTACCGATTAACAGAATGAAAGTTCTGTCCAAAATAACAATATGATTTATTAAGACTAAACACAAAATAATAAACAAAAACACATGAAATATTTACAATACATCAAATTGGCTCAAATTGGATACTCAAACAAACGCTGTGAATGTGAAGTTGTCCCTAAACTAGATTGTGAGGATTATGACGAAGTGGTATGTGCAGCCAATTCCTTGCAACTCAAATCTGAGAGAAAATACATAGCCAACCCAACATTAATTGCTGCTACCCAAGACAGAACAAAGTTAGAAAAAAGACGAACAGGCACACTCTGCTGAGCTCTGATTATCACCTAGGAAAATCCCTATCTGCCGGTGCTGTGGACATACATTACCAAACTGTCTTCTTGACTGCCAGGACACGATCTGGCGTACCGGAGCCGTTGGCTGGTTGCTTCGACGTCCTCGACCGAAAGGCGAGAGCCGACTACTCACAACAGCACCCGTACAAAACCGAACACCGAACATTCTCGCCCCCACGACAGTGGCCATGGTTAAACGTTCCAATCAGCAACTCGAAAACCGGCGGAAAATTCCACTCTATTGCCGGAGCACTACCATTCCACCAATGGAGATTCTTGGCGCCAATTTCTGCGCTGATTTTGCTACGTCACGGAGCTATGCCCTGAGCAAGCCAATCACAGTTACTATTTTGCAGAAAGCGCGGGAATTTTCCCGCCACAACTGCCTGGGTACACAAGTCCTTCCCACACCTCGCTGGTAGCTCGCCAGAAAGTGTTTTCGCTAAGTTTCTGCGAAGTAACGGAACCTCTAGCCCAGCCGCTACTTCAGACCCCTCCGGGCGTGTCTTTTGACAATGTCGGCGTCTGCAAAGCATTCACTCGACTTCCTCACACCCGTCGGCTTAACCCTTTCCAGATCAGCAGAGCCCGCCTGTCACTGGACCACCCGGGTGACGAGAGACGCTGTGTGGGAAGACCGCGTGTGAAGGAATAGCGACTTTTCACTGTATGCAATTAGAGAGGAAAATCGTAAGATAGAAAATGAGAGGGGGCTCATGCCACCTCTCACCTTACACCTTGAACACAGTTCAAAATTTTAATTCCTCTCCGGAATCTTTCTACTGGCTTTTATGTAGGGCATATTATCATGTCAAGAAGTTCTAAGCTCAGTGTTTACATAAATTTGTGTATCCAAAAAGTTACTTTAGATAATGTGCTAATTCATATTGTTGTTAATTATTATTATTATAAAATTTTGTACAAAGTTTCATCACATTTGGTTATGGCAAAGGTCTGTTTCAATTTATATTAATGAACATGAAATTGACTCGTCTTCAGGTACCTACACACAGGACATGACTCACTGTGTGTATCAAATTAGCTACAGTCTGATTTTATGTGTGCTATACACTGCTATGCCACAAGGTGTGAGAGGTGGCATGAGCCCCCTCTCATATTTCTATGTTACGATTCTCCTCTCTAATTGCATGCGGTGGAAAGTTGCTATTCCTTCACATGCGGACTTCCCACGCAGCGTCTCTCGTCACCCGGGTGGTCCAGTGACAGGCGGGCTCTGTTTGACTTTGAAAGGGTAAGCCAACAGATGTGAGGGAGTCGAGTGAATGCTTTCCAGACGCCGACATTGTCAAGAGGCATGCCCGCAGGGCCTGAAGTAGCGGCTGAGCTAGAGGTTCCGTTACTTCGCAGAAACTTAGCGAAAACACTTTCTGGCGGGCTACCAGCGAGGCGTGGGAATGACTTGTGTACCCAGGCAGCTGTGACGGGAAAATTCCCGTGCTTTCTGCAAAATAGTAACTGTGATTGGCTTGCTCAGGGCATAGCTCCGTGACGTAGCAAGATCGGCGCAGAAATTGGCGCCAAGAATCTCCATTGGTGGAATGGTAGCGTTCCGGCAATGGAGTGGAATTTTCCGCCGGTTTTTTCGAGTTGCTGATTGGAACGTTTAACCACGGCCACTGTCGTGGGGGCGGGAATGTTCGGTATTCGGTTTTGTACGGGTGCTCTTATGAGTAGTCGGCTCTCGCCTTTCGGTCGAGGACGTCGAAGCAACCAGCCAACGGCTCCGGTACGCCAGATCGTGTCCTGGCAGTCAAGAAGACAGTTTGGTAATGTATGTCCGCAGCACCGGCAGATAGGGATTTTCCTAGGTGATAATCAGAGCTCAGCAGAGCGTGCCAGTTCGTCTTTTTTCTAACTTTGTTCTGTCTTGGGTAGCAGCAATTAATGTTGGGTTGGCTATGTGTTTTCTCTCAGATATGAGTTGCAAGGAATTGGCTGCACATACCACTTCGTCATAATCCTCACAATCTAGTTTAGGGACAACTTCACATTCACAGCGTTTGTTTGAGTATCCAATTTGAGCCAATTTGATGTATTGTAAATATTTCATGTGTTTTTGTTTATTATTTTGTGTTTAGTCTTAATAAATCATATTGTTATTTTGGACAGAACTTTCATTCTGTTAGCTGGCCGGTGTGGCCGTGCGGTTCTAAGCGCTTCAGTTTGGAACCGCGTGACCGCTACGGTCGCAGGTTCGAATCCTGCCTCGGGCATGGATGTGTGTGATGTCCTTAGGTTAGTTAGGTTTAAGTAGTTCTAAGTTATAGGGGACTGATGACCACAGCAGTTGAGTCCCATAGTGCTCAGAGCCATTTGAACCATTTGAACCATCATTCTGTTAATCGGTAGAGCAACCCTATCATTCCTCACTATGTTAATGATACCTTCGTTTATTTAACTTATTTATCAAATTAAATTATTGCAGGTGCCAAACTCTCTTCTACTCCACTGGCAGGGTTGATTAGAGTCAGTTCGCGTATTTTTTTAATCCTTGTGCAATAGCAAAAGTCGGAGTTAGAATAGGGGGGGCTTAGCGCATCATGTACATATGTAGCTTCTAGAAGAATTTAGTGTTAAATACACTGCTTGCCCCGGCACCTCGCAGGTGACACAAAAAACTTACGTTGCAGAGAATCGATGATCAACGACTCACTTTGAGAAGTGTATGAGAATATAATAAATAAAAACTCTGAACTCCAGGTTGCAATTAGTTGAGTGGGGGGGGGGGAGTGAGAAAGGATGAGGTAAGTTCCCCCTTTTGCATCTCCTTGCAGGTCCCTGTGATCACATGTAAGTTAGTTATTTAGGTACAGGTCTGGAGTGTGCTTAAATGGATATCACAAATGGATGTTGTATGAGGAGATGCTGTTTCTTTTTCTGTAAGGGAGTATCTTGATAAATCTAAACACATGTTAATTTTACAATGTATAATATAATTTTAATATAGAATATTGCAAACTTGTATACTTTTATTGGATGTGCTATTTTAAAACTCCTCAATTTCATGAAGACAGAGAATGGACCACTACTGAGGACGGTTTTGAAAAACGTCCTAGGCAGCTGAAGTGTTATTGATCTAACACATATTGTCATATAATGACCTCATGCCTCAATAAGTTTGTAGGTCAGTCGTTTATCCTAAAAGGGACAAGGTTGTCTCAAGAACTTAACTAGACATGAAGTGCACTAAACTTAATGTATTTTAAATCATAGTTAATTATTCACTCAATATATTTTATAGGAGCATTTTTTGGTACTTGAAAGGTAAGCGTTTTTCGCCAGTATAAGTAAAATACATTTTTTATTATTAATATGGTTGGTTGGTTGGTTCTGTAATTAAAACTTCCGGACTAAGAGGCCGTGGTCCAATAGCAGAAATACTTCTCCCTGACGTTTCGTTGCCAGCTGCGGGCAACATCATCTGAGGTGAGTCTAAGACTGGCTGCTAGGCCGTGGGGGTCCTGCTTATATAGAGCGCGTAGAGGGCGCCACCACTCGTCACGTGTTGTCAACAGTAAAACTATCTTTGGCTGGCGTCATTACTCTTGATCGAAGGTAATCGATTGTCACATCTTTGGTACAAAGTCGATCGCCATATCTTATCTAACTTCAAGCCTTCTTCTTTCCTGTTAAAATTATTGTGGTGTTTAAAAATCTCTACAGCCTCTCTATACATACGTGCATAATAATACGATGTCTTAGCTAGCCCGCTCGTCGCACTAAATTTTATTTCATAGTCACCCGTTTCAAAAACATGTTCCGCTAAAGCCGATTTGTCCGTGTGTCCCAGTCGACAGCTCCTTTTGTGTTCAGTTAGGCGAGTATTGATACTTCTTTTTGTGGTTCCAATGTAAATCTTCCCACAACTACACGGAATTTTATACACACCAGGAGTAGCTAAAGGGTGGCGAGCATCTTTCGCCGATCTTAAGCATTCACTAATCTTCTTGGTGGGTCTGAAGATTGTTTCAACTCTGAACTTGGCCAGCACTTTCCCGATACGGTCCGTAATATTGTGGATGAATGGAAGAAAAACTTTCCCCGCCGATTGTTGTTGTTGTTGCACGTTTTCGGACATTTTTCTTCTGGGATGGAGTGCTCGATCTATTTCCTTGCCAGCGTACCCATTTTTCTGGAAAGCGGTTCGCAAGTGGTTTAGTTCCTCTTGCAAATAAGTTTTCTCACAGATTTTATTAGCCCTGTCCACCAATGTCTTGATATACCTCTCTTGTGCCTGGGTTGATGGTTCGAGTCCTTATGAAGATAACGATCGGTATGCGTATCTTAACATTTAGATCCATGGAACATAGTGCAGAAGTTTCTTCCAATACGCAGAAGAAGACGTTTGATAATCTACAGAAGAGCAGACAGGAAACACCGGTTATAGACAATTCTCGAACGGTTATAAATTTGTCCGGAAAAGAATTATCCAGGGAAGAAACTTCTGTTCTCTCGAAAGGAGGAAATTTTGCAATTACTCCACTGAAGATTCCAACGGAGGATATTGTAGCTAATACAGAGGCGGGGATTCGGCTGTTACCATCACACACTGCTGATGAAGTTAGGATGGAAACAGCCAGGATACTGCGTAAAGCTAAGCCACCTAGCAGTAATCTGTCTCAAGGAGAAAAGAAAGCATTACGGGAGATTAATGCGGACAAGAGTGTTATTGTACTTTCTGCTGACAAGGGAAATGCTACCGTGGTGATGAAGAGTGAAGACTACCACAAGAAGATCAGTGACCTTTTGGATCTTACCACTTATAAAAAGTTGAAACAGGATTCTACAACGCCGGCCGAAGTGGCCGTGCGGTTCTAGGCGCTGCAGTCTGGAACCGCGAGACCGCTACGGTCGCAAGTTCGAATCCTGCCTCGGGCATGGATGTGTGTGATGTCCTTAGGTTAGTTAGGTTTAACTAGTTCTAAGTTATAGGGGACTAATGACCTCAGAAGTTGAGTCCCATAGTGCTCAGAGCCATTTGAGCCATTTGATCCTACAACGAAAGTGTTGACAGTTACCAATCAATTAATAAAAAAAGTCTTCTATTCCTTCAGAGGATAAAAAAGATCTTTGCAAAACGGAAGCTTATCCTCTTAGATTATATGGGCTACCTAAGGTGCATAAACCTAATGTCCCACTGAGACCGATAGTAAGTGCTATTGGATCCCCTACTCAACAGCTGGCTAGACATCTTGCCACCTTGTTACAACCGTATTTCCGCATGCCAGGTGCAGGTCCAATGAGGGAAGGGAGAGGAAATCATGGAGTTCATGACCACCCCTCTCCATCAAAATACACTGCACGATCTGCATTAATATTTTAAATAAATCGATGTCCAAATTATACAGACAACTTTTGGAAAATAAAGTAGCATGAAAACCAAGAGTGGTAACAAATTCCATAAATTACAAGCTACACTTATATATATATCATACTCCGCAAGTCACCTAATGGTTTGTGGCGGAGGGTACTTGCAGTACCACTATCCGATCCCTCTAACCCTGTTCCACTGCGAATAGTGTGTGGGAAGAATGATTGTCGGTAAGCCTTTGTATTGGCTCTAATTTCTCACATTTTCTCCTCGTGGTCAGTACACGAGATGTATGTGAGGGGAAGTAATATGTTGCCCAACGCCTCCTGAAAAATGCTGTCCCGAAATTTCAATAGTAAATCTCTCCATGATGCACAACGCCTCTTTTGTAACGTCTGTCAGTGTAGTTTGTTTAGCATCTCCGTAACTCTCTCTCGCGCCATCTAAACGATCCCCGACGAAACGCGCCGCTCTTCGTTGGATCTTCTCTGTCTCCTCTATCACTCCTACCTCATAGGGATCCCAGATAGATGAACAGTACTCAAGAATTCGGAGAACAAGCGCCTTATAAGCCACTTCTTTCATGGATAAGTAACATTTCCTTAAGATTCTTCCGATGAATCTGAGTCTGATGTGTGATTTTCCCACTATCTGTTTTATATGATCATTCCACTTAAGGTCGCTCTCGATAGTTACGCCTAGATATTTTACGGCATACGCTGTCTCCAGCTGTTTGTCATCAATATTGTAGCTGTACAGCAGTGGATTTTTCCTATGTATGCGCAATACGTTACATTTATTTACGTTCAGGGTCAACTGCCAGAGCCTGGACCAATCATCGATTCTCTGCTGGTCGTTCTGCAAATTCTTACTATCTTCTGGCGCTGCTACTTTGGTATAGACAACTGCATCATCTGCAAATAGCCTTAAAGAGCATCCGACGCTTTCTTCTACGTCATTTATGTATACTGTAAACAGCAACGGTCCTATCACACTTCCCTGTGGTACTCCGGATATTTTTTTACATCTGTCCATTTAGTTTCGTTAAGAACGACGTGTTGAGTTCTGTCTGCAAGAAAGTCTTGAATCCAATCGCAGGTCTGCCCCGACACTCCGTAAGCACCTATTTTTTTCATAAAACGATGTCAAACGTCTTATCGAAATCAAGGAAAACGGCATCAACCTGAGCACAGTTGTCCACTGCGCTGCGGATCTCATGGAGGAACAGAGCGTGCTGAGTTTCGCAGCGTCTCTGTTTGCAAAATCTACTTTGATTTTTATGGAGGAGACGTTCATTTTCCAAAAACGTCATAATTCTTGAGCATAAAACATGTTCCATAATTCTACGACAGATTGACGTCAACGATATAGATCAGATTGACGTCAACGATATAGATCTGTAATTGCGTGGATCTGTTTTACGGCCTTTCCTAAAAACGGGAATGATCTGCGGTTTTTTCCAGTCGTTAGGTACCTTTCGTTGCTCAAGCGATCTACGATAAATTACTGCTGGGAGGGGAGCAAGTTCTTTCGCATAATCTTTATAGAATCTTATAGGTATCTCATCTGGTCCTGAAGCCTTTCCACTAATAAGCGATTGTAGATGCTTTTCAATTCCGCGATCGGTTATCACAATATCTGCCATTTCGATGTTCGTACGACGATTGAAAGGAGGAACAGTGTTACGATCTTCCGCGGTGAAAAGACTTTGGAAGACCGAATTCAGTATTTCGGCCTTAATAAAGATTACTTTTTCAGTTGCTTATGTGGGAGCCTGTACATGTGGCTAGGATTATGACTTGACTGGTAACATGCTAGCCAGGTAAAAGAGCACATACCCAGGCTGACTATACCTGCTATTAATAACCATAGGAAGTTAAGTAAGGGAAGCCAGAAAGCGAAAGACCACCCATTAAGAAAAATAGAATAGGAGAAAGACTGACATAGGTTGTAATGACAGAAAGAAACAACATTCCTTTTGTTTACGTATTCACGTGATCAAACTCTTCAGGCCCGTTGGTATGGTCTTAGTGCTAAGTAAAGTACTGATAATGGTGCGGTAAGCTTCGATTTTATTGTCTAAACTATAATGTTTACAAAGTTATGACTTTTGTTACTGTCATAGTTCTTAAATTAGTTGCCAGATAGATTTTATTCTGAAATTTTCAATGCTGTGTACATTTGATCTGCTGTAACTTGGATGTTATGTATGTTACTGTAGTTATTATTAAAATTGTAGGTATCTATGGAACATGGACAGTATGTGTGACCACAAACAAGGCATAATTCTCACTCAGGCGGTACAACATGTGGTATGATACACAATGCAACTTGTGATATGATGAAGAAGCAACCTGAGTTGGTGGAGTGCATAAAAAAGTAATTGAAGTGATTTAACTGGTTCACGCTGGAATAACAACGATATGACACCGACAAGTATCTTTATCATATACCTGGTGCAGCCCGAGTGCTGGTTGTTCCACACAGCTGGAGTCACCAGAAGCGCCTCGAAAAAAATTGTTTATGTAAATGACGCTGTTGTGCGACTAATTTTTCTAAATCTATCCTGTAGCTAATATAATTTTAGAATATAACGATGCCTTAAATTGGAAAAATTATTAAACATCGAGAAATGAAAAGCATATTAGTACCAGTGATTGTCAGCAGTTAATTATCTTAATTTACATTTTTATTCGGGTTTGTTTGAGGTATGTTGGGTTTTGACACTCCTGATCTGGAGGTAGCACTACCACTTTATACTTATGTATTGGTAATAAATCATTAATCATTCTGCAGAATTCATGGAATTTGTGTTTGTTCTGACAGACCTCACGATAAACCACAGCCGAACTATGTTTGATGTTTGTAGTATTGTGTGGGTGCACCCAGTAGGTCGCAGGTTCGAATCATGCCTCGGGCATGGATGTGTGTGATGTCCTTAGGTTAGTTAGGTTTAAGTAGTTCTAAGTTCTAGGGGACTGATGACCTCAGATGTTAAGTCCCATAGTGCTCAGAGCCATTTGAACGTTTTTTTCACCCAGTACGACTTTCCTTTTTTCAGTTGTCTGAGCTTTAAGCAACGATAGGTCACAATAACCTCCTCTTCAGAAGAGCACGTAGTTGATACTGAAACAGATACATAATTCCTACTGTCTTGTTTCTTTTCGTATCGCGAGTCACACTGCATGTTGCATTATCCAGTGTGATCACAAATGTTGCACGAATAAGCGTCGCACCGCGCGACCTTTATTGCACCGAGTGGTATCGCAAGTTGCTTCGCCTCGGTGAGAACCGTACCTAATACACTCCTGGAAATTGAAATAAGAACACCGTGAATTCATTGTCCCAGGAAGGGGAAACTTTATTGACACATTCCTGGGGTCAGATACATCACATGATCACACTGACAGAACCACAGGCACATAGACACAGGCAACAGAGCATGCACAATGTCGGCACTAGTACAGTGTATATCCACCTTTCGCAGCAATGCAGGCTGCTATTCTCCCATGGAGACGATCGTAGAGATGCTGGATGCAGTCCTGTGGAACGGCTTGCCATGCCATTTCCACCTGGCGCCTCAGTTGGACCAGCGTTCGTGCTGGACGTGCAGACCGCGTGAGACGACGCTTCATCCAGTCCCAAACATGCTCAATGGGGGACAGATCCGGAGATCTCGCTGGCCGGGGTAGTTGACTTACACCTTCTAGAGCACGTTGGGTGGCACGGGATACATGCGGACGTGCATTGTCCTGTTGGAACAGCAAGTTCCCTTGCCGGTCTAGGAATGGTAGAACGATGGGTTCGATGACGGTTTGGATGTACCGTGCACTATTCAGTGTCCCCTCGACGATCACCAGTGGTGTACGGCCAGTGTAGGAGATCGCTCCCCACACCATGATGCCGGGTGTTGGCCCTGTGTGCCTCGGTCGTATGCAGTCCTGATTGTGGCGCTCACCTGCACGGCGCCAAACACGCATACGACCATCATTGGCACCAAGGCAGAAGCGACTCTCATCGCTGAAGACGACACGTCTCCATTCGTCCCTCCATTCACGCCTGTCGCGACACCACTGGAGGCGGGCTGCACGATGTTGGGGCGTGAGCGGAAGACGGCCTAACGGTGTGCGGGACCGTAGCCCAGCTTCATGGAGACGGTTGCGAATGGTCCTCGCCGATACCCCAGGAGCAACAGTGTCCCTAATTTGCTGGGAAGTGGCGGTGCGGTCCCCTACGGCACTGCGTAGGATCCTACGGTCTTGGCGTGCATCCGTGCGTCGCTGCGGTCCGGTCCCAGGTCGACGGGCACGTGCACCTTCCGCCGACCACTGGCGACAACATCGATGTACTGTGGAGACCTCACGCCCCACGTGTTGAGCAATTCGGCGGTACGTCCACCCGGCCTCCCGCATGCCCACTATACGCCCTCGCTCAAAGTCCGTCAACTGCACATACGGTTCACGTCCACGCTGTCGCGGCATGCTACCAGTGTTAAAGACTGCGATGGAGCTCCGTATGCCACGGCAAACTGGCTGACACTGACGGCGGCGGTGCACAAATGCTGCGCAGCTAGCGCCATTCGACGGCCAACACCGCGGTTCCTGGTGTGTCCGCTGTGCCGTGCGTTGCCGTTGCTTGTACAGCCCTCTCGCAGTGTCCGGGGCAAGTATGGTGGGTCTGACACACCGGTGTCAATGTGTTCTTTTTTCCATTTCCAGGAGTGTATTTGGTGGAGAAAGAGGGGGGGGGGGAGGGGAAGGATGGGAGTACCGAACTTTCACACACCTCCGTAGCCGAATCAAACTCTGAATCTGCACTTGACCGTCGCACTTGTCAGTATTCTATATGCGGTTTAGTAGACGATTATTTCTGGAACTGTGTGAGAATTCTGATATTACAAATAATTAAAAATTCTGTACCCGAGATTCCAAGAGGGGCAAAAGGTCTCTCCCTTCCCAATGCTTATGACTTCAGCTGCAAGCTAACAAACAATGTTCTCCTAATGGTTCTTGCAGTTCGTAAGCCTGCTGCTTTACTTGTATTAATGCAAGATACAATCGGAGAGCTAGCGATGGTAATTTATTTCAAAACAGCGATCAGTTTGTGTTCTACAAAATGCTACTCTGTCAGCAGATTATTACTTGATTGGTGACAATACAGTCCCCATCAGACCTTGCTTGAACCATTTCTAGCAAGCCAATTGACAGCTATGCAGAATACGCTTTTCAGGAACAGTACTACGAAATCTTATAGAATGATCGAGTTCTTGGCAGTCGAATGTGATTTTCTAAAATGACTGTCGGAAATTTACGAATCATTCTATCAAAAATTTAAATAAACCTCATACTTATTGAAACGTCCCCTTAGAACAATTTATACAAGACTGTGCTTAAACTGACACACAATATTTTTTTTTTAGCGCAACGCAATCTGACTTTCAGAAATCCCTACAAAGGAATGGCCCTGACTAACATTAACCTATACCTTTCACAAATCATTTACCTCACAAAAATCTTCATTACTCGAACTACTGCAATACAGCGAGCGCCACTACTGCCAGCTAAATAAAAGATTCAAACTACTGAAGGCACTAACTACTGATAGGGATAGTTAGCAAATGAAAGATATTAATAGAGAACAAACAATGTATTTACCTTAATAGTCATAATATATATAGCAGTTCATGACAAATTACAAAACTCCGCCATCTCTCTCCCCACATCCACCACTGCTGGCGGCTCACCTCCAACTGCGCAACGCTACGCGCTGTTCACATCCAGCTGCCGCTGCCCAACACTACAATGGCAGACAACAATGCAAACTAGCCACAGACTGCACACAGCACAGCCAGTGATTTTCATACAGAGCGCTACGTAACATTGCCAATAAGAAAACATAAACAGCCTACTTACATAGCCCCCATGCCCCCAACAAAAAATTTTACAAATCGTTTTGGGCAGTGGCCAATAATGATTTGAAAAAAATTTTCAAAGTTACAATAACAAAGATATCAAATGCACACACTTATTTATACAATGTTGGTCAAAAGGTAAAATTTTCTCACAGTCCATAAAGACAGTCCAGATTGTTCATCACAGTAAAATTTCAGTGTTTTTTTTTTTTTTTTCAAAGTCTGAGCAGTAAAAGACAATGCACATGGAAGTAGTGGATTTCCATGCAGTCTTGAAGAAGTAGTGTTGTCCTTCCAACTGAAAGACAGTGCTGACTCTTGACATGCTGACAGGTAATGGGCCACAACAGAGCAAACCCACAGCAGAGTCATTCGACGTTTTGAAGAAGACTGGTAGGTAGGTCATCACAGAGCAGACCCACTGTAGTCCTGGTAGAGAGTATGGTATTGGTGGGTCATCAGAGATGCAGACCCACTGTAGTCCTTGTAGAAATAATGGTATTGGTGGGTCATCATAGATGCAGACCCACTGTAGTCCATGTAGAGACGGCCAGCAGCCATCTGTTGCGACTATGCAGGTGCACAATCACCATTGAAGAGTCTTGCGGAGAATATAGCAAGTCCATAACCACCACTTGTGCACTCACAAAGTTTTTGGAATTGTCCTTAGAACCAGCAATGCTGTTATACAGTCCCTTGCTGAATTATTAACACACGTGCAAACACTATCAGTCCCTACTTCTCACATATTGTCCATATACTATGACCAACAGAAACGTGTGCAGTGAAATGTAACTTACAAGTTACTTAATTTGATGAACTGGTGTCAATTACAAATGTATAACATAATAATACAATAACAAAGGTACAAAATACATCATTAAAGAACATAACAATACAGATAACATTTGTAGTACAAGCTTTACAAAACAATCGAAATAACATATACATCAGTCTTACAGGAATTATGACATGAGTACATACATAAAAGATCAGAATAACTTGCGAAACATCAACTTCACACATGAGCATTAAAACAAAACAGAATAAATAATGTCTAAGCATATTTACAAGGTAAATAACATTTTATTAATGCCAATTATATTTGAGGATAACAGTATTCCTCATCATAGTGAATATAGTTTAGTATTAGAAGAAGAAAAAATTCTATGAAACTACACAGAGACAGGAAGAAAACAAATACACAAGGGTACACAAACACATAGTGCGATAACACAAAAGGAAAGGACAGGGTTTGTTTTCAGTGTAACATTTGGTACTGCAGTCCAACCCAAAACTTCATTCCATAGGTCATTCCTCTTATTTCGATTCGATATTTGCTCCAGCCAAAAAAAATCCTATCCAAGCATGCTTTCTGTATTTTTCTCGTATAACCTCCCAGTGCATTTCTTCAAATTCATCGCAACTCATTCTCTTATAGGCTACCCCCTCTTAAGCTAACTTAAATCTACTGAGCTCAGATGCTAAACTAAGGGACGAGGCAATGCAGCAGCACAAAATAATTAACACAAACATCAATGACAAAAAAATGGAAAATTGCAAAGCAAGCTACAGTAAATCTAAATTACCAAACAATGCAACATTACAACTAATATGAGCCAATGTGCAGCAACAAGAAAAATAAATCAGTAGTAAACTGGCTGAGCAGAGTAACACAAAGTCAAATTCAGTAACACTATGAATGGCACACAGCAGTAACTTATACCTAAACATGACAAAGCTCAAGCAGAAAAAATATTACAGTAAAAACAACAATGCAAACTAGCCACAGACTGCACACAGCACAGCCAGTGATTTTCATACAGAGCGCTATGTAACGTTGCCAATAAGAAAACATAAACAGCCTACTTACATTATCAACAAGTTAAGGACAAATATGGTTATTTAAAAATGTTTACGAAATTACGACTACTTTCGATTTTGGTAGCTTCTGTATTAATATTATGGAAACCTTTGCCTAATATCTTCAGCCATTTAATGCGAGGCACATTTACTGTGTCAGTGGCTTTTAGAATCCTTGACTTTGTGAAACGTATGAAAGTATGTTGGTTTGTATGTCTCTAACAATAATATAGTTTCCCTAATAATACTGTACTATACTGTACAATAAATGTATAAATAACAAGTTTAATACATCAGTACATGTAAAATTTACGGTAATATCACAAAATCCTATATCATGATGTTTCACAGAACTGCTCTTCGCAATATCGTCCTAAAAAGTTCAAAGTGTATATAAATTATAACTTAATATTTTCAGTTTACTGGAATACCGCCTACTCTCGAAGTCCAAGTATTCCCACTGCGTTTTTCAGCTCATGGGCCAGGTCTCCCTAGGCTAATTTTCTTCTGTACAGTGGACATTTCACAATTACTCCTGGCCTAAGTAAGGAACAAAAAATTCGATCAGTTATGGAGAGGGGGCAGAGAAGGAAAAATTTTGACTATAGAAGAAAATAAGAATTGTGTCTGACGTTCTTCGCCGGCCGCGGGGGTCTAGCGGTTCTAGGCGCTCAGTCCGGAACCGCGGGACAGCTACGGTCGCAGGTTCGAATCCTGCCTCGGGCATGGATGTGTGTGATGTCCTTAGGTTAGTTAGGTTTAATTAGTTCTAAGTTCTAGGCGACTGATGACCTCAGAAGTTTGTAACGCCGGAAATGCATATCCTCCTATTTCCATCTATTGTACTATTATTTTTTTCCTTGTTTTGTTACCTCAAGATATGACATTTCTGTCTCTTTATATATTGTAATTGTTTTACTGTTTGTATATATATATTTATGCACTTGTCGATGTATAATTGGTTGTTTTGTAAATATTATTTGTATTTTTACGCTGGGTCTTGCCTAGGGAAAACTATGTTATCGAACGAATACGTCGATAGGTCGTGTGGAGAACCAGAGTGTTTAGGATCTTTGGTAGTGTTAACTCTGCCGCGGAGAGCGCGGGCTGAGGGGAAGGGGTGTGGCGGGAGTAGCGAGTGGAGCAGGTGTGTTGTGTGACGCTCCCGCGAGTTGCTGCGCTTTCGGGGTTTGGCAGCATGTAATTGCGCTCGACTTGCGATGATAGTTTCTGACATGGTGTCGCGGACGGGAAACATTAACTAGCGCACATCAAGAGCCCGTTTCGTCTGGTGACCGTGTCGAGAAGAAGGCGCGCCAACATCCAGCTTCTGCAACAGCGACGGCCGACAATGAGTGACTGTCGCCACCTCCTCGACCGACGGCTTCAAACCTTCAATCAACCTACAAGGAAGACTGGACGCACGTAAAGTTTTAGAGCTGTATGGCAGACCTCAGCTTTTAATCTTGTTCCATTTTCGTCACTATAATTACAGCAACTTAGCATGAACGTTTGTTGCTCATTGTCCCAATTGCATTACCAAGCAGAGTCCCTTCCTTTTCCGAAATGAACCCGAGTGTCGTTGAAATTTAAACGCCAGCACTAAAGTAATATAGCTAATTCTATTTCACTGCTTTAATTTCAAAGTTCAGTTAGCTGGCTACAATATTCAGATTACACAAGCACAAATTAAGAGTGCGAGTTTTGTTACCATATTTTAGCTTACCTGTGACTGCAGCTCAGCTTGGTACGTACTAAATTTTACTATTGTTAATTGTTCAGAATCATTTAATTCAGGCTCAAAGTTAAATCTCTTCTTTCTAAATTGCGTAGATTCAAGTAGCTTTTGAAATGATTGTTGAGGTAGTCCAAGACTAACCGTATTTTACTGAATTTCGATGTGCTTCAGAAAGAAAGCTCACTATTAACTTCAGTCACTAAATTAACTTTCGATTTTCCGGTTTTATTAATTCTTTTGCTAAATTAAGTCAGGGTGTAGCGAAATTTATTACTTCTGACAAACTTTCAGTTTTCACACTACGCGTGTCAACCTTCAGTTGCCACGCTTCTAGTGCTAATTATATGTGTAATAACCTTTCTTTTTCAGTTACTATAGTAATTGTCCTTAGGACTGGCGACCGTGATTTCCCCCAAATCTCAAATACCTAATTACCGCTAGTTAATTGTTAACGTAACGGCTGCACATTTACTTTCTTTATTAACTTTACCCCTTTTCAAAATTAATTTCCACCAGTTTCATTAGCACATTTCCTTTCATTTAGATGTAACCCTTTCCTCCCTCTTTACCGACAGGTTAACTTCGGTGACGATTGCTTTTCCAAAACTCCCATTAGGTACACGCGGTTTCATTTTTCACTGTCATTAAGGTCGGTAAGTGAGGGGGAGGTTACACGTGGCGACCTGGTGACAGGACAATCTTCGGATTTGAGGTTGTTCTGGACACGAATTTTGCATTGTGCAAATCTCGTAACAAAGTACTGGTTACGTACAGGCCGTTACGTCAGCGAGAATAAGTAGTGGGAGTAATCCTAATTATATTTGAGGTTTGGCATTTATATTGAAAATTATTAAAATGAGTGAAGGCAACAATTGCCAAAATTTGGTAGACTTGGATACGGAACAATCGGTCGAACAGTGGGAAACGCGCACCGCGGTACCCATTGTTCAGGGGCAGGCGGCTAGCATGAAAGACGCGACCGCCGAAACGCAACAAAGAGCAGAAATGGAATTCCACACTGTAGAAAATGTTTCGGAATCGGAAGTGAAAATCAAATGTGAATCCCTTGATGACGAATACGGGGGGACAATTAAAGAGGAAGCCGCTACGGAAGTAAAACCGGTAGTTTCCGGGAATTTAACTGATTTATTGAATGTTTTGATTAACGAAATCAAGAGTCAATCGGCAGAAATTAAAGCTCTGTCTGCCAAGCAAGAAGATCAGGCTGCCAAGCAAGAAGCTCAGGCTGCCAAGCAAGAAGCTCAGGCAGTCAAGCAAGAGGCTTGGGCTGCCAAGCAAGAAGCTCAGGCTGCCAAGCAAGAAGCTCAGTCTGAAAAAATTGAACGGATGCTAGACAATCAGAACAAAGCTATTAACGTTGTTAACAACAATGTTGGAGTTGTTAATACAAAAGTTGATAAAATCAAAGAAGATATTGTTGTAATTAATACCGAAATCGGTAATCTTAAACAGGAAATGATAGGCGTTCAGGCGGAAATTGCGAGCATAAATACTCGTTTTGATTCCGAAATTAGCAGAATCGAGAAAAGTGTAGGAGAAGCAGTTGCTCCGATCATCGAGAATAAGGTGACGGAACAAATTCAATTAGTGAAAAAAGAGGACCAACAGAAGGTGGAAACTTTAAAGGCTTCAGTGTCCGAAGTAGACACTAAAGTGAGGGAGCAGGCTAATACCTGCGAAGAGAAAAAGAGGGAAGTGGAAACGCTTGCGACAACCACTTGCCAAGTAATTACGAGAGTGTCGGAATTAGAAAAGAAACTTGACGAAAAACAGAGCTATGTGCCAATCTGTGCACATAGTTCGGAATTGTTGACGAAAGAGGAGCGGTTCGACCCCTTGAAAAAAGGCGGTATACACGCGACGGATTTCATTAAGAATTGTGAAAGAGTTTTACCCAGATCATGGACTAATGAGAGAAAAATTAATGCGGTTATTGATGTGCTGGCTGGTGATGCCAAGCGTTGGGGCTTAAACCTCAACATTACGAACCTGACTTTTGACGAGTTTAAAAATTTGTTTCTGGCTGAATACTGGTCAGAGCAAAAACAGCAAAGTGTCTGGCGCGAATTTGTCGTATCGAGGCCTTTCGATGCGAATTCGCGCGGCTCGATGAAGGAGTTTTGTGAGGGCTGGATCCGCAAGTTGGAATATTTGCGTGATCGCCGCACGGAATCCGAAATAGTCTGGGAACTCTACAAGAAGCTTCCAGATGATACAAAACGCTACGTAGGAAGCAATTATAGGACAGTGAATGATTTCCTGGAAAGAGTTGAGGACGAGGACAATTGGCGCAATAATCGCGACAGTGGTAGAGGCCGTGGTAACAACAACGAGTACCACAGCAACCACAACAATGATAACCATGGGAATAATGCATACCGCAGCAATAACAATAATGGTTCGGACCGTAATAACAATCGGTAGAATGCAAATAATAACAGGAATGACAGAAACCAGTATCATACTAACGTGATACGGGCTTCACAGAATAGTAATAACGCCAGAGGGTGTGATCAGCCGCCTCAGCAGCATCCGGGGAGCGTATCTGCTGGGACGAGACAGGGAAACCATTAGCCGCGCCGGTGAGGGGCCGAGCGGGCGTGGAGAAATTTTGGCGGCCCAATAACAAGAGAAAACCCAGGTGTCGCCGTTATGAAAATTCCGTATGGAATAATCAATGGCGGGAGAGTGTGCCAGTGTTAAGAGAAAAGAGTGCGCCCACAAGTAGTAGATCAGCTGTATACACGGCAGTAGAAAATACATTCGCTGTCAGTGAGAACAATTTAAGTAGTGTTCCGGAAATCGATCATAAAGTGGCAGCTGTAATACCCACAGTGGAACTGGAGATTGAGTTTAATAATGATTCACAAGTGTTGAGAGAAGATCAGATGTCGGATAAAACGTCCGTCATCGAGCGAGGGGTTGCAGAGAGGGATGAGGTCTGGTTAAGGCAGTTCGGTCGCTTATACGACGAACTAAGAGATTATAGGGGTCTGTATGGGAGAAGCGTTTATGGGGAGCGCGAGCAGGATTTTCCGCGTCTCGTCCCGCAGGAAGATAGTGTTTGTGAAATGATAGAAAGTTCTGGCCCTAATCGGCAGACTTTACTAGAAATAGCTGATGTTAAGGGGGAGCACGAGCAAGATTCGTCGTGTTTCGTCCCGCAGGAGTTAGATGTTGAAGTAGTAACGGAAAGTTCTGGCCCTAACCGGCAGACCTTACCGAAAGTTTCAGTGGTAGAAGTAACTGACCCATCCGACGCAAACCTCCAGTTTAAACATTGCGAGAGCATTAAGGAGAAAGATTGCGAAAATTTTAGTGATAGCCGGACACGATTGGTAGAAAAGCACATAGATTACAACGTGTATGAGGTTAGAGCTGACGTTATACGGTCAGACGGTAGCAGTGTGGGTTGCGCAGATCCAGAGGAAGTAATTGCAGATACTACTGGGCACATTTCTACAGGTAGATTGGCGGATGAGATTAATCTGACCAAAGTGGAATCAACGAAGGTGACGATTAATGAATTAATAGCAAAGCAACACTCACTAGTTGACGAGTTACAGGAAAAGGTTTCGGTATTGGAGGCGAAGCTACAGACTACGCCTCAGGACAAATGTGTTGAAATTAAAACTGTATTTGAACAGAGGCTGAAAAAGCCGCCAGATAAGCCGGATTTAGGATCAAAGCCGGATGGTTTTTTCTGGAATGACGAGGATTTACTGTGGGAAAATAAAGAAACAGTCGAGGACAAGTGTAGACAGATAGTAGTGTCTGTTAATATGCACGACCTACAACTAAACGTGTTGATTGACACCGGTGCAGAACTGAGTGCTGTATCTGGGAAAATATTTGAGTTACTGAAAGACAGACCCGGCATCGTAGTTATGCCAGTAACAGGAGTGAAAATTATCGGTGCTACTGGGAAGGCCAGTAAACCGGTCACAAAACAGATTTTTGTCAACTTCGAGATAGGTGGGGCACGATTTGAACAAGAGTTTGTCGTCGTACCAGACTTGACTACGGAAGTAATTATCGGGTTAGATTGGCTATTAAAGTACCGTGCAGTGATTAACTGCGAAAGCAAAACTTTGACATGTATGTCACTAGATAAAACAATAGTAGTTGGTTTTGACGAGGCAGGAGACGGTGTGCATAGGCAATACCAGCCTATACACATTGTTAACTGGCTGGATGACATTGACATAGGAATGAATTTGAACTGCCGTAACGTGAGGAATTTCGGCATTGACAAAAGTGTAGAAAGTGAATTGGAAGAAATAATCAAATTCCCTCCATGGATTGACATCAGTATTGGTGTGAAAAAAGATCGTTTGCGAGAAGTAATGAAGCTAAAAGCCGATGCTCGCATACGTCGTCATGACGCTAAAGCGCGTTTTGATAAGTTTGCAATCGGAGACTTAGTACTTGTAAAAGCTCATGAGAAATCGAGCGAGATAGACAATGAAATCTCTAAATTTAAGTTTGTTTATAATGGACCATATAAAGTCATTGCTATACCTCACACAAATGCTTATTGCTTAGAGTATCCAAGCTCTGGAAAACGATTAGGTATACGGAATATTGTAGACTTGAAATTGTACCAACCTAGGATCGATTAATACCACACAATGGGTAATTTGTACAGTATGTAAATATAGAGTGTAAGATTTAAGGATGTGCCATGTTACGATGCTTTTGCCTGACCTAGAGGTCATTAAAGAAGTTGTAATTAATAAGTAATTAATTTTGACTAAATGATTTAAGAGTAACTGATTAGTAATCATCTGAAAAATCCAAGCTGCTAGTTTAAGTTTTCAGCTGAGTCACAGTAGATTAAGCAATGTAAATATTATTTTGTAACTTTCTGTAATATTTCATGAATGTGTGTTTTTATTAGTCATTGCCGATGTACTTAGACGCTGTTTTAAGTTTCAGGCTAGTACATGCGTGTGATGATGGACAGTGTTGAGTTATCCACTGTGGTAGTATTAAGGGACTCCTTGAGATTACTCGGGAGTGAGTTTTTCCTAAAGAATCTAGTGAAACGGACGTTCTGGAAACGCCGTTACAAGGGCGAGTGAGATCAAGCGTGCCGCACAGGCGGGCGCAACAATACTTGCGAGGCGAAGCCGCTGTCGGCTCTTGTGCCGCTGACGGCTCTTGTGCCGCTGTCGGCATTCTTTGTACTTGCGGGTACGGAAGGCGGAACTGTTTTTCTTCCTGGACAGCTGAAAGAATTCTACTGTCAATATTTATGTTTTTTTCGATCTGCTGTATATTATTTTCTTGTTTAGCGTTAATTGGACATGACGAGAAAATTAATTATGGAAAGGTTACATAAAAATGTGTATTCTATGTAATTAATTATTAGTTGCGTATTTTGATATACCTGTTTTTTATGACCATGTACTCTGATCAATTTTGCAAATAGTATTCCATTTCTTATAGTGTTACGAATTTTAATGATTTTGGAATAGCTAAACCATTTTCTATGTTTTCTATGAATTTTGATATGTTGTCAACCTGTTTTATTTTGTGCAAGATGACAGAGTGGAATAAGATTAGGAGTGTCTCCACTCAATTATTATTGTCTAAAAAATTGGGTTATGGTTAATTACACGAATGCTAAATTTTTTTGATGTTTTGAGCATATGCATTTCCGCTGTTTCTTTTTTGGGACATTTTCTGAGTCTGTTTACGTTACACGAACATCCTCAGACAATGTGGGGCACGTGTAACGCCGGAAATGCATATCCTCCTATTTCCATCTATTGTACTATTATTTTTTTCCTTGTTTTGTTACCTCAAGATATGACATTTCTGTCTCTTTATATATTGTAATTGTTTTACTGTTTGTATATATATATTTATGCACTTGTCGATGTATAATTGGTTGTTTTGTAAATATTATTTGTATTTTTACGCTGGGTCTTGCCTAGGGAAAACTATGTTATCGAACGAATACGTCGATAGGTCGTGTGGAGAACCAGAGTGTTTAGGATCTTTGGTAGTGTTAACTCTGCCGCGGAGAGCGCGGGCTGAGGGGAAGGGGTGTGGCGGGAGTAGCGAGTGGAGCAGGTGTGTTGTGTGACGCTCCCGCGAGTTGCTGCGCTTTCGGGGTTTGGCAGCATGTAATTGCGCTCGACTTGCGATGATAGTTTCTGACATGGTGTCGCGGACGGGAAACATTAACTAGCGCACATCAAGAGCCCGTTTCGTCTGGTGACCGTGTCGAGAAGAAGGCGCGCCAACATCCAGCTTCTGCAACAGCGACGGCCGACAATGAGTGACTGTCGCCACCTCCTCGACCGACGGCTTCAAACCTTCAATCAACCTACAAGGAAGACTGGACGCACGTAAAGTTTTAGAGCTGTATGGCAGACCTCAGCTTTTAATCTTGTTCCATTTTCGTCACTATAATTACAGCAACTTAGCATGAACGTTTGTTGCTCATTGTCCCAATTGCATTACCAAGCAGAGTCCCTTCCTTTTCCGAAATGAACCCGAGTGTCGTTGAAATTTAAACGCCAGCACTAAAGTAATATAGCTAATTCTATTTCACTGCTTTAATTTCAAAGTTCAGTTAGCTGGCTACAATATTCAGATTACACAAGCACAAATTAAGAGTGCGAGTTTTGTTACCATATTTTAGCTTACCTGTGACTGCAGCTCAGCTTGGTACGTACTAAATTTTACTATTGTTAATTGTTCAGAATCATTTAATTCAGGCTCAAAGTTAAATCTCTTCTTTCTAAATTGCGTAGATTCAAGTAGCTTTTGAAATGATTGTTGAGGTAGTCCAAGACTAACCGTATTTTACTGAATTTCGATGTGCTTCAGAAAGAAAGCTCACTATTAACTTCAGTCACTAAATTAACTTTCGATTTTCCGGTTTTATTAATTCTTTTGCTAAATTAAGTCAGGGTGTAGCGAAATTTATTACTTCTGACAAACTTTCAGTTTTCACACTACGCGTGTCAACCTTCAGTTGCCACGCTTCTAGTGCTAATTATATGTGTAATAACCTTTCTTTTTCAGTTACTATAGTAATTGTCCTTAGGACTGGCGACCGTGATTTCCCCCAAATCTCAAATACCTAATTACCGCTAGTTAATTGTTAACGTAACGGCTGCACATTTACTTTCTTTATTAACTTTACCCCTTTTCAAAATTAATTTCCATCAGTTTCATTAGCACATTTCCTTTCATTTAGATGTAACCCTTTCCTCCCTCTTTACCGACAGGTTAACTTCGGTGACGATTGCTTTTCCAAAACTCCCATTAGGTACACGCGGTTTCATTTTTCACTGTCATTAAGGTCGGTAAGTGAGGGGGAGGTTACAAGTTAAGTCGCATACTGCTCAAAGCCATTTGACGTTCTTCACCCATCTAAAGCTTTCCTAAAAACATAATTTATGCTTAAACCTTCCCTTAATGGCTGCATTTATGGACGAAAAAAATAGAGCTTCAGGTAAATGTCTTACAGTTATCTCTAATGAGCCCCTGTGCAGATCCTCTAAAACCAGTAAGAAAAAGAACGTAAATAATTAAAATGGGCATTAGTCTGGGACTGTTGATTCTGTAACTGGGTTGATACTAGTATAAGGTGACAATATTTTTGAGATAATAGAAGGAGATATTTAAAATTTTTCTCGATGAAACAAGGGACAAAAGAGGATGTTTAAAATTTTTAGCTGTAAATTTAAATGTTTCTACGCTATTAATAAGTAAATAAATTTAATAAATAATGTGTAGCTTACATTTGGAGTAGCTCTAAATTCAGATAAGTACTACTGCAGGAGTCATTCCTCATTGATATTTTCCTGATGAATGGCTCTTTTTCAGCAAGTCCACTTTACTACTTAACATTTATAAAAATTGACACAGGTGTGATTAAAGTTCTCCTTCGTAATAAATGTAGCTTCCAAAGTATGTACTGAAAGAGTGTTCTCGTCATTTGTCCACAAACCATTAATTAAGGGACCATTTTTATAACTGGTCAGTACCCAGAATGCAACAGTGGTCTGTGACAGTTGCACATTATTAAAGCTTACAACGAAATGAATAATAGTTGGCACCACATGATAATTTAATAAACACAACCTAAAATACAGGCACATACGTAGTCACTGTATAGTTAAAACATACTTAAATCTTAAAAGTTTCTAAACAGAGCACACCATTTGCTTAGGTAACTACACAAAGATTTTAACACTCATTTGTTCATGCTTCCATACTTTTGTGATGCATGAATTTGATTCAGCAAATGTTTGCTTCCCCTATAAATTTAAGAAGTTCTAGAATTACAAACTCTCTTTATTATGAATGAGTATCTGTTTTAAACGTAAATGAATTACATAAAGTATGAGAGTTTGTTTGCCCAAATTTGACGTAACTAAATCAGGGTTACATCACATTTTTAAGATTTAAGTATGTTTTAACTATACAGTGACGAGGAATGTGCCTATGTTTTAGGTTGTGTTTGTTATATTATCATGTGGTGCCAACTATTATTCATTTCGTTGTAAGCTTTAATAATGAGATTATGAGTACGTTGCTTACATTTCCTGAAACTCTGAATTGAAAATGTAGTGCCGTTTTGGCATTGTGGAGTTGCTTGCAGTCCAAACAAAGTAAAGAAAGAACCTATTAGCTGTTCTAAACATCCTGCAGTACTCACACCAACGAAATAAAAGTACACATGGAATCCTTAGGGTTACTGCTCATAAAATGCAGCTCAATAATACCAACTTCAGAACAATTATAACTGAAGATCTCGAACTTGAATACGTCATGACGTAAGCCATGTGAACACATTTCATAATATGGCGCATCATGGTATTTTAGATTAGGGATACGATATGGAAATGAAGTACAAACACTTTTACAACGCTAGAAATATAAGAAGTTATATCTTGAAATCGTGCACGACCGAGAATTTGATTTGATTTATAAAAACCGGAAAATTTTGGCGACCTGGCAGAGACTCTGATGGGGATAAGGGGACTGGACTCAAAAAACAGGAATCGTCTTTGTCAAATCCGGACGTGTGGTCACTTTACATTCATATGAGAAACATTCGTTCAATGGGGGCGTTAGTTCAGGTAAACAAAGAAGAAATTTTAATATTTTAAGAAAACTGGTATAAGGCACATTGTTCATATTACAATACGAAATAATTTCTACCCAATAGTCGCTAGGCGGTGTTTTTTCCAGTTTACATTTTTTCTACTATTTTCGATGATATATATTGTTTGGTTGCACAACTCATCGTCTATTATACTTGAAGGAACCAATTCACAAACAAAATCTTCAGTCTTTCATATGCCCATTAATTGGGGTACTCCTGCCTTACATGTTACCCAGCAGCAGTTCCACATACTTTTAATGGGTTGAAGCCACTTAATTAAATATTCAGGTGCAGTCTGATAAAATGTATGAACATGTAACTAAAATTTTGCAATCTCTGATAGTAAACTCGCGTTTACCAATTTCCAATTGCTCTGGTAGCTGATGTTATGAAACAGTTTTCATCCTTCAAAAGTAAATTAGTTTTTAAATCAGTTAACTCAGAAATTACTTAAAGAACTGTAGTTGTTTCACCCTCTACTCTTTGAATTGCAGTGTGAAAAGTCAATGCTTTGTGGTGAGGAAAGTACAACCAAGCTTCTGATAAAAAATTATCAAACAATGATTTGATGACAAATGGACATTTATTCTGAGATTCGAAATATTATTTCAGAGAAACATAGTCAGAATACATTCTATTGCAGGGAGTAAAGCAAGTTAACATGTCTTGCTATAGCCTAAAACTTATTTGTATTCATGGTCTACAAATTTACCAGATTCCTTAAGGTTTTCAATCCCTACAGGATATACAAGAAAAAAGAATAAGTTGTAGAAACAACATCTTCAGTATCAATAGGAAGGATATCAGGAGATATCTGGATAGTACCAGTACTGCGTTATATGAGCAGAACACCCAATCCCAAGTAAGTTATGAACTAAATTTCCATTCAGTTTTGTGAAGGAGTTGTTGATGCCCTTTCTACATACACCTTCAACTTAGAACTGCGAATTATCTGTACAATTATCTGTATTTTTTCTTTAAGTTATCACTTTTCAAACACGCACTCAAAAACATACCAACGATTTGTGAATTTTCTCCAGGGAAAGATTTCATATCCAATATTTTAACTTGAGTCTCATCAGCAGGATCCAAGTACTTAACAAATAATGTAAATGTTTTTTCTGTCCTTATGTTTCGATGCATTCGTCATTATTGAAATAAAATTAGCTTTCCGTAAATCAAATTCTAGTTGCGAAATGGAAAAAATGTGGGTAAAACATTTAATGTATTTGCTTTGGATTTGCTAAGGCTACAAATAAATTTGGTTCAAAAGTGCGATGGACAAGTTTAGCAGTATAGACCGTTGACCTGGAGAGTTGGTTTTGATGGACAGTATAGTACGTGAACGCTCCTTCAACAGCTGGTAATTTGTATGTTTACCATCAAAACCTTCACTTTAAAAAAGTAATCAGTATGATGCTAAAGAAGTACTTGCACACGCCATTACTTTATGTTTTTCACTATTTACGTGTTGCGGTATATCAGATCATGCCTTATGTCTAACACTGAAAGCGAATGGACACCTATTACATCGAACATCAGAGTCAGAAATCTTTTTTGTTTCTAATGTATGAGTATTCCTTTTGTAGGTCACCATTAAAAAAGCATTTCCTTTTTCGGCAGTGGTGTATTATTAATTTCAAGTGTTTTACCACTCGCGGCTTACAAAAGTTCATCGTGTTTTGTTTCACAAATACAGAGCACAGTACCATGTACTGTCTGCTACCAAAGTCACAACTGTAATGACTTTCTTTTGACTCACACTCAAATATATGCAGGGCCATGCTAGTCGTTTTGCCGGCCTAGTCTGTACAGAGAAACGACGCCCCCTCTTTTTTACTTCCATTAGTCTCCCAGATATCCTCCCTCCACCATCACCAACATCCAACGGCATAACAGTGCAAATCTCCTATTATACTTTTAATCATTAATCTTAAGTGACCAGACGTCGTCATTTTCTGGTGACAGTCCTCAGTTTTCAAGCTCTGTTCTTTAAAACTGACTGAGGGCAATAGCTGTCCTCGGTTTCTTACTTTTTTGTCCTCAATTTTTTTTCGAATTTCTCGAAATAACTGAACTAGGAAGATTTGGTGAACATTTTAACTAGAACTCAGACTGAATTACCAGTGCAACCAAATTTGGTATCAATAGCTTATTTTATTTCATTGCAAGGAAATGGACTAATAAAGGTGTGGAACTATTTTCTGGTGCTAATGAATCTTTCCTTGAATTTAGAACTTACTTTATACTAATGGGAGACATTCCGAGCCTCAAACCTAATCATCTGGATAATGTGGTGTTATTTTGTTTCTCTTTTAACTGAAATATTTTTAAAATGAGGAATAAAGCAGTCTTTTTCGCCATCCACTTTCTTACGATTAAATATATAAATTACGCTTTGTCTGCATTTTTTGTTGAGAGTTCTACAACTTTTATTAGCCGCCCCCGTGGCGCAGTTGTCTCAGCGACTTCTGTTTTGTACACACAGTCAGTAGCGGCAGCTTTAGTTTTGAGGTAGGTGGAGGCATTGCCTTTATTTTCGCCGAAGTAAGTAAAGACGCCTTGTCTGCATTTTTCGTGTAGAGTGCTACAACTTTTATTAACCACCGTGGTGGCGTAGTGGTCTCAGCGATTTCTATTTTGAAGTCATAGTCAGTAGCGGCAGCTTTGCTCCTGAGATAGGTGGAGGCATTGCCTTACTTTCGCCAAAGTAAGTAAAGACTGTTATGTAACTGTCTTTTTCTCGTTATTTGCTCATTTTTTCGCTGTTCGATTTGAGGTTAATTTTTGCCCTAAGATTCTGCCGCCCTAGGCTGCTGACCCGTCTTGCGGAATGGTGAAAAGGGGCCTGAGGATATGAGTTCACGGTTTCCGTTACTGCTGGCAGCTTTCACGTTGAACACAAGTGATTACCATTTGTTGTTGATAACACAGACAGGCACTGTTCAATCATAGTATGCAACTATGCTTTTCCAAGCGAAGTCTCCAAACCGTGTCAGGTGCACGGCATATGTATCGTAGACCCGCAAACTAGGCCGCGCTTTCCTTTGTCAGCTGTTAGTATCTTTAAATTTTTCATCAAACTGATGTAAAACAGTATTTTTGAATTTTTGAGAACTATAGTCAATGGCGTTTTATGCCGATAAGTCACTGAGACAAAAAAGCTTCAGAAAAAAAGGAAAAATACGGGACGCCTGGTCACCTTACAACTAATATAAGTTGGTACGAATTACATGAAAATCACAGACATTCAAACTAGCCTGAAGCAGATGCGAAAGTTAGGTGGACCTTTTGTAACATGTAATGAGATGTTATGCACAAGTCAACTGACCTTTCGTGACAGGTAATGAAATGTTATGCACAAGTCAACTGAAGATTTATTACCAAAAAAAAATGTTGTATTTATATGTAGCATAGAGTTAGTAATTTTGACTTTATGTTATCACCGCATATGCAACTGTAACTTATTTTGTGAATTTATTGTTACCGTAACGTAAGTACTTGTCCAAGCAGGCCCAGAGTTATATCTGTCAGTAGAACGAGAAAGGTGAAGTGTCATGCTGGTGCTAATGCAGACAGTAAATTATGATACATGTATTGTAAACATTGTAATTCACAACTTCGTTCTCATTGTCGTCTGAAATTTTCATAAAAACCCCTGCAATTCCTTTGAAATACATTTTAAAAGCGCACAGCTTTAACATTTTCATTCTGGAGTTAATTTAACGACACGAAACATATTTCTGACTCCTTCACCTAACTTACTGCTAAAGTGAAGGTCACATGGTGGCACGTCTTTTTAGCAACGGGCAAGTCAAATCACGCACCTAGTTGTATCGTCCTACCAACATAACTACGATACGGCGCCATGCATCCAAATTTCGCTGAAGGCAGTAGTTGTTGGCGACAGTGACAAAACACGATCGTGTCACGTGGCGTTGATAAACACAAGAAGCGCGCGCACTCACGAAGTGATAAGCTTGTCAAGTCAGGCTTTTTAGTGCAAGAGCGTTGTTGTTTTATAATGTTTTTGTTTACTGCTTGCACTTAAAAATGTTTAGTGTGTATTACTGTGTTCAGTGATGAAATGTGCAGTGAATCTATCGTGTGGTTACTGTTTCGGGGCACGAAGAATCGGTATGTTTACATCTGCTCCCAGTCAATGAATCAGCTGTTGGAAGCTTAGAGGTAAATCAGAATAAGTGATTAATTCATTCACTTGTACGATTACATGTGTCGTCATTCTTGACATCTTAATACGCGACGTAACGTACAACTTGTCGCAAGATACACCTAACCTATACTGGTCTTTGTAAATTCGAATATCAGAACATATTTCAGTAGTTCAGAGTTTTTCTATTTGTTGTGCCAAATGGGAGAGAAGAGTCTTACTCAGAAACTTGTATATCTAACCAGCTGTGTTCATCTGGTAGCTGTTTATATGCAATCTATTACAAATTAAGCGGTAGTGGCAATGTCATAAAGTTGCTCATGAGAACACCAGCGCAGAAATGTACATACAGAAGCCTATTATAGACATAGTGGTCTACAAAACAGAAAAAAATCTTCCATAATGTAAATGGTTAACAGTAACAGTTGGCCCAAATGATTGATTCTCTAATCCTATCGTTAATTTACCCTTGAGTTATTGTTTAGTGGTTTCTCAAGTACTAGTGACAGATTAATTTACTGTGTACGGATTCTTCATACTGTATAAAAGATGATTTCCCAGTCGCATGTGAAAGCTTTTGCAACTGTGTTATATACAGTTTACATTTTCGGTGTCATACCGCTCTTTGAAGTTTGGGACATTTCATTTCTCATATACCGGTACATACAGCAACTGAAAAACAGCACACTCATGTCTAGGAGACGAAAGTGCTTCGTTGTTAGCCAAACATTCAGCAAGGAAAATACAGCTGTGATATACTTTGTGTCTTCCCAACTTATTTCTGATTTATGTATCAAGCATTGCACAAAAACATGAGAAAAGTGTTGTTAAACATGAGGAAAGTGTTGTTATTGGTACTTGGAGCCTCATGTTTGTAGCTGGCAGCAAAAGTGCAGTGTAACTATTGGTTCATAAAAATTTGCTGTTTGCATTGACAGTTATATTTCAAGGATTTATATTAATGTTTGACAGTTGGGCCACATACGTGACAACATTTTACAGAATTGTGGATTTCCCTCCATTAAACAACAAGTGCACATGTTAGACACTATCCATAAGTTTTTGCACATTTGTAGGATTGCCCATGACATGATATTTATACATTCAAGATATATCCACAAGTTTTTGTGCACAATTGTAATAATGTCCAGCATCATAGTTTGTGCGGTAACAGCGGGGCACAGTGCTTGGATTGATATTATGGTAGGCTAATTCAAGTGTTCAATATGTTATTAGTGTAACTGTGAATTCTTTGGTCACATTCCACATAAAATTTGAGTGGCACATTTTTGTTTATTGGCAAATTGAAGTGATTCGTTACAGTGCATGTTTAGCATGGACTGCAAAAGGAGTGGAATGAGGTGTCCTGAAAGAACATTGTTACTGGTTTTTAAAAATGTATGGCTGAATATAGTCACAAAATATGTCTCCCACAAAAAGTGTATGACAAAGGCAGCCAGCATGTGAAAGAGACAGTAATCATATTAAACAAGGTTCCTGAGATATTTATGTTTTAAAGAATCTGATGAGTGGATCAGTACTTAAAAGAATGGTTTGAGAATCAGCCTTTAACATGACTTTGTGCTCTGGTAAGGTTTCATGTGTGTGAAGAATTCGTAGCCTCACTGTTCTTCAGATTTTGTATCAGGTTGCTGTCAGACATTGGCATAGTACCTCCAACAGTCATATACTAGTAAGAGCACTGTGCTGTTTTTAAACAACCTTCCACTTCATGAAATTTTTAACTTTGATTTAGAGTTCACATGCATGATGAATGTGAGAGTAAGTGAAATAAACTGGCCTGGTTATTGAAATGGTTTTCTCAATGCTCTATTGATAATGATAGCAAATTTGAAGTACAGGTATGTAAAAAAGTGGGAATCATATCAAAGAATAATGATCTTTTGTCTGTGAGTTTTACAGTTTTTTTGCTTAACTAAACAGTACCGAAGTACACACACGAGACTAAAGAAAATTGATAGAAATAGGAAGTATTACATTGTAAAATGCTAGACTTGTAGCAAGGATGAGGTGAAAAAAAAAAACAGTCTGTCCATTTAACTTTAATCTTGTATTGTTTTCAAGAAGCATCTAAGCAATTATTGGGATGTCACCCTCAGTAAGTTCATGACTGGTTCCTTCTATATCATTAGTCAAAACTGCTGGAATGTAATAACAGAGAGTGGAGTTATGTTTAAACAGATAAAATAATCAAGATGTGAATTCAAAATTAGTGTTCATGGCTGTGTTACTTTTGGAACCTAATGGCAGATACCCTGTGTGCTTCAGTGCTGGGGTACAAGTCTCAGCTGGTCTTATGATTTTTTTTTTTCTAGTACTTGTCACTTCTTTCATTTCTTACAATGATGTGTTTATGTGAAAATGCCAAACTGCACCATGATTCAGAGTCCATGTTAAATCGTGGGCTTCCTATAACTCGCCGAGAAATAACCTCGAATAGGAATATGCCTAGTAAAACAATACTGTTTAAACAGTCTTTGCTTTAAGCACAGCTTTGTTTTACATTTGACAGAGTCCCTTAGAGCTCTCATGCTCCTAAATTACAAAACTCATATATGAAACCACATTTTTTGTCATTATTACTACAATACAAAATCAGATAATGCATCTCAGTCCTAGCAATACAACCTCTCTTTTTAGCTGCATGTCTCAGAACATTCAATGAATCTCTTGGAATTCCAATCTGCTCTGTTGCCACACTGCAAGTTGTTGCTATTGTGGTTATCTGTTTGTGTAAGTATAACAGGTTACTGAGCTCTCTGCTGTTGAAAAATTCATATCTATGTGCCAACTGCATTGTAATCCAAACCCAATGTTCAAAATAGACATCATCAGCAAAAAGCAGCGAAAAATAAAGTTTTGCATTGGATTTGCTTGAGATGTTTATGATGAGATAACAAAGCTAATAATATTTTTGTCAACAGAAGTAACAATCTAAATTAACCCTTTTCTTCAACTCTTGCAGATTTGATTGTACCAACGAATTTTCATTCAATTTATGCACTGTTTTTTTCTTTTTCTTTTTTTTTCTTTTGTCACTGGTCACACATTCTACTACCTAAATGCCAACTTAAGACTTTATTATACTGCAGAACAGCTGGTATTAATTTATGTTTATATATAAAAAGTTAGTTTAATCTTTTTTGTGGCTAAAATCTGTGTCAATAGATTCTTAAGAGCAGTGGTCGGATAGGAGTAGGCTAGTTCATTTTGCCGTTCATTTTTTAATGTTAGCTGTTTATGAATGAATGCTCCTGAATATCAGTGTTGTAGATATCTTGGCAGCAAAATGAATATAGGAAAGAAACACACTGCATTCCTGAAAACCAATAAGCGGACTGTTGAACGTTCTCATCAAATTGATGGACCACCTGTCAGTAATGCCTTGTGTTCTCCCATGGTCTGGGTCATGTAGGGCTACCTTGGACAATAGCATGTTGTGTAGAAATCAACAAGCTTAATGTTGCTACTTTTCCTGTTTTGGTGTCCAATTTCCAAGGATGAGATTTTATACTTATTACAATTTGAGTTTTGTACTTGTACATATACATACGTGCTTTACAAGCTTATCTTTCACTATTAATTAAGTCTTGCAGGAGCTAAACAGATGGACACAACATAACGTATGGAGTTTCGAGATTGAGGAGTTTGAGGTACTGTTTATGGGGAGAGCACTGAGGAAACCATGTCTGTATGAAAGTAGATACATATGTAATAATAACTGGAGTGTGAGAAACAGAGAGGGGAGAATGAGTCAAGAAGTGGAATTTGGGGCTAGACGGGGGACTAGTGGAGATTGATACTAAGAATATTACAGGACTGAAGCATGTGTTGGAGGGTGTTTATTACTGGAACAATTCTGATAAGTTGGTATGAGGGGTGAATATCCAGATGGAACATGCTGTGAAGTAACCAATTAAGTTCAACTATGCCATAAGCTTACTGATTTATATGCCTTGACAGTAGATGATCGAACTTGGTATTGGTCATTGTTGAACATTAGCCATTCATATGGTTGGTTGGCGATAATGCTCACATAAAAGATGTGCAGTAGTTACAACAAATCTGGTGTAGTTGCAGTTTAAGTAGGTGACTGTGCCTCTAATGGGATAGTGATAAGAACGAATCAGTTTGATGAAATTTTTTCAGGTTATCACCTGAGTCACAATGTAGTGTTGTCACAATGTTATGATGAGTTTTCTACATTTACATATACATACGTGCTTTACAAGCCACTGTATGGTGCGTATTGGAGGGTATCTTGTACCACTACTAATAATTTCCATTCCTGTTCCAATTGCAAATAGAGGGAGAGAAAAACAGCTGTCCACATGCCTCCATGTGAGCCCTAATTTCTGTTACCATATCTTAATCTTCCTACATTGGCGGCAGTATAATTGTTCAGCAGTCAGCTTCAAATGCCGGTTCTCTTTAATTTTCTCAAAATTGTTCTGTGAAAAGATTGTCATCTTCCCTCCAGAGATTCTGACTCGAGTTCATGAAGCTCGTGCGCAGACTTGCATGTTGATCAGATGTACTCATCATTTTCAGGTGAAGTTCCCATCTCATGTCCAATGTGTTCCTTTGTAGCCACTGGACCACGGACTACTCCACCTAGGGCTCAGTGGTTTGGCCAGTCACATGCCTCCAGAAGAGATGTTGACGGCAGCATTGGTGGAGGGTGGGTGGGAGATGTTGAGATAGAGGGGCAGACTGTGCATCGAACCCTGGAGTTATTTGTCTGTTCTGCCAACTGCATTCACTTCAGTGATATCCTGGTGTATTTCTGCTAACAGCAGAGGCAGCTGGTGAAGTAATCGAACAGCTCCAGAATTCGACAATGGGGCCTCCTCCACTATGCTGAGAAGCACTCCCTCCCCCAAAACCACCACTAACCACAGTGTCTTTTACAAAAGGCAAATGAGTGATCCATCTGTTGGTCCTGGCAGAGGAATCGGGTCCAGGGACTATAAGGGAACAAACCAAATGTGAGTCCAACACATTGACTGAAGATGTTGAATAAGTAACTCATTGAAACATTGCAACAACATGTTTCTGCAACTTGACTGATAATCCGAGAGGATTTCATCAATAAAATTCACCAAAAAAGCCCACATTCCCATGTGGATCAGTAAATTTTGTGTAAATCCATAGGGCAGACATTGTAGCTTGGTCTTTCAAACAGGTATAAAAAAAAGTGGAGAGTATTTTGTGAGCAGTAATAACCCAAGGGTATTCCGTAAGTTGGGCAGCTGGTGGAATACCACTTGGAAAACAGCAGGATGAAATTTAGCGAGGATATTCATCATTTGAGAACATGATGAAGAGTATTCAAGGCATTGTGAGAGAATGTGCTTCATCTGTTTTCATTTTTGGAAGGGGGTGCAAGGTTGTGGCTGGCTAATGTGCATAGTTAGGGTATTAGGATCCTGGGAGCATATGGCTTAGGGTGCTCGTGAACCAGATTTGAAAGGTGGGAGACATTGCATGTATCTGTGAAGACCTTGACAAGGTTTGCAGCATAATGGGGAAGAGATTGCTGATCACTACAGATGTGGTGTCCATTAGTGGCAGACTGGAAAAGCACCAGAATAATATAATTGCCAGACTTCTATGGTTGAGTGGGTTTCAAGCCAAACAGAGGTTCACATTTGCCTGTGATTTCAACTGGAGTTAGGAATGTGCAGAATTTATGAATTTTCTTGAAATTCAGCAAGTGTGTATGCAAATTTATATTTAATGTCCATATTTCTTGCAGTTAATGATGGATTTGTATGACCATCAGTTTTATGTGCTAGTTCCCATATGTTTTGTGTTCACACCGCTCTGTCATTGAGCTGAAAACAGCTTGACTGAACTGTATGTAATACCATTATCCCCCCACCCACCCACCCACCCACCCAGGGGCTTACTGTCCTTTCGTGAGTATGTGCATGGCGATCACGGGGCCACAAGCTATTGCATCCTTCCTTCTTTCCTGGGCTGCATTTCCTTTCCCTTCTCCTCCTTTCCTGTCCTTGCTCTTTCCCCTCCAGCACCTGCTTTCCCTCTCTTGTTGTCTTTGCTTGTTTGTCCCCACTATCCTCCTGGTTATGTTGGTTTTGCGATTTGGTTTTGTTGAGTAATTACCTCATCCTTTTGACATTCTCTGGTCCCCCTCTGGGATTTGATCTCAATTACTAAATTTCTATTCCATAGTGTGAGCTGTTTGAGGAAGATCACCTTACCTAGTGTCTCCTGCATTTGCTCTCCTAGTTCCTTCCATCTTTTCCTTCACGTCATTGTCTGATGCTAGGGTACATAGCACAGTAGCCAGCCCATGTGGTGGGGTCGCTATGTACCCTTTTGTTTGAGCCCCCTGAAAACACAGGGATCACACTTTTGATACCTGAGCTGTAACCACCTCATGTAAGCCTAGGAGTGGTTGCTTGTCTTCCTGGAGCATCAGAACTCCCGATAATGGCCGCCGTGCCAGCAGGTCCATGCTGTGGCTGGGTGGCGCCCGTGGGAAGAGCCCCTGATTGGAGTGGGTGGTATCGGGGCAGATGCTATGCAAATGGAATGCATACGGGTCCAGAACTCTGTTCGTTCTTCTACGGCTATCTCTTTGAATGGAAATGATTCTTTTAGTGCTGCTTCCTTAGCCCCTTCCTTGGCTACCCCCTGGGAGGAGGGTCAGGCTCGTTGGCTAGGGGCGAAACCTTTCCCCTGCTATGTGGTTTGCACCAGGACTGATGGGGATACTTTCACCAAAGCCAAACCTTTGTTTTTTGTGGGACACATTGAAGACAAGTTTGGCGAGGTGGACTCTGAGTAAGATGCTATCGGGTTCATTGTAGATCAAAACTGCTTCAGCTGCCCAGTCTGCGGCCCTTCGTGCCTGTGACCATCTTGGCACAATTCCTGTGTCCATTACCCCCCACCAGTCTTTGAGTATGGTTCAAGATATAAATTTTCACAGGGACCTCATCCTTCAAACTGATGGAACTTAGGGACAATCTAAGACAGCGAGGTGTTCACTTTGTTCGGCGTGTTAAGGAGGGCCTGAAGGACAATCACATTGATACTGGTGCCTTTATCCTGGCCTTTGACGGGGATATCCTCCATGTGAAGGTCAAGATTATGTGAATGTATGCTTTCCCGGCGTATACAGCTGGCGAAGAGTTCTCGGGCTTCCAGCCGGGTGGCGGTGTCTTCAAACTGCGACGTTTCGACGAGTGACATACTCATCATCTTATGGCGAAGATTATGGTTTATTGGTGTGATGAAGCTGTACATCCCACCACCTATGAGATGTTTTAAGTGCTTGCATTTTGGACACGTCTTCCCACTGTTCACAGACCACTTTCTGTGGTGAATATGGACGTCCACTCCATGAGGGGAGTTCCTGTATTCCCCCTCCTGTGTGTGTTAAATTCCATAGCAATCATTCTCCATATTCACCGGATTACCCGGCTTATAAGAAGGAAAAGAAGATACAGGAGTATAAGTCCCTTGATCGTCTAATCTACACTGAGGCTCGTAAGAAGTATGCACGTCTTCACCCCTGTGTCAATGACATCAAGCTATGCTTCAGCTACATCTTCACCCCTTCCTCCCCCTTCCTACCCCAGTCCTGAACCCCCCCCCCCCTCTTCTCCATGTGGTTCCCACACCCTCCCCTCTGGGCGCCGCTCCCCCTTCCCATCCTGAGAAATGTTCCAATTCTTTGACGTCTGCCGGTCAAGGGCGCCCCTCCCAGGACCCCCCCTTCTCGGCACAAGGTCTGCTGCCACACGACGAACATGAGACCCACGGTCTGTGGGCCCCCAGGTTGCTTGCTCTCTTTGTGTTCCAGATCTTGCTGCAGCTGGCTCCTTTTTGCAGCATAGCCTTCCTCAATGTCAAACAGAAAAGAAAAAGAAGCATAAGTCCTGGGACAAGGAGCCTCTGGTGTCACCAGAGGTCCTATCCCCACCTTTGCAACCTGACTCTGACCTGCTGTTCACAGATGTGGCCCCCTCCTTGGCAGTGACAGATGGTGACCTGGCGGCATGACTGGCTTTAGCCTCTTCACCTCCCATTTGAATCATCGTTCTGTGATTAGCCAATGGAATTGTAATGCATATTACCATCACCTTGCGGAGTTGAAATTCCTTATTTCGGTTTACTCTGCAGCTTGTGTGGATCTACAGGTATCTCATTTTACTGATGATCCCTCACCGACCCTCTGTGGTTTCCGTGCTTTCTGTCGAAATCGGGTCTGCCCCCTGTGGCCCTCTGGTGGCATTTGTATGTTGTTCCATATGGATGTTGCTAGCATGTGGATTCCTCTTCAAACTACATTGGAAGCGGTTGCTGTTAGGGTCCACCTGGACTCTGGGGGTCACAGTTTGCAATCTTTATCTCTCTCCTGACCAGACTTTTACACCTGCTGCCTTAACTGCCCTTCTTCAGCAACTTCCTCCTCCCTCCTCCCTTCATTACACTGGTCAGCACATGACGACCTTTGCGATAGTAACCACTTCCTGTTGATTCTCTGGCTCCCTGATGGACAGGTTACCTTGTTAGTCTTTCCAATGTGCCGATTGGCCTCTATATGCTGCACAGGTCGTTTTTTCTCCCTCTTTGTCGGGTTGTATTGATGATGTCCTACGTGATGTGTCTGATACGATTGTTCACACTGCTAGCCTTGCTATCCCTCGCTCATCTGGACCATTTCACTGCCGGCAAGTCCCATGGTGGAGTACGGCCATTGCTATTGCCATCTGTGATCGCCGTCGAGCTATGCAACACCTTAAGAGGCACCTATCCACTGCCAATCTTATTACCTTTAAACACCTTCATGTCAAAGCCCTTACTTAATCAAATGGAGCAAATGGGTGTGTTGGGAACACTTTGTTTCGTCCCTTGATCCTACTGTCCCTATGTCACAGGTATGGGCTACTCTTTGCCATCTCCAAGGTTGCCATCGGCAGTGTACGCTCCCAGGCATTGCCCTCCCAGATGGCCTTTGCACGTACCCGTTGGTTTTCGCGGAACATCTTGCGACCCATTTTGCTACAGCATTAGCATCAACCTCCTATCCAGCTGCTTTCCTTCACCAGAAACAGCGGGCCGAAGCTTCCGCCTACAGTGAACCTTTTACTGAATGGGAACTTCTTTCCGCACTTTCTTCTTTTCATGATACAGACCTGGCCCAGGCTCCGTTCATAACCAATTGCTTCAGCATCTCAGTGCTCCACGATGACATCTTCTCCCGGGTGCTTAACCATATTCGGTTCCAAGGTGACTTCCCTTAAACTCCAATCAACCAACCAACCATTATTTCCTCACTTGAAAATCTAAGATTTCCATTAATTTGTAAGTGTGTTCCAGAAACCACATTTGACTGTGACCAACAGCATTGCATATACTTGTCTGCCTCCCTTTTGGATGAATTTACAGTTGTTTTGCTCTGACCTGTGGGTCACAGAAAGAGGCAGTGGGATTTGTTGAGGGGAGCCTCAAACTGGTTTACGTATATAGACAAATAAACTTTCTGGCAAACTGAGCACTGCATGTGTGATGATTGGTGATTGTGACCCTAGTTGTGGTTGCTGAATTTTGTATTGGCTTAGTACTATGACAGTTTAGTACAGGATTCCTCATAGTCAGCCTGGGGTGATGTAAAGTGCGTGAAAAAGTGTCTGATCTGTTATTTTGTTTGGAAGTGCTATTATTTGAGGAAGGTCATGACTGGTATTTCAAGCTTTACCATCTAAGAATCATGTTTATTCCTTCCATCACACAAGCATTGAGTATGTTATCTGTAGACTTCAGTTTCTATAATTATGGTCTCACTCCTCCTGTGTATTTCCTGACCTTAAATGAAGATTATTTTCATGTTTAACAATATTTAACTATTTTAAAAATGGAGTTTCATGTTCGAAAAAGGTCATAGTTCATGTGAACTGACATTGTGCTTGTTTACTAAAGTTCTGCCAGGTAAGTCTGTAAAGTATTCATCACCGATGATGCAACAAATCTAAGTTTAGACAAGAGATGGTTTTTTTTATGGCAGTGTTTTCAAACCCTCTAAGAATTTATTTATCGTGTATGTTGATGGACTGTGTGTGTGGACTGTTTCATTTTGCTATCTGATAGAGTGAATGTGATGTCAAATTCAGTAACATGAAAATAACTTAGAATTATTTGTTTTACAAAAGATGTTCTAAAAATTAAGACTCTACAGTGTTTATGAAAGATAAATTTTTAGTTTATTAATTTGGTGTATATAATTCTTTAGAAATGTTTGGGCTTTTTCTGATTAGATTTGCCTTTCTTAGCATGTATCTCATATCTTATCATCACATATAAATTTTCTCCTTTTCTTGACTCATTGCCATGTATTGTTGTATTTATGAAATCCTGTACAATATTTTTCTTGGTGTGTTTTGTGTAGTTAAGATCCCCAACTTTTAACATATGAATTCTATAAAATCCATAAGTTACTGAAAGAAAACCGAAAAATAAAACATAACTATAAAACGCCTGAATGCAAATAACTGTAACCAGTAATAATAATAATAATGACAGTAGTAGCAGCAGCAGCAGCAGGAGTAGTACATGATGATAAAGTTAGTGATCAGGAGGTTCAGAAGAAATTTGAATATCAACATCTGCATGTGAAAGTCAGTGGAACGTGGATTTAAAAAAAAAATGATGTTAATCAATGGTGCCTTGCGATCAATACTACATGGGCTGAAGAGCATTCTGTTTAGAATCCCAGGATGTAATAAATACAATGAAACACAAGCCATAATAATAGCCCTGCACCAGCAGAACACACGGCAGCTTGAACTGGGTCTGCAGGCTGAAATGCTGGTATTGAGAAACTTACCATTAACAGTAATAAGCCTAATGCTTGCCATTAGGCCATGGCTACTTGTGTTGTTCATATGCACAGGGCATTTGCCTCTTAGTCTGCCCTTCGCCTTTCTCACAGTGGACATCTCATAGTGCAATAAAAATATTATTTAGAACTGTCCTTGACATGTGTAAAGTATTTTATAACCACAACGGCTACATCTCAGGAAGTCTGAAGCAGCCTGGAGCAGACCTGACATTACTCAGCAATGTAAGCTTTCTGTGAAAAATGAAAATAATAGTAAAGAACTTGTACCATGAGAATTTACTTGTAGCCCTAAATCTTAGTGATAGGGGAGATTTGTGGTTTTGACTGTGGCTCTGTTACTAAGAACAGCCCCAAAATTTGCTTGTGATTTGGCAAAACAAGGTCAGATTTGCAGGATCAGATAAAAAATAACTCGTATCCATTGTACAATCAATCTCTTTACAGTTTTTTATAGCTGCTAGTCATGTGACCTTTTGTTTTAACTTGAAATGAGTGTTTGTTATATGCATTTAATCCACAAATGATTGCCAATATATTGCAGCCTCACATTGATGATCTTTTCACTATTAGTTTTGTCTGGTGATGGTCCCATTTCAATTAGCAATTTCTTCAAGGAAAAAGTAAGAACACAAACCTAATGAATTATTTAAGTTTTCTGTACACAGTTTTTGAGGGCCTGCCAGTTAAAATGGGACTTTCATTACAGTACTGTTGTAACTCACAGTTTGTTTTAATAATCTGTTTGTTATGTAAAAGAAATTTGCAATGTATGCCATCAGCATTTTGATTTTGTAGTCATTACCAATATTTGCCCTGTGATCAGATGGTATGTCCCTCTTTCACAAAAACTCTCTGCTGTATACTTGCAGAATATACACAAACCCTTACTCTGGAAGCATATCACCAGAAAAAAGAATAGATAACTGGCAATAATGCAAAACCATCATCTTGAATCCTACTAGGGTGTGGCATCTGCTAGAAATGACTGAAAATTTACCACAAGATAAATGCTACAAGTGAATTCATATAAATAAATAAATAAATATCTTCCATCCAATAAATTAGATTTGCAGATAATCAATAACAGTGTGAGTAGTTGTGTCCACAATGCTGAGAGTTGTACAGATTTATGGATTTCGTCGCCCTTTATAATGCTTCAAAAACTGCCCAATTCCCATATGTATTTGACGTGGGTCTAAAAGATACCAGTACTAGAACATATTCAGCAGACTCCAAGTCGGAGGCTAGAATGATATACCCTCCTTATAACATACTTTGTTTAAAATGGAAAGAGTATTTAATAATAATTATATGCGTTGTACTTGGAATCCTTCTGAATGAAATGTGTATTAGGTTGCAAAATAAAATTAAGTTGACATGTCATCCGATTAACAAGGATTTAGGTCGAAACAGATGGTTCTTACAGATGGGATTTCCCTGTGTATTTGCCCTTCTTTGGTTTTTAATGAGGTCAGTGACTAGATATTCCAGAGATATCATTTGACTTGTGTGGAATCAAGTGTAGTTTCAGACCTGGTAGTGATTGATTGTTGTCGTCATACCTCTCATTGTCAGTTTGAAGACTGCTTTGATTTAGCTGTTCTTGCTCTTCTATTCTATGCAAGCCTTGTCGTCTCTAAATAACCTCTGCAACCTACATCCATTTGAACCTACTTACTGTATTCAAACCTTGGTCTCTACTGTAATTTTTACCCCATGCACTTCCTTCTATTATCACATTGACAATTCCTCCATGTCCTATCAACTGAAACTTCTGTTAGTCAAGTTGCGCCTAAAATCTATTTTCTTCCCAATTAGATTTTGTACTTCATACGTAGTAATTCAATCTACCCATCTAATCTCCAGCGTTGTTCTGGTAACACCACATTCCAAAAACTTCTGATGTGAATTGTTAATCGTCCACATTTCACTCCTGCATATGGCTCAAGACAAAAGCCTTCAGAAAGTACTGGTATTATCTACATTTAGTTTCCGTATTAACAAATGCTCCGTTTTCGGAAATGATTTTCTTGCGCATGCCAGTCTGCATTTTATATCTTCCCTACTTCGTTCTTCATCAGTTATTTTCCTGTCCAAATAACAAAACTCATATACTGCTTTCAGCGTTTCGTTCCCTAATATAATTCCCTATGAATCGAATGATTTAATTCTACTGCATTCAGTTTCCCTTGTTTTGTTGATGTTCATCTGATAACTTCTTTCCAGACAGTATCCATTCCGCTGAATTACTCTTCCAAGTCCTTAGACATCTCTGACAGAATTACAATGTTATCAGCAACCCGCAAAGTTTATGTGTCTTCTCTGTGAACTTAAATTCTCTTTCCAGATTTATCCTTTGTTTCCTTCACTGCCTTCCTAATGCTTAGAAGGTAACTGCGAATTGGTACCCAGTTGTCAGAGCTAGTGTTTTCCTTTTGACGTTCAGCTGTAGCTCAGTGAAGGCATGAGGATACCGCTTGTAATAGGGCCAAGCCAAGTAAAGCACTGAGGTGCTCTAACCACCATTCAGGTCGAGGATAGATTTACTTAATGCTCAGTGGTCATGGGTTCATGTGCTTACAAAGGTTCTTTGTTTTGTTGATTTGCCAACAAATGTGTCAACTCGAAACTGGAGATAATATAGAGTGAAAACCCGTCTGTAATGAGCGTCGGTGGAAGTCCAGCACATTGTCGAGCCTACGTGATTTAATTTTGAGATTTGGCAGACCATTTCTTTCAGAAGGATTTACATAATAAAGCTGACACCACCAATGAAATTCCACCTTGTTATATCTGTATCTTTTTCTTTGCAGGTCGGCGTATTGAATAATGACAGCACACCAAGGAGCATTTGAAGATATCACCAGCATGTCTGCCTCTGTCTCAGACATGGACGAGACGGTGTTGTTTCCTCTTACGCCAGGCGCCGAGAACCACAAACAGTGTTTCCAGCCGTCAGTGACGTCAACACAGGTTGACCCCGGGGGGGACGGTGACGGCGGAAGTGACGCAGACATAACGCTAACCCAAGCTGCCAGTAGGCTGGTGGACAGCGCTTCGAAAATCGTGGGTTTGACACGCAGTAGGGAGTTGCGGACGAGTACTCCTAAGAGAAAGAGGGGGCCCGAGGGGGATGGAGACAGTGGCGGAGGAGTGTCGTCAAGTTCCGACGATCGCCCCGACTGGCAGGAGAGCACTACCGTTAGAGCAAAGCGTTACCGTAAACGAGAAATGAGAAATCAGAGAAGAAAACTATTGAAAGACATGACGCAGCTACTGAAAGTGATGGTAAAGGAAGAAGAGGAGTTGTCCTCCAGCTCAGATGAGCACCCTGACTGGATCGAAAGCCCCTTTGAAAGGCGCCGGCAGCCTTTCAAAATAGGAAAACAACAGTCGAAAGAGAAACCAGTGCAACCTGCAGTGGCTGCGAAATTTAAGACTGCTGAAAACGCCAAGAAAACCCCTGTACACAAGAATGTACCAGAGTTTGACAATTATTTAGGCGATAATTTATTTCTTGACGCGACTCCTGGCACCATACCGCGCAAGGACGCTTACACCGCCGAGGACAAGGGAGAAACCGTACAAAAAGCTAATAGTCCAAAGACAGCTCACGAAACAACACTCAGCGAGGAGGAAGCTATTCAGCAAATGCTCGACGCTGCTACACTAGAGGATGATGATTTGTGTTCAGCGACTTGTACCTACCAAACCCAGCAGTCAAGGAAACCCGTAAACAGTCTTTCGTATGAGAAAGTGAAATCTGTCACGATAGTGGACGAGACCTTATCGAGTGGGGATGACATAGCACAGGACTTGATGAATGTTGCCAGAGTACATGAGGCAGTAGACAATGAAATTTCCAGATCGCGGAAAGATGTAAGTCAGAATCCTAACGATGCTACCACTGATGCAGAATTAGTCTCACATCATCTCAGACACGATGTTACTTTAAGCGAGGAAGAAGCAATATACGAGCTGCTCAATCACACTGTGGTGGAAGAAGACCAGGAGGAAGATTTGGAAGAGAAACTGGTTAAAAGAACGGTACAATCAATACAATCCCCAGTGAAAGCAGAATCATCTAGCAGGGACAGCACTGCAACAGAATTTCAGCAGCCTGGGACTACAGGAGGATTTGCTAAAACGTGCGAGAACTTGCGGAAAGAGGACTTACAGACAGTTGACGTGTCTTCCCCATCTTTGTTAACAAATTGGGGTCGAGAGGCAGCTGCAAGTGGGATGCAATTGCTCCACAGTCATGATCTCGATCTGGACATGAATAATGCCGAGGATCGTAATAAGGACAGTGGAATTATGAAAGCAGAGCAAAGAAGTCACGAGAAAGAGGTTAAAATGCCGAAATCACTTCGAGAAAATGCGCCCTCGCCGTCCTTGTTAGAGTGCTGTGAAGAAGAGGCACTAACTCGCGCGGAACAACTAGTTGATAATCAGAAACGTGCTGAACACTGCACCGACGAAACAGTGTACATGGCACCTACTAGCACTAATTCCGAGTTAAAAAATGACGATGTTGATACGAATTCCAAATCGGTAAACAATACTGCTGTGTCGGCCTCCAGTTCCTCTTCTTATGAAGAGTTACGTGCCTATATGGCTAGAATAAGGCGAAACCAGTCTGTGCAACCCTGTCTCGAGAAAATCTCCCCGCACCATACTGCGTCATCGCTTGGCAACGTCGATCACATGGAGTGTTGCGATAAGCAGACCGACCCTGCGGGACGTGCCGAAGTGCAAGAACGTTATATGTCGCCTCAGAAGGATGTGTCCCAGAAGGATTCCGGGGAGAAAGATTCATTGGGGGTTCAGATGGCAGTTCCAGAAGACAAACACTTGGGAAGTGCATACCTCGGTGCCCAGAAGAAACAGAACAAAGCGGATAGTCCATCATTCGACGACCAGAAGAAAACAAATAAGCACAAGAAACGCCGTACTTCCCAGACGACGTTGTCTCAGTGGTTCAAGGACCAGAAGGATGCTGGTAGTAGCAAACAGCCAGCGAAGACAGGACAGCACTCGAAGCCTGTCGAAGTGGTTCTGCTGTCATCACCCGAAGACGAATCAGTTCGTCCTGACCCAACGAGTACAAGGAAAGATTCACCGGAGCGTGTCCGCTTTGATGTTCCTTTGGTCAATAGGGCACTCCAAGACGAAGACAAGCCTTATGAACGAAAGGAAACTGTACCGGAAACGCGAGTGGAGATGCAGTTACCTTTCTGGTTCGGTGGCGTCAACGTCTTCTTCCCCTGCAAGCCATACAAACCGCAGAGGGCGATTATGTCGACAGTGAGTAAAAACCTGTATACCACTCTTTTACAGTTTGGTGCGCTTTAAGTTTCCCATAGTTTTTTTTATTAATAATGCCCATGTTTTATTATTTCTAGACTTATTTGGATGTGAAATAGCACCTCTAGTACCGCACAAAATACTTAAAAACATCAGTTGTCCTCCCTTTGTGCCCATAATTCTGTCATTCTTCCGCAACGAGTTTGTTTTGTTTGGACCAAGAGCATCGTTGTTCTTGGTTCACTTTTGGTCATGTTGCCATTGTTGAAGTTTGGATCCAAATACTTCCCTTTTGTGGATGTTTTATTTTATGATTCCTACTAATTATATATTAATTTTAATTTCCTCGATCCTTTTGATATTTTCTTGAAGTTCAGCAATTTGTCTTTTAAGTGTCTGATTTTATTTTGTATATCTGTATGGCCCTAAAGCTGTAATCTAATGTCTATAATGTGTGTGTGTGACGTTCGAACTACTGGTTGCTTACTAGTCTAAAGTAATCGCCCTCTCAATTTGCTTCCGGAATTTTCCTTACAGTTTTTGTCACAGTTTTTCAATATATCAGTGTCGATTTCCTGTTAAAATGTAGTGCAGCTCGAACCCAGAGATATTATGGTTCATTGACAGATTTGTAAAGTTTTGTTTCAGTTTTTTTGTGTTTGGAGATGCACTACGTCTTGTAGATATTTTGGGTTTGAGTACGCTTTTTTCCCCGATCTTCATTAGATTTCACTTCAATTCTATTTTCCCGATTTAGCTTATCACAGTACTTGCATTGGAATCTTTTGTTTTTATCAGATTTTGCTACCTTAATATTTATGCTTCCTTGGCTCAAGAAATATAGTCTGTTTTCTAAATAATCTTGCGGGTCGTGGCTCGTGGTCCAGAAACCGATTAAACTCTAACGTGCAGAAAACGTTGGCCTGCAGACAAACTTTTCTGCAGTTTTGTAAAGAAATCACTCTGTTTCTGGACCACGAGCCAAGACCGCAACATTTTTTGTTATTACCTGTAACGAATGCTTCCACACGGGGAATATTCTCAAATAGTTGATATTTACAGTGAATGATTAATTATTTCGATTGACAACTATGCAAAATCTGCAATTAAACCTCTAGTATCTCTCGATGCATGTACACTGTGGGAAATGCCAAATGGTCTTCGCCAAGAACCGAGCAGCTTGCTTCGGACTCTTTCGTCTTCGGTAGGTTTACTCCATAATTATGTCACTGTTTACAGTACGTAATGCGAGAACTGATATGGACTCAAGGAGAAAGTGCTTGCTCCTTCGTTAACTAAATCATTTTCCTGGTCATTCCATCCACGTTCACCCTCATCACGTAATTGCCAAGTCTCAAACTTTGCAGCCTGCTATCTTTCCTCTAACCTTTTCATGGTCATTACTGTCGTTTTCGCTGTGACACCGACCTTCCATCGATCTTTGCTTCCATTCTTCGTCCGTCATCTCGTCTCGTCCACTGTCTACGTCTTCCGTCATACTCCACAAGCCATTTTACAGTGAATGGCGAAGGATATATGGTACTCATGTTAACAGTTTTTTGTCCTACTTCGTTCGTGTATTGAGCTAAGGGAATAATGACTGTTTCTTTGCCCCTGTACGCGTTTTGCTGTACCCGCATTCTGGCGATCGATACGCGAGATACACGATGGTGGCAGCACTAAGGACAACGTCAGTAAATCTCGACCAACTCCAGTGAAGCAATATCCTGTTTTGAATTTGTCAGAACACACACAGTTTATGAAAAGTCAAGCCCCAGCCCTATCAAAGATGAGACAATTATGCAGTCAAAGACTTCTCCAAATACAGGTTCTGTAAATTGGCGCAGCTTCGAGAGAACAGTATCATCTTCCTCTCTACTCAATACTGGACGATTAATTCCATTTATTGCTATAATCTGAAGTACTGCTTGTCTTTCTAAAGAGCATAATTCCACTCCTGAAACTTCGTGGAAGATTAAAATTGTTCCCAGACTGATACTCGAACTCGGGACTTTTGCGTTTCGCGGGCAGGTGCTCCACCAGCTGAGCTAGCCAACCACGACTCAGGATTCGACGTTACAGCTTTAGGCCACTTTTGCTGTTAACTCGTTTCCTACCTTCAAAAATTTCGTATCCGCGCAAACTTTCGCTGAAGACTGAAAAATTCAGTCTGGAAACATCACCCCGGCAGTGACTAGTCCATGTCGCTGCAATATCTTTTCTTTCAGCAATACTAGTTCCGCAAGTCTGGCAAGAGAGCTTCTATAAAATTTTAAGGTATGAGACGAGCTACTGGCGGAAGTAAAGTTGTGAGGACTGAACGTGAGTCGTGTTTGAGTAGCTCAGTTGGAGGGTACTTGCCCGCGAATGGCAAAGGTCCCGCGTTCGAGTTTCGGTTCGGCTCACCGTTTTAATATGCCACTAAGTTTTATATCGGCGCACACTCCGCTGCAGAGTGAAAAATTCATTCTGAATTCCCCATCGTCTTGTACGTCTGTGTCTTTCGTCGTAGGAAATTTTCGAATACCGCAAGCATACTGAGAGTTTTTAGCAGCCTGTGTTCAGGGTATATCATAATTAACGGCGTAAACGCGTACAGTTGAAAGTACGCAACGATAGAAGCAAAAGAAAAAAAAAGAAATTACAACTCCATCTTGGGCCCAGGAGCGTGGGACAACGGCTAGTCGATGAAATGTAATAATACTGTACCAACAGAAGTTATTTTGATATTGTTTTATGAGCCAACCAATTTCGACCCGCACTTCACGAGCATTTGCTCATGAAGCGTGTGTATCTACGGAACCAGATATGAATACTGATGCCTTGTCTTACTCGTGCACGTGTGCTACTTGGTGTAACTCATGGAACAGGCGTGAAGATGACGTGATTGGAACATCGAAACTGGTCGCCTAATAAAACAATATAAAAAATAATGGCTGTTGGTACAGAATTATTAATTAGAAGCAAAAATGTCTAGTCAACATGAACTCTGAAATGGATGCCTCAAGAGCTATGAGCACTTAACTTGTTCATCTCCGCTACTGTGAAATACACACCTTCTACTGAACAAGGCTTCATAAATCTTAAAGTATCCATTTTAGAGCCAATGTTTACTAAACTTTTTTTCCCCCTAGTATAGTGTACTTTCAGTTCTATGCGTTCACTCCATTAATTATCGTACAACGCATAGTTTGTGGTGATTTTTTGCATGAAGGCAGGTACAGGTTGAATTACAGCTGGGTTGATAGACGCTTGTTCGCTCCTTACAGATAAACCTCTGTCGACAGGTGGCGCAGAGCTGTCGGCTGGGCCAGTTTGCGCTGCTGGAGAGCCCCACTGGTACCGGGAAGACGCTGGCGTTGCTCTGTGCGGCCCTCGCCTGGCAGAAAGCTGAGAAAGGTAGGGCGAAGTCACAAGTGTACAGTTTATTTCGTGATCTGTTTTTGCAGGTGCCGTTATAATCCGCAGGCACAGTGTTTGATTGGCCACCATCTGTGAGAGACAGTGTCCAATTCTGATTAAACCCAAAAAGTTTCGATGACTGCCTCCATCATCGTCGCCAGGGGCTAACTCTGTCGTGAAATCGTCCGGATATCTTATATTATTCCTTAGAAGCGTAACAAGATTTTGCCCGTCTTACTTCTAGCATGGCTTTGTGATGACTGAAAATGCCGGGTCGTTATTGCTGTAAAAGATTGTGTTTATTTAGGATTGTTGACTGTAATCTATTGCCGGCCGGGGTGGCCGAGCGGTTCTAGGCGCTACAATCTGGAACCGCGCGACCGCTACGGTCGCAGGTTCGAATCCTGCCTTGAGCATGGGTGTGTGTGTGATGTCCTTAGGTTAGTTAGGTTTAAGTAGTTCTAAGTCTAGGGGACTGTTTACCTCAGATGTTAAGTCCATAGTGCTCAGAGCCATTTGAACCATTTGTAATCTATTACATCCTGAATTGTCTGATGAGTGTGGACATGTGTTTTATATGAAGCACCGGGGTATTGATGAACGAGTTAGTTGGTGGGTCGAAGTGGAAGCCTTCTCAAATAGCTTTTCTGATTTCATATTAATGTAGGTATAGATAGATGGTTCACTTAAGAGGTCCCAAATGTGCGTGTTTGTCGTGTATCTGTCGGTGTCGGCTATGGCACGGAGGATTCTGTTCTGCAGTGATTGTAACTTGTTCAGATTTGTTTCTGCCGCCATGGGCCACACCTCTGATCGGTACAGCATGGTTGGAAGGATCACATTCCTATAGATCCGTAGATTGGTCCCTACCGATAGCCCCCCCCCCCCCCCTCCACGCTTTTGGAGCGGGTACAGCTTATAGAATATAGCGCAACCCCTACTTCTTGCTCTACTAATTTGTCTTACAAACGTTACGCCTCTATCAACCTGCAGGCCGAGATAGATGACCGAGGTGCTCCATTCTATTACTTTGCTAGTTTCAGACATCTGGTGGTTTGAAGGCGTTATCTTGCTTGTGAACATTATTGCGACGCTTTTGTCAGACTTAATCGTTACTTTCCAGATCTCGCACCACTGGGTCATAGCATCTAGATTTTCCTGTAGTGTCTGTGCAATGAATTTGAAGCTTCTACTACTTCTATAGACCGCCATGCTAATTTAGCCACCTCGTTGGTATATAGTGTGCATAGTATGGGGCCCAGAACCGAGCCCTGCGGGATCCCGGCCACAGTGTTCCTGGTCGTGCTAACATGCTTGCCGCACGTGAAAGTGTGTTACCTCGCTGCTAGGAACGAGTCAGTCATGTAGATCATCAGTTCATGCTCTGATAAGCCAAAACGTTAATGACCACCTGCTTAATAGCTTGTTTTTCCGTCACTGGAACCCAACCGATTCTGCATAAGAGGGATCCATCAGTTTGTCGGTAGGTTTGTGGAGGTAAGTGGCATTAAGTGTCTACGCATAGGTCATGTAACTCGCGTAAATAACGGGCCGCTGATTTGCGTACGCGGTGATCGCGCCCCATAGCGACCCAGATGGCTTCGATAGGGGCGAATTTGGTCGCCGAGACGTCAGCGACATAATGCCCCTCAAACCACTGCAGCACGGTTCTCGCTGCGAGATACGGACAACTATACAGCTGAAAGATGACATCGCCGTCGAGGAAGAAGGGATGCAGGTGGTTCGCTAGCGTGTCTTCGGTTATTACCATAGGTCCCATGCAAGCGCAAGAGAATGTCTCCCATAGCATAATACTGCTCCCACGAGCCTGCGTCCATGGAGCGCTGCACGTTGCTAGCCGCTGTTCACCTGGATGACGGCATTTGTGGAGACGACCATCGACCTAGCTTAGAGAACGTGATTCTCCCGAAGAGCCGACACGTTTCCGTTGATTGACGATCGAATCCCGATGTTCCCGTACCCACTGCAGTCGTAATTGTCAATGTCTTTGGGTCAACATGTGAACACGTGGGGGTGGTCTTCCTCGGAGCTCCATTTTTAACAATGTACGATGAACAGTGTGCGCCGAAACACTTGTGCTTGCATCAGAATTGTGCTCTTTTGGCAAGATGCCACATATCACCATCTGTCCTACTTCACGGAGCAGACTAGTCTCCGAACCCTACGTTCTGTGAAGAGTCGTGGACGTCCAAGCATTTAGCGCCTAGGCAGTTTCACTGTCTTTACACCTCTTTCCGTAGATGCTCACTACAATAGCACATGAACATTCGACCAGCTCTGCATAATAATAACCTGCCCATTGTCAAAGTCCTTATCTCAACAGATTTCTCATTTTCAACTCATATCTTCGCTTTGGTGATCCCCCGTCCGTGTCTGCTCCGCTTACATGCTTTTGTTACCGCGCCACGTGCCCGCAATGCCACCAGGCGGCATCAACGCCGCGGTTAGCAGTGGTCACAATGTTTTGACTTACCAGTGGTGATGAAGTAGAGTTACACCTTGTCGGAAATAGCACCGTACGTGTGGTGGAACAGGTATGCAGGGCGAGAATTAGGAAGCACAGCCCTGGAGCATCTTTCTGAACATCGAGAAAGCCTGTGACAAGGTCTGGCATGATGATTCAATTAGTGTCAAAGTATCTTCTACAAGGTCTGTCCTAAAATAGGTGCCCATATCGAGGCTGAAAATGACTTCGCGTGGGTATATCTCCATCTGCTTCATTATATCTACAAGGGGCGTTCTAAAAGTACATGAAAAAAGAAAAACTACTTACGTGTTTGGGGTAAACCTTTTTCATTTTTCGACATAGTCTCCTTTTAGACTTACACACTTCATCTAACGATGTTGTAAGTTGTTGATCCCTTGCTAATAATAGGAATTGTCCAAGTCTGCAAAATAGCTATTAGTTGCTGCAATCACCTCCTCGTTTGAATAAAATCTTTGTCCCTCCGGCAATATCTTCAAATTGGGGAACAAATAGTAGTCCGAGGGAGCCACCTCTGGAGAACAGAGGGGATGTTAAACGAGTTGGGATCCTGTTTCCATTAATTTTGCGACCACAACTGCTGAGGTGTATGCTGGTGCATTGCCGTGATGGAAAAGGACTTTTTTGCGGTCTAATCGCCGGTGTTTTTCTTGCAGCTCGGTTTTCAAACAGTCCAATAACGATGAATAATATTCACCTATAATAGTTTTACCCTTTTCCAGATAGTCGATGAGGATTATCCCTTGAGAATCCCAAAAGACAGTCGCCATAACCTTTCCGGTCGAAGGAATGGTCTTCGCCTTTTTTGGTGCAGATTCTCCCTCGGTAACCCATTGTTTAGATTGTTGTTTGGTCTCAGGAGTGTAGTAATGTATCCATGTTTCATCTACAGTGACGACGCCTGAAGTCCTGCGGATTCTTCCTGAACAGCTGCAAACCATCCTTGCAACACTTCACACGATTCCGTTTTTGGTCAAGTGTGAGCAATCGCAGAACCCATCTCGCGGATAGATTTCTCATGTCCAAATCTTTATGCAAAATATTATGTGCCCGTTCAGTCGAGATGCCCACAGCACTAGCAATCTCACGCACCTTAACTCTTCTGTCGTCCATCACCATATCATGGATTTTATCAATTATTTCAGGGCGTCCAGAACGTTCAGCATCACTTGTACCCATATGGCCACTCCGAAAATTTTGAAACCACTTATAAACTGTTCTGATTGAAGGTGCAGAGTCACCGTAATGTTTATCAAGCTTCTCTTTAGTCTCCTGAGGCGTTTTGTCTTTCATAAAGTTACGTTTAATCACCACACGAAATTCTTTTTCGTCCATTTTTTTGACAATCATTCCACTTCCTTGATTCACACGAATGACAAACACAAAGAAATAGACCAATATGGCTGAAACTTGGAGTGCGTTCTTTCCAAAGTTCCTACTAACTAAACATGACCTCGATACGCGCCGGTCGTGCCATCTCTCGGACTTTGCCTGGGCTTTTCAAACGCTCCTCGTACAAACATTTGACAGTTCTTGGTATGAGGAATACGGCGACCGACTGAAGGTGCCAGTGATCTAGTTAACTACTTTGCCAGCCTGTTTGTAGGCAAGCTGATAAGAGTAAGAAATGTTGGAAATGTCGGCCTATCACAAGGACTGGTACCACATTTTGCTGCATGCTATGAAGAGCAACGGCGGTAAACGAAACACGTACTTATGAGAGTCTGCTTTAGCGGAGTAATAAACGGGCGAAATTGGGTAAAATTTTATTGCTGTGCCGTTTAGAAACTGCACACTAATGGGGATTGCGTGACTTTCTGACTAGCATCATGTGCTAAATGCTAAATAACTTGGTACCCAGCGTGATGCGATAAGATAAGTCGCACAGTCATCACTGCAGTACTTGAACAGCAGATATCTCGGGCGATAAGCAGTTCCTCTAGAAATGTTACGTGGTTGTCGAATATATGTGATTGAAACCTGTTGGTTGTGTTTCTGAGGCAGTGTCTGCACATATTTTCAACGTTGAAGATGTAACTGTGTCACGGCTACAAACCTAAGAACTTAACTGTTATTAGTGTGTAATATTTTGTGTATTCTGCCCATTTAGTTGTTTTCCAATGACCTTGTTTTGAAGACGTCCCTCTACCCCCTCCCCCCCCTCATTTCCAGCAAAACAACTCTGTATTGAGTGTTCAGACGTGTGATACAAAAATTTATGATGCGTCAGAAGCTGGCTTAGTAACAATTGCAACATTTAATTACAAATAGAACACCCAACAATTGATAATTAGCGAAAGTCCTGATCTGTGGAAGATCAGGAAATAGTAATAGTAATAATAATAATAATAATTATTATTATTATTGTCTTTTTTACTGGTCTTATACCGTTTGTACTCGGGTTTCTGTATGTTAATCTTCATTTGGCAGTTCTACTAAAAAGCATATTAAAATACCAAACATCTGTAGTGACACTCTTTTGATTACGAAATATGCAAGTATTGACTGCTTCTCTACACAGTGCGGTTATAAATTATACTGATCTCTATTTGAGTTAGTTACTTTTGAACAGTCATGTTGACAGAATTCGAAATAGCCACTGCCATCGTACAAGGCGAATTTACTTGCTGGCACTCTTCGATTTTCTTCAGACTTGCTGGATGTGAAGGTCAGTGCCAGGACATATATTTCCTAAGGCAGTACGACGTGATTATAGAAAAAAAACTGGAAAAAATCGCCAAGATTTCCGACCGCTCTTACCTAGAATACATTCCCAGCTTATGATCATACTGCCGGTAGCTGAGTGCTTAGCGTAAATTTTTAGTAAGCGTAAATTCATTAGTTTCAATGTCGTTGGTAGCCTTTTTTTTAGTTACGGAAATTCCACATTTACTAACAAATGGAAATGTTAACAAACAAATATTGAATCATATTTGAAATAGAAATAGCATTTATATATTTAATTACTAGTTGCATGAAAATAAATTAAGGTGTTGTACGTATGTGTTGTTGTGCAATGAAGTTACGTACATGAGCAATATTGTTTAATATCTAGAAAAAATCAGCGCTTTTTTATGCGATTCTTGTAAAGAAGAAAAGAGCCTCCAGGCACTGTTAACAGTGTTATTTATTCACACGAATAATACCATTAGCAGTTTTGAACAGACGAGGTCATCTTCAGATGGCTATCGATGTTTAGATTACTTTTATTGTTGTTTACTTTCGTTATCGACTATCCTCTCACCTTCCTCTGCTGTAGGGCACCACTACCCCAAAAATCTTTCGCCACATAAAAAAGACAACTACCGTAAACAACAACAAACATAATCTAAACGTGAACAGTTTTCTTCTTTGCAGAAATCAACTTGTATTTTGTGCACAGCCACGGTCTCAACAAGTGAGTTTTCGACAAAATAGCATTTTATTTCGTATTTAATGTTTTGCCTTTTCGCATTAAATTTTAATACGTGGTGTTTGGGGTATAAGTGAAGATAGTGTTATTGATAACTGAAGATAGTGAACTGAACAACATTACATCAGTATTTATTTCATTTGCTGACGAATAATTATAGCTATTACGAGTAGTATGTTTTTAGCTTGGTTAGTACCTCCAAGTACGCGTGGCACCAGCAATCCGTTAATTTTTATTTTCCCCTGGACAGTAAGTCATGGCTCTGAGCACTATGGGACTCAACTTCTGAGGTCATTAGTCCCCTAGAACTTAGAACTAGTTAAACCTAACTAACCTAAGGACATGACAAACATCCATGCCCGAGGCAGGATTCGAACCTGCGACCGTAGCGGTCTTGCGGTTCCAGACTGCAGCGCCTTTAACCGCACGGCCACTTCGGCCGGCAGTAAGTCATGCATTGAAATGTGGACACATGAATGCAATATGAAAAATCTACACTGACAAGTATAGTCAGCTTTGTTGTGTGGTTGCGACTGTCCACAAGTCATCAGGCAGTAAATTATGTAATGTGTTTGTGGGGAGACTGTTAGACGCAGAGAAAAAACAACGCACTGAAGTGGGTACGTGTTATGGTACCAATGCTGTCAGTACCTGTAGTAACCGGAATCGAGCGAGACCGCAGCGCACCGGCCGCCGGGCTGACGGCCTCAGTGGAAACGCCGGTACAACGCAGACCGCACGGTGAAGTACTAAGACCAGAGAGCAAAACCAAATCGGGTACCAAGGCGTAGCAACTATCTGCGAATAGAACTACGATGAATAGAATAATGATCAAGAGCGCTGTCGGAACACGTCTGCGGTCTGACCTACTGCGCTGCCGGCTTTATACACTGAAGAGCCAAAGAAGCTGGTACACCTGCCCAATATCGTGTAGGGTCCCCGCGAGCACGCAGAAGTACCGCAACACGACATGACATGGACCCGACTAATGTCTGAAGTAGTGCTGGAGGGAATTGACACCATGACTCCTGCAGGGCTGTCCACTGATCCCTAAGAGTACGATGGGGTGGAGATCTTTTCTGAACAGCATGTTGCAAGGCACCCCAGATATGCTCAATAATGTTCATGTCTGAGGAGTTTGGTGGCCAGCGGAAGTGTTTAAACTCAGAAGTGTGTTTTTGGAGCCACTCTATAGCAATTCTGGACGTGCGGGATGTCGCATTGTCCTGCTGGAATTTCCCAAGTCCGTCGGAATGCACAATTGACATGATTGGATGCAGGTGATAGATGAGATGCTTACGTATGTGTCACGTGTCAGAGTTGTATCTAGATGTATCAGGGGTCCCATATCACTCCAACTGCAAACGCCCCACACTATTACGCCTCCACCAATTAGAATAGTCCCCTACAGACATGCAAGGTCCATGAATTCATGAGGTTGTCTCCATACCCTTACACGTCCATTCGCTCGATACAATTTGAAACGAGACTCGTCCGAGTAGGCAACATGTTCCCAGTCATCGACAGTCCAATGTCGGTGTTGACGGGCCCAGGCGACGCGTGAAGCTTTGTGTCGTGCAGTCTTTAAAGGTACACGAATGGGCCTTCGGCTCCGAAAGCCCATATCGATGATGTTTCGTTGAATGATTCGCACGCTCACACTTGTTGATGGCCCAGCATTGACATATGCAGCAATTCGCGGAAGGGTTTGCACTTTTTTGTCACGTTGAACGATTCTCTTCAGTCGTCGTTGGTCCCGTTCTTGCTGGTTCTTTTGCCGGCCGCAGCGAAATCGGAGATTTGATTTTTAACCGGATTCCTGATACTCACGCTACATTTTGAAATGGTCGTACGGGAAAATCTCCACTTCATCGCTACCTCGGAAATGGTGTGACCCATCGCTCGTTCGCTGACTATAACACTACCTTAGAACTCACTTAAATATTGATAACCTGCCACTGTAGCAGCAGTAACCGATCTAACAACTGCGCCAGACACTTGTCTTATATAAACATTGCCGACCGTAGCGCCATATTATGCCTGTTTACATATATCTTTATCTGAATACGGATGCCAATAACAGTCCTTTGGCGCTTCAGTGTAGGGCATCCGTGAACGCCGATAGGTCGGCGCAGCGGGCGTGGCCCGCGCATAGTGCTGTGGCGGCGACAGCAGCTCTCGCAGATCATATAGGAGTCGCCTGGCGGATGTCTTCTACCTGCATACCTTTCGGTGGGGTGTCAAAATTGTCGGACCAGAATACCAGACTACCCCTAACACCGTGTATATTGTGGATACTCGGATTTTTAGAAGGCTGGCAATCAGACGTAGATACATGTTCCTTTTAATAAAATAATCAAGATTCAGTCTTTGTCAACATTTCTGTTTACGTAATTTCAATAAATGTACAAAAAAAAGGAGCTTCGAATCAGATTCGAGCCAAGGAGATTACGATTAGAAGACTTTTTCGTTAATCACTCAGCCACTTGCAACTTTGTTATTAAACTAGGATTGTTTACACTGCCTTGGGAATTTGGCTTGTGGCCCTGACCTTCGTATCCTGTAGCCTAAGTATGAAGAAAATCGAAGAGGGCGAGTCCTTCCGTAGGAGCCAGCAACGTACCAGTAAACAACGGAGCCAGGCGTCAAAGCTGGTCTAGAGACGGAAGGAGATTGGGGCAGGTTGCCTGTCGCAAGTCGTCAGCTCTTAAAACACTGTGCCAGCCACCGCGTTGATGACTGTTTCGCGTAAAACTCGCGCGTGTCACAAAACAATGCCGTACGCTGTCATCTTTCAGGGCTGCGATAAATTCCCTGGAGCTAATAATTTTTGGTGTGGAATTTCAGCTAGTTTCATTTCCGCATTGTGGGGGTTTTAGCGGCATTGTGACGGCGCCTTCCGCGTCGCCCGGCGCCGTCTCGTGATCTCATTTGGCCGAGCCGTTTCCGCTGTCCCCCCGGCTGATGACGATCTGCCGCTGGTGCGGACGTCACCGAGACGGATGCCCCACCCGCCCCGGGGTGCAATTTCGGCCGCGGGCCGGGCAATTTGCGGTGACAGCTTGTCAGATAACTGCCGCAATACGCCGCCCGTCCGGAATGCGTGCCGCGCCGCCGCTGTGGAATGCACTCTCCGCCCCACACCAGCTACGCGCGACGCTTCCCCGTTGCACCCAAGCGACGCCTCCCGTGCTTCTCCCTCGACGACTTTCGTAAGAGATATGTCACGTTATGCTGGCCTACATGCAAAGGGGTAAGCACCACGGACGAAAAGCTTATCACCCCAAGGACGCACACTGGTAATGTCATTTAGTGATAATGACCCAGAGAGTCCAAAAATTTCATTACATATGCCATATTAGTGTGAAGCCACTCATTGATGATTAGCTGCTGTAGAGCTACCATACTGCAGAGACGTTTCACACATTGTGACAAATATTCCCAGACCTATGCATGAGATAAAGACCAGATAATTTAGAGGGCCAGTCGAGGTGCGTTACTCTTCGTCAAACTAGAAACTTACTTTCTCTGACCAGAAGTATCCGGACACCTCTAAGTAATGCGCAGTTGGCCTCTAGATGTCACGAGAGGCAGACCCGCCAGTATAAAAGGATGTGGGGGTTATAGTGTTGTCAGTAGAGAAGTAGTAACAGCAACATCGTTAGATCAGGGGATCTTAGGGACTTAGAAGGTGGATTAACCACTGGATGTCACCTGAGGAACAAATCCATCAGGGACATTTAAGCCCTTCTAAAGTTCCCCAAGTCGACTGTTGATGATCTGATTGTGAAGTGGAACAGCAAAAGCAAGACCCGGCAGACCTCATTTATTGACAGACAGGGACCGTGAGTCATTGCGCAGGGTCATCACAAGAAATTGCGTGAAATCATCAGAAGGAATCGCTCGTGAGTGCTGAAGTGTTACCAGCAGCATAGCCAGCACAATGACGATATTGTGTAGGGATTTAAAAATAATGGGGTACATTGGTGGAGCAGCTCATAATGAGGCACACTTTTCTGTAGTGAGTGCTAATCGACAATTGAGATAATGTAAAGGGCAACACCACTGGGCAGTAGCTGACATGAGAATATGTGGGGATCGTTTACTGCAGAGTCCTATGCTCAACAATGGGTGGTGAGTGGTGTGCTCCAAAACACTTGTATCTGCACCAGCATTGTAGTCTGTTGAAATATCTCCCACAGGTCAGTGCCTATCCTGCTTTATAGAGTTAGCAAGTCTCCAACCTACACATTCTGTGATTTTGTGTAGATATCCAACACCTCGCCACCTAATTGTGGTTTCACCATCCTTCAGACACTTTATATAGGTGCTTAAGACAGCAGCATGTGAACAGTCAACCAGATTTGGTATTCTGAGATGCTCATTCCCAGGTATTGGTCCATAATAATCAGCCCTTTGTCAAAGACTCTTACGTCAATAGATTTCCCCATTTGCTGCATTTATCATTGCTAGCTCGTGGTTTTGCTGTAGCGTTCTCGCTTCCCGCACACGGGGTCAGGGCTTTTCCCTGACTCGAGATGACTGGGTGTTGTGTTGTCTCCATTATCATCGTCATTCATCCCTATTACGGTCGGAGGAAGGCAATGGCAAACCACCTCTACTAGGACCTTGCTTAGTCAGCGGTGCGGGTCTCCCGCATCGTTCCCCACGCTCCTCGGAGTTTGGGTCATCATCATCATCATCATCATCATCATCATCATCATCATCATCATCGCTAGAATGATTCCCCTGCCATAGGGGGGCATACAATTTCGTGGTAGGTGTAGTCATCATGTTTTGACTCATCAGTGTATTCTTTCTCCATATCATCCCGTCATCCCAAAAAATCATTTAAAAATGTACAAACATAGCATTGTCATCATAACAGTAGGAACGCAACATTATCCAAAACTTGAGAAAATTTATTTTATTGCAGCAGTTGAACAGGTAAGATGATCCACATGAAAGCAATGTTAGTTTTTGCAAACATCTTTGTCGGAGGTTACAAAGGAGATATTCTGCAAAACGCTACCTATCTCAGATACCAGTGTAGAGGTAGGTAGTTAATGCAAAGAGACTTAATAGGTTGAGACTATTGTATTTCAAAAGCTCCAGAAACTTTTCAATACTTTAATAGAGTTTTTTTTGAAAATATAGAAGGGCAGTTAGTGTCGGTTTTGTGAGGAGTTGTTAAGTTCTTACTACATTCGCCTATATTACAATAGCATTTTGATTACTCACTGATTTGTGTTATCAATTAATAAACATGTATGTTATTATACCATATGTCTCAAGAATTATAACTAACAAGACCAATAACTATTAAAAAAAAACACGTTGAAGAATGGATATAATGTTTAGAAAATCACATAGAAATAAAAATGAATAAAATGTATAATTTAGTAAAATGCCCATTGTTGCAACCAATACCAATGGTGTGTGGTGTGTACAAAATGAAACATTTTGAGGGTATTTACAAAATACGGGAAAAATTTGACTGAAAGTAGTGAACCCCCACAGAATCAGTGGTGTATACATATACATCTGACAAAAAACTTCTCTGCGAATAATGTATAGGCTGACAAAGAGGACCTGTATGAGAACCACACTATAAGGGATGACTCAATAACGTCTGTAAAAAAGGAGAACATCTGACTGCAACTGAATTACTTGAAGTGATTGTATACCCTGTTGAAATCCAGTAGAATGGTTTGGATTTGGCAAATGCCAGAATATCATTACTTGCCATCGTATGTTGTGTCAGCAGTGAAATACAGAGGAGATGATGTTACGGTATGAGGGTGTTTTTCGTGGTTAGGGCATTGTCCCCTTATTGAGCTGAAGAAAACACTAATAGCGAAGGATATGAACACGTTTTGCAGTGTTGTGTACTGCGTATAATAGAGGCACAGTTCACAGATGATTGTGTTTGCATGACAATGCACCCTGTCGTAGAGCAGCACCTGTGATAGTAACATTATGGAAATGGACTGGCCTTTGGAACGAGTTAGAACGTGGACTTCGCTGCAGTTCCCAGTGTTCAACGTCGCTATCTTCTCTGGTTTTGGCTCTTGAGGAGGATGGGCTACCATACGCCCACATACGTTCAGACACCTCGTTGAAAGTGTCCCCAGCAGAGTTCAAGCCGTCTCAAAGGCAAAAAGTGGACACACCCTACATTAGTGCTCACTAATTGGTGTACTGACACTTTTGATCAGATGGTGTGCGCGTGCAGCCCGGTGAACACAGTTGTTATCTTCAAAGACGGGAGTGTATGCAGAGTACTCCTCAGGAAGACGTAGAAGAAAAGGCAACAATTGGTCATCCAGAATGGTGAAATAAAATCATCACGCTTCATGTCAGTGGTAGCCTGAATAAGTAGAACCAAGTCATGGTTCCAAAATACCTCCAAAACATCACTGTCCTGAACTGTGCTCTCAATACACTTCGGGGTAAATGCCAGATCGTCAGCGCACTAGACACTTTTCATTACATGAAAAAGAAGCAAAATTACTATACGGCGGATCATACTTCACGCCACCAGTCAGCAACTGTCGTGTTTCTGTATTGTTTGCCCCATTGATGATGTAGCTTATTATGTGCCACTGTGAGAAATGGCTTTTTGCGCGGTTACACGAGTCCAAATGTGCATTTGCCTGAAGTTCCCCTCGCAATGTTCGCTCGGAAACTGTTTGAGATGGTCCTGCGCTCTTTGACAGCAGTAAGTCCTGTCGGTTGTTAAAATGATTGTCATGGACAATGCGTGACATTCGTCGCCGAGCCCTGTCAGTTAGAAACTTGTTTACGACCAATTTTCTTACGCCTTGTTGTGTGGCTGCGATTGGTATGCCAATCTTTGTACTCTCACTGGATATCCCACTTTGACGCACCAAAATATCTGGCAGCCTCATTCACGGTATGGTCAGGGCCACATCAGCAGAGGGTATGCCCTTTCTGCCATTGTCTCACGCCTCCACGTTTTACGGCACTGATTCCATACAGTCGACCACTACATACCCACCAACTCACTGCCTTTACCAGTGGACGGTCACATGATTGCCCGGTAACAGTTCTACACCACCTCTAGCGCTACAAAGAGGCGAATATGTCTTTTAAAGGAGTGACTAATATTTTGACCGGTGAACTTCCAACTACCGCCACTGCGTTAAAGATGGAAAATTAGGGTCTAACCTCCCGTCAAAGACGATGTCGTTAGAGGCGGAGCACAAATTCCGATTGGGGTCCATGATGGGGAAGGAAATCGACCGTGTCTTTTTGACTGAAAGCATCATCGTATTTGCCATAAGCTATTAGGAAAACGACATAAAACCTAAATCAGGGCCAGGCGGGGGTTTGAACCACAATGCCGCCGAACGCGGGTACATCGTCGTAACCCGTACTCCTCCTTGCTCAGTTAGACAATGGACTCGTTACTGGGAGGGAGCAGAAGAAGATTCTCATTCGAGCGAACTGACTCGGTTCTAGCGAGGTAGCACTGTAATAATGCACTGGACTTCCATTCAGGATTAAGATTTTTTGCAGGTTTCCCCGAACAGGTTAAGGCACGTGCTTGGATGAATCCTCTGAAAAAGACTCGTGCGATTTCCTTTTCCATCCTTCTATAATCCGATGTTGTACTTCGTCTCTAACGATCACGTTGACGACGGGACATTAAATCCTAATGCCCCTTTTGTAATTTACGTCTTATTCCTGATTTTTTTCTACCGAGTCCATGATGGCATGGTCTTGTTCGATTTCATCGCACGGTCTGACGGTATGCTGACGCAGTAGTTAGCACACTAGACTCGCTTTCGGGAGAAATGTAGTTCAGATCGCCGTACGGCCATCCAATTTATGTTTTTGTGCTGTTTCCTTACATATATTTAGGCCAATTCCGGCAGGGTTTGTTTGAAAAGGACGGGGCTGGTTGTTTAACCAGCTATGTGCTACCCGAGCTTCTGCTCCTTCTCGCATCGTCGACGAGACATGAAACCCTAACCTTCGGATCTTCCTTATTCGTTCCTAATGCATACTTCGTCGTCTGCAGAGTCCAAAGAGTACGAGTCGTACGAAAGAGTGATCGAGCGATCTGACGTCTGTATCAGTACCATCCGTGGAATGAAACCGCTAACCAGGCAGGCTCTTCTGAGCCCTTTTGCGTGTAGGCAGTTTATATGCCTGCACACGTAGTTAGCTAACATCTTGTTAGGAATAGAACTTGGTTTGTGCATGCCTTTTTTCAGCTCTTAATTATGTCCGTATATTAAATAAAACTTCACGGATGACTGAGTCGTATGCTTTTTTTAATTAGATCTATAAAGATGTTCTCTCTCTTACCAAGTACGAGGGTCACTCCAAAAGAAATGCACACAATTTTTTTAATCCATCTTTTATTCTACATCTTTGAAAGTTTTACAGTGTGTAGATACATCCTTTAGGAACAATATTTTCATTTCTATACATAATTTCCATCCCTCTCGACTGCCTTACGCCATCTTGGAAACAGCGGCTGTATACCCGCACGGTAAAAAACTGGACCAACCTGCTGGAGCCACTGTTTGGCAGCGTGCACAAGGGAGTCATCATCTTCAAACCTTGTTCCACGAAGAGAGTTTTTCAGTTTCCCAAAGAGATGATAGTCACATGGAGCCAGGTCAGGACTGTAAGGCGGGTGTTTCAGTGTTGTCCATCCGAGTTTTGTGGTCGCTTCCATGGTTTATTGACTGACATGTGGCCATGCATTGTCGTGCAACAGCAAAACATCCTGCTTTTGTCGATGTGGTCGAACACGACTCAGTCGAGCTTGAAGTTTCTTCAGTGTCGTCACATATGCATCAGAATTTATGGTGGTTCCATTTGGCATGATGTCCACAAGCAAGAGTCCTTCGGAATAGAAAAACACCGTAGCCATAACTTTTCCAGCATAAGGTGTAGTTTTGAATTTTTTTTTTTTCTTGGGTGAATTTGCATGATGCCACTCCATTGATTGCCTCTTCGTCTCTGGTGAAAAATGATGGAGCCATGTTTCATCACGTCACAATTGTTCCAAGAAATTCATGTCCACCATTCTCGTACTGTTCCAAATGTTCGCTGCATACCGTTTTTCTTGCGTCTTTGTGAGCCACTGTCAACATTCTGGGAACCCACCTGGCACAAACCTTTTTTAACGCCAACACTTTCAGTATTCTGCAAACACTTCCTTCCCCTATCCCAACGTAGCGTGACAACCAAGAGATTTGCTTGGATTTCTTGGACCGGAGGAAGTGTGTAGCGTTTAAATTTTGACCCTGTGCTGTAGGATAGCTGCAGTATATTCGCTCTTCATATAGGTATGGTTCAAAATGGTTGAAATGGCTCTGAGCACTATGGGACTTAACTTCTGAGGTCATCAGTCCCCTAGAACTTAGAACTACTTAAACCTAACTAACCTAAGGACATCACACACATCCATGCCCGAGGCAGGATTCGAACCTGCGACCGTAGCGGTCGCCCGGTTCCAGAATGTAGCACCTAGAACCGCTTGGCCACTTCGGCCGGCTCTTCATATAGGTATACAAATGGTTACTGGGCCTAGAGCTATCCAAAACTCTTAACACTTCATATCTGTGATCAGTAGAATCCGAGAAATGACCTCGTGAAAAATCGCAATTTCGCTCACGGCTTTTTGAAACATACTGGTACCGTGCACTGTCGTGCACGGATAGATGACAGAGGAGGAAGCTACGGTAATGGTGCCGTTATGGAGCCTATTCCAACAGTCTTGTTCTTTACAAACTTCGTATATTTTACTTTAATTGTTTCCTCCTCCCCCTCCTCCTCCCCTTCTCCTTTGAACAATGGCTTTTTTGTGTTTTAATCAAGCGGTCAGCAAGAATTGGTGGCCCGTCTCGCGTAAATCATTTCGTGTTGCTCGCGGCCTTTCGTAACAGATTCATCACCAGATACCTCTCACGTGACGGGCACTGTGGTTCATCTGCCCAAGCGGACATGCACGGGCTATCGCAGTCGGGCTTAAATTAAGTCGCAGCCTGTCCACGTGGCAGAGGCACGACAAGTGCCGTGCTCCTATCTGTGACTGCGGAAGGAACTTGTAATTCCGCAGAGAATCTGCTGTCCTGTCCGGGCCGCCGCAGTATCAGTATCTGTCAGAGGAGCCGCGTGTGAGGGATATAGAGTCGTCAGGGGATTTGGTGAGGGAGAGGGGAGGGACTTCGAGGGTCATTTAATCTCGGCGTATATTGTGCGTCCTCCGGTTATATAACGTCCAAATCAGCCGTATGTTTGCGATCGAGAGCGATGGCCGGCGGTCGCGGGCGTGTATCGGCGCCTGCCATCGCCGCCGACAATTACGGTATTGCGGCGAGTCCATTAGGGCAGCGAGGCGTCGTCGCACTGAGGAAGCTGCCGCGCTCCGCGGGTATCAGCAGATAGCGACCGCCGGCCACGCCGCGCTGGAATGGGGCGACGTCACATTACTGGGATTAGCCGGCCGTCTGGTGCACTCGTGCCTGTCTGTCTCTGCCACTTTTACGTCTCCAGGAGGCTGCACTTGAGTAATTGGGGTCGAGATGGAGTCAGGATCAGATTTTAGCAGAGTAAACAAAGAAATAAGCAAGTAGTACCTCCCGTTGCTTTCGTGTCTGAGATTACTATATTGTGGTATATAACACGCGACCCATGATTCCGTGTTTCCCTGTTTCGAGTTATCGTAGTGAAAAGTATTTTCTCACTGCTTCACTGTGGAGAGGGTATGCGGTGATAATGTACGGTTCACGAGCAAATTTGGGCCAGTGGCTTGAATTAAATTGCAAGGCTTCTCCGGAAACAAAGAAAAACATCATAACTTACCTCCCCTCACCCGATTCTTCCAAGAGTCAATCGCCCGAGCAAAAAACAGCTTCAAACGTCATATTACTTTACAAGTGAGTGACTGTCATAAATATTTGACGTTAAGCTTGTAAAACCTTTGAAGTTGAAGACACAAAACCATAACTGTTGCTTTTATTTGTTTCGGATTTTTCGGCCATAGACCAATGGAAAAGTCAAAACCAAAACAGTGGTAACTCCTTTATTTGTTTGTGTAAGACCTTTTTGCTAATGGTGCATAAAGTCAAACATTTAATTTTAGCTTTTATCGCAGTTTTCTTTTGATTGATTTGGGGTGCTCTAAGCGAAAAGGTTTAGGAAAGACTTGAAATTGTAACGTGCACTCAGTCTTCTGTACTGAAATAAGTAAATCACTTCATGCCGAAGGATCACCTACTGTCGACATCAGAAAAACGTGAGGAAAACACCTCTACTGCCGCAGAGGCCACACGACTTCTACACCCCACAAGGGCTACTGACCGATACTTCCACTTCGCGATCTCCAGCCCTACACGAAACGATTGAAGGCCTTTCGCCCAATCAGAATTAGCTGCATAATGTAGCATTTTAATTGGCCATTTACTGCGCCTGTTTACAGTACTTCTTAGGTGCTGCCTCTTGACAGGACTTTAAGTTTTTTTTTTTTTGTCGGCGGATGTTGGAAACACCGAACATCATGGGTAAGTTACTCGCCCTGTAAGCCAGCGATGTACGTTCCGGTCACAATCTATTTCGGACGATTAGGGAAAGTCTGCCACATCAGCTCCAATTACAGGAAAGCTTCCATCCAACAGAACCCCATCGTGTCGCAGACAATGGCCAAATCAAAAACACACAGGCACCGCCAGGAAATAAGATGTTAGGAGGAAGTAGAGCAAAAACGGGTATGTTAACTTGAGTGTGCTTTAAATTATTTTAAGTCATCAATAAATTTGTAAATTGAGATTATTCAAATGTCTACATATTCAGCGATAAGGTACCAGTCCGGTTTCTGCTTAAAATAAATTATCTCAGCATAAAAAATATTATCCTCCTTTGCTGCAAAATACTGGTTTTGTCCCATCTGTGGGGTAAAATGGGGTACCCATTAAAATGAATGGGAAAAACTTAAAATCAAGAAAAAAATATTTGCTCTGCTGCTGAAAATATATGAAACCATACAGAAATTCTTAAATTAATACCAAGGGAATCCATAAGCCTATTTTAAGTACGTAACTGGTGTCTGACAAAGATCTTTATATTTTCAAAATATTGCACTAATATAGACAGAGTTCTCAATAACTGGACCTAAAAACATTTTAAAAAAATGTCATTAATAACAAAATCACGGTCGAAGTTGTCTCCTTCCTCAGTCTTGAAACATTGTTCCTGAGTAAAGCCGCGCCAATAGACACTGGTTCCATCCTACCTTCTACATATAATCAGCCTATATCCTGTTACAAAATGTGCATGCTTCGTCTGGGCCGGCCGCGTGGCCGAGCGGTTCTAGGCGCTTCAGTCCGGAACCGCGCGACTGCTACGGTCACAGGTTCGAATCGTACCTCGGGCATGTTTGTGTGTGATGTCGTTAGGTTAGTTAGGTGTAAGTAGTTCTAAGTTCTAGGGGACTGATTATCTCAGATGTTAAGTTCCATAGTGCTCAGATCCATTTGAACCATTTTTTGAGCTTCGTCTGGGTCTTCTCAGCCTGATGAAGAATAATTTTTTCACTTTTTTATTTCTTCTAGGCTTTCTAACTATCATTTTCTGCTTCTTCGCCTTTACGGCTTGGCCCTTATGGCTCTCCTCTACAAAAAAATGTTTTCGGTTCAAGTTTTTCTTTTCTCCTTTCTCTTCCCTTCTTTTTCTTCAGCTCTGAAATAATTTTTCTCCGAAGAGAAGGTCAGTATTACTATTTTGCCCTTTTTCCTGTTGGTGATTCTCTTTGCAATTTTTACCAAGTCAACCTTTGGAGGAGAGATTAGAAGATTTGGTACCACAGAGAATGACGATGGCATGCCGCCACACAGAGTAAAGATGGCGTGCCAGAAGTTCCACCAACCTCAGCCAGCCCATCGGATGTCATCTCTGAAGCCCCAGGAACAGCTATCAGCTCATCTTCTGGTTCCGGAAATTTTTCGGTTGTAGGAGATCAAGAAACTTCGTCTTGTAGCACAGTTTCTTGAGGGATGTCGTCTTGAAGTGTCTCGGGTACTGATACTTTCTTATACTGTGGTTTTGCCATGTTATTCTCTTCTGTTTTGTCACACCGTGCAACACCACACGAAACATGGCGGTGGAAGATTAGCATTCATCACAAAAGCATTGAAATACACTGAAAAACGAGCTTATTCGAACTACTTACCTGTTTCTTATCAGGTGATGTTTCTTTTTAAAACACTGTTCGAAGAAGCGCCAAGATCGGAGAAAATTTTAGCAAGAATATTAAAGGAAAAGAAACAGGCCTCTGGTAATCACGATTATCTACAACTCCCCGATATGGGAGCTGCTAGTAGTTCCGAGCGTTATCAGACCAATGTCAGCACTTGTCACAGAGATCTGGAGATACCTAGTTGTACCCTACTCTTCCCTACATCCTACCAAATTCAAAAGACAATCTGCACAAAGATGAAGCAGGATAACAGTTTACATCAACAGGGAACAAGTCCCACAAAACGTGGCACGTTTCCTCGGAAACAAATGGAGTTTATTGGTTACAATTAGACCTCACCAAGTCCACTAATTTCATTGGACATGGCTTCCAGCTAGCAACTGTACCAGCAGTGTGGTATAATCCCCTTCTACCGATGCGTGCACGCTCCCAAAACCGCAACACTCGCCTATATGACTAGAAAAAATTCGATCGAAATTCTACATCTGCACCAGTGAGAAGGCATCTGCGAACCCTTTCAAAGCTTTCCGTGCGGGCAGACCAACTTCATTAATCACTGAGTATCACTCACTCCTTACTTCGTACCCGCAACGCCACCTTCACCCCACAGGGGCTCACATCTCGCTTATTCCACTCCCATGGACTACCGACCGTCTCCTCAGTTTCGCCAGCTCCAAATCGCATTATTAAATTGTTTCACATGTAGCTCTCATCGTCAGAATTCAGGAATTTCCGTTCCTTGTTTCTTGCTCCCTCTAAAAGCACATATTGTAAGGTGCTGCATTCTACCAGGATTTTTAGAAGTTTATTTCCAGTGGGTGTTGGAAATAACAAACCTACACAGGAAAGCACCTGCGCTTATGCCAGCCTAGTCGACTCCGACCACAGCCCATTCAGAAGAATTAAAGGCCCAGTATATACAAGGCAAACAAAAGCATATATCTCCTGTTGTGATTTTATGACAGAATGAAATTTTCACTCTGCAGCGGAGTTTGCGCTAATATGAAATTTCATGGCAGATTAAAACTGTGTGCCGAACCAAGACTCGAACTCGGGACCTTTGCCTTTCAGGGGGTAAGTGCTCTACTAGCTGAGCTACCCAAACACGACTCATGACCCGTCCTCAAAGCTTTACTTCCGCAGTTACATAGTCTCCTACCTTCCCAACTTTACAGAAGCTCTCCTGCGAACCTTGCAGAATTAGCACTCTGGAAGAAAGGATATTGCGGAGACATGGCTTAGCCTCAGCGTGGGGGATGTTTCCAGAACGAAATTTTCACTCTGCAGTTGAGTGTACGCTGATCTGAAACTTCCTGGCAGATTAAAACTGTGCGCCGGACCGAGAATCAAACTCTTGACCTTTGCCTTTCGCGGGCAAGTGCTCTGCGAAAGCTCTGAGGATGGGTCATAAGTCGTGCTTGGGTAGTTAGTCGCTAGAGCACTTGCCCGCGAAAGGCAAAGGTCCCGAGTTCGAGTCTCGGTCCGGCGCACAGTTTTAATCTGCCAGGAAGTTTCAGGTTCATGAGAGTTGTACGGAGAACATTTGTGCAGAGATGGAATTCGTTGACATTTATGCAGAGCCCAGAACACTTCAAGAAGCATCTTGCTTTCAAATTCGTTGACTTCGAAAATCCAAACCAAACTGTCGCATTCGAACCGAGCCTAGATCTCAGACTAAGCTACAGATCAGTCTGTGACCAGAACCAACCGGCATTTTGATTTCAAGATTTTAAACATGGCTGAAACAGCAACTGTTGAAATTCTTCACGGTAAATGATAACAGCCAAACAGTTGCGAACAAAAAATGTATTAAAATTCTTGACCACGGTTTCGGTATATGTAATTATGTTGTATAAATGGAGATGATGTTTTAACTACCGACGACGCCTTTGGCACAAGTGCAGGATGTGATTTTAGTGTATTTTACTTCTGATGAGGGTACTTTTACATATACCGAGCCCGTGGTCAAGAGTTTTAATAAATTTTTATCCTGCAACTGTTTGGCTGTTATCATTTACTGTGAAGATTTTGATTTCACATTTGTTGGCTTCTCAGCTGGAAACTAAATTGTCATATTCCAATCTAATCTAGACCTCGGGGCTAAGCTACAAATCTGTGTGTCACCGCAACCCGGTTTTTTGCTGTCACATTAGTTGGCTTCCCCAACTCGCAACCAGACTGGCATGTTCCAACCTAATCTAGACCTCGGACTAAGCCGCAAATCAGTGTGTCGTCATAACCGTGTTGTTGTTTGCTTCGCCGAGTCACAGACAAACTACTTGCGAAAAGCCACTTATCCCTGTAGGAGCTCCAGGTTTCATAGAAATGTCTCTCCGCAGAAGAGTCGCTATGCACAAGTGTCCCAACCCCTTCCCTTGATATGGGAATCCGGACACTAGCGTCCACAATAGCGAATGGGACGAGCACACAAGCACGCCAAGGAAATATGACAACTGGACCTCAAAACCCATAATAATCACTTTTTAGAGGTCAAAGCAACAAGTAATGTGTGGAGAAACGTATTACGCGTGGCCTACTTTCTCAGCTTCGTTTCGCTGGCGTCAGTGCAGAAACTGCTCAGAATATTTCTTGATTGCCTATCCGTTAACATTTCGAGTGAATGAGGACCCGAATTTGTGGGGCGCGTTATAAGAGGTCGTCTTAACAATCTGCAGCTGACGATTCTTTTGCGGCTTGCAAAGCACGACAATTGGGCCCTCGGCGGAACAAGTACCCTAGCGCCTAGTAGCAAGGGCGTGGGGTGGGGTGGGACACGAGATCCGGAGTACTGGAGTGGGTGCGGGAACCACACCAGCAGCACTCCTGCGGCCTAAACAAACCGCCGGCAACTGGTGCGCTGTCGCGGCGCCTTTGATGGCGAGGCACGGCGCGCTGGCGTCTTCACTTTCCTCGGCGGCCGAGGCGGCCCGTGGCTCGGGACATCGACCCGCGCGTCGCTTTGTTGTCGCAGCAGCGCCGCCTCGCCGCTGCTGGCTGGCGGCCAGAATGGCGTTCTTCTTAACCCACTCCTCCTCCCACGCGCTCGAGTACGCCGCCGCAAGGTGAGGCGGCTGTGGGAGGGCCCGCAGAGGCCCCCGAAAAATAATAAGTAGGTCCTCGGCGCCGTGCCGCCTTTGATGTCTGGCGGCGCGAGTTTTTGGGCGCTCCTTTTCTGTCGCCTCGGCGCTCTTTGCAGATCCTCCGTAGCGCTAAGCGGCTCTCGAGGGCTATTGGCGCGCAACAGGGATTTAGGGGACGAGGACTGGCGAGGATTGCCCGAGTGAGATAATGCTGCCGAGCTGCGGGCCCACGAGGAGAAAGGAGGCCGAGAGGACCCCGCCGGCAAGTCCGGCGTCTCCGAACGGCGAAGTCATGGTGTCTGCCTTTGTCACGCATCAGTTTTGCCGAGATCATTCGTGCAAATCCAAATATTGCGGACCATTTTTTGACAGGCGCCATTTTCATCCGAAGCGTAAAACGGGCGTGCGCTTTGTCACTAATACTGCTCAGTTTCTCTGTCAGAGACGTATCTACACTACTGGCCATTAAAATTGCTACACCACGAAGATGACGTGCTACTGACTAGAAATTTAACCGACAGGAAGCAGATGCTGTGATATGCACATGATTAGCTTTTCAGAGCATTCATACAAGGTTGGCGCCGGTGGCGACACCTAAAACGTGCTCACATTAGGAAAGTTTCCAACCGATTTCTCATATACAAACAACAGTTGACTGGCGTTGCCTGGTGAAACGCTGTTGTGATGCCTCGTGAAAGGAGGAGAAATGCGTACCATCACGTTTCCGATTTTGATAAAGGTCGGATTGTAGCCTATCGCGATTGCGGTTTATCGTATCGCGACATTGCTTCTCCCGTTGGTCGAGATCCAATGACTGTTAGCAGAATATGGAATCGGTGGGTTCAGGAGGGTAATACGGAACGCCGTGCTGGATCCCAACGGCCTCGTATCACTAGCAGTCGAGATGACAGGCATCTTATCCGCATGGCTGTAACGATTCGTGCAGCCACGTCTCGATCCCCGAGTCAACAAATGGGGACGTTTGCAAGACAACAACCATCTGCACGAACAGTTCGACGACGTTCGCAGCAGCATGGACTATCAGCTAGGAGACCATGGTTGAGGTTACCCTTGACGCTGCATCACAGACAGGAGCGCCTGCGATGGTGTACTCAACGACGAATCTGGGCGCACCAATGGCAAAACGTCATTTTTTCGGATGAATCCAGGTTCTGTTTACAGCATCATGATGGTCGCATCCGTGTTTTGCGATATCGCGGTGAACGCACATTGGAAGCGCGTATTCGTCATCGCTATACTGGCTTATCACCTGGCGTGATGGTATGGGGTGCCATTGGTTACACGTCTCGGTCACCTCTTGTTCGCATTGACGGCACTTTGAACAGTGGACGTTACATTTCAGATGTGTTACGACCCGTGTCTCTATCCTTCATTCGATCCCTGCGAAACCCTACATTTCAGCTGGATAATGGACGACCGCATGTTGCAGGTCCTGTACGGGCCTCTCTGGATACAGAAAATGTTCGACTGCTGCCCTGGCCAGCACATTCTCCAGATCTCTCACCAATTGAAAACGTCTGGTCAATGGTGGCCGAGCAACTGTCTCGTCACAATACGTCAGTCACTACTCTTGACGAACTGTGGTGTCGTGTTGAAGCTGCATGGGCAACTGTACCTGTACATGGCATCGAAGCTCTGTTTGACTCAATGCCCAGGCGTATCAAGGCCGTTATTACGGCCAGAGGTGGTTGTTCTGGGTACTGATTTCTCAGGATCTGTGCACCCAAATTGCGCGAAAATGTAATCACATGTCAGTTCTAGTATAATATATTTGTCCAATGAATACCCGTTTATCATCTGTATTTCGTTTTGGTGTAGCAATTTTAATGGTCAGTAGTGTAGAAACGTGCTATAGAAGTTATACTTACTTATTGGTTACAGTTTATAATAATGATCTAGCGGATGACGTTGGAAGAGTCCCCGCGAGGCTGTTCCCATAAGATGCTGTGGTCTGTAGAAAGGTTCAGTGCCAGCAGAGTGTAGCTAAATGCCTGCACAGGATCGCCGATTGGTGCGAGGAATGGCATCTGACCCTAAACGTAAATAAAGGTAAGGTATTGAGCGCTAATAGGCGAAGAAGTCCACTAATGTACGATCACGCTATTAGTGACAGATCGTTGGAAACAAACTACAGTAAGATACATTGATGTGTCAAAAGTCATGGAATAGCGATATGCACATATACAGACGGCGGCAGTATCGCTTACACAAGGTATAAAAAGGCAATGCATTGGCGGAGCTGCCATTTGTGCTCAGTTGATTCATGTGAAAAGGTTATCCCGTTTTTGTGGCCGCACGATGGGAGTTAAGACTTTCAGTTTCGAATGGTAGCTATAGCGAGATGCCTGGGGCATTCTGTATCGGAATTCGTTAGGGAATTCACTATCGCGAGGTCCACAGTGTCGTCAGAAGTGTGCTGAGAAAAACAAATTTCAGGCATGTCCTCTCACCATGGACAACGCAGTGGCCGACGGCCTTCACTTAATGACCGAGAGCAGCGGCTTTTGCGGAAAGTTCTCAGTGCTAACAGGCAAGCAACACCGTGTGAAAGAGCCGCAGAAATCACTGTGGGGTGCACGACTAACGTATCCGTTAGGACAGTGCGACGAAATTTGGCGGTAGCTCTTTGAGGGGCAGGTAAACACCACTGAAATTTATCCTGGTGGGGCAAGAAAAATTATTTTCAAATTTCTTTTACTTGTAACACATTTGTTTTATTGTTTTGGCATGTTTTATACACTGAATTTGTAAAAATTCACTTAAACAACAAATGTGGTCACTACAGGTAACCACCACCCCATTACAGTATACAAATTCGACATTTGATGGTTGAACTTTGAAATAACTAGTTTTTAATTTTCGTGGTATCTCTTGAAACAGTTCTTGCCTGCTCTCAGACACAAAGGTACTTTGCACACTGAACACATCCACATTGTTCGCACTGCATTTTTCTTTGAACTGCAAACTGCGCATCTTCTAGATGATGAGTGAATTGGTTGATGTTTACTGCTTTCGTGGCGAATACTTTCGTTTACGTATGGTTTGTGTGATTTGATCTGGGATGCTATACTACTTTGGGATACAGAAGTAAAATTAGCTGCCACTGAAACTATTTTTGGAGCCAACAACCTCTCGACGGAAGTCTTTGTTGGAGAACTGCTCCATTTCAATTTCTTTGTGCATAATGAACGCGTTTGTCACACTGCAGTCTAAAAAGTGAAAAAACAATCCCATCCACCATTTCTTGATTTTTCTGTCAATAGCATAGTCTGACTTTAGTCGATCAAAATTATCCACATAGTTCATACTGGAATTCATACTGATATTGGTTATTGTTCCAACTTTCATTTTTCGAGTTATACATCTGATGGTGAATGACATGTTGAAATCAAATTGAGTACCCTGTTTTCTTTCCATCCATAGATTGCTTATTTTGTAATCGAATTGCCCTCTTTCCAGTTTCTTTTCCTCCTTGAGTTTTGGCATGTTTTTCCTTCTGGGATTTATTGTTCCACAAGCGTATACACTATTGGATTTTAGGTCCTTGAACAGATCATATGATGTAAAATAATTGTCCATGAAAATAATGATTCTTTCCATGAAGACCACTTGTTAATTTTAGAACCACTTTCGATCCTAGCCCCCCTACTGGAGAATGTGAAGCTTTTCCTGTATAAACATCAAATTTAAGATTGTATGACGTTTGATCACATAACATCCACACTTTGTACCCCCTTTTAATAGGTTTGTCCCTCATATATTGTTTGAGAGATGATCATGCCTTTGAATTTAACCATTACTTCATCAATATCAAGTTTTTGATGTGGTTTATAGCAATACTGAAATTTCCTGTTCAAATGGTCTAGAAATGGACGTAGTTTGTACAATTTATCATAATTCTGACTATTTCTGTCGGGAGCGACTGAATTATCATTGAGGTGCAAGTTACTCAGTAGCCAACTAAACCGTTTTACTGGAAACAGGTTTGATTTGTAACTTTCACCAAGATCTGGATCAGCTCTCCAGTAATCTCTGTAGCTAGGTTCAAATGGTTCAAATGGCTCCGAGCACTATGGGACTTAACATCTATGGTCATCAGTCCCCTAGAACTTAGAACTACTTAAACCTAACTAACCTAAGGACACCACACAACACCCAGTCATCACGAGGCAGAGAAATCTGTAGCTAGGCTTTTTAGTGATACCCATATAAAGATTTATTCCAATAAAGGTCTTAATTTCGACTTCGTTGGTGGGCACGAAGTTTTTGCCTTTTTGTGTAGCATACAAATTAGTTTGGAACACTATGTGTTTTATTAGTATTTCATTGAAAAATTCACAAAACAAGTCAGTTGGCTTTAGGTTATCTTTGTTCTTTATTTCTGCGATCACACCACCTTTTCCAATAAATAATGGCACTTGGCCAACACTTGTTTCTTGGCTCCAGTTTACCGTGACGGTTGATGTGACAGTAGATGGCAAAAGATTATTTTCACTGACGTCATCAATTTCACAGTCATCCCGAGAATCACTACCGCTCGACACACGACTGCACACAAGACTAAAACTTGCACTGCTTGTCGTGAATGTGGGGTCATTTCCATCACTGTCAACACTGCTGTCACTAGAAGGTATTTCTTCAAATAAAATTCGGTAACATTCGTCCTCAGTTATTCCTTTTCGGCTAGACGTATTCGATGGAAACGAAGAAAATATACTGGGTGGACCAGAAGGACGGTGGTTAGCAGCACTAACCACACAGAAATTTGTCTGTAAAACATGGAAAATTCTATTTCAATTTAAAGTTACATTACACGTAGACTTATATATGTTCAACACATAAATATAAGCAATTACTTAACCAAAAATAGTCGTATAAAGAAGAGCTATCTAGCGGCATTTTAGGCAACAATTCGGCGGTTGGCAGAGAGACTACTTGCCCCTGAGTGGTAAAGGGAGAAAATATTATGTGGTTAGCCACAGTGACCACCGCCCATTGAAACCGTCTACGTACGTGATTAGTTACAGTTTTGCCTGCCCTTCAAAGAGTTGATGGTGTACGGCAGCAGACGACTGACGCGAGTGCCCACTGGAAAACTGTAGCATAATCAAATGAGTCCCGATTTCAGTTGGTAAGAGCTGAAGAGCTGATAGAGGGTACGAGTGTTGTGCAGACGCGACGAAGCTGTGGACCCAAGTTGTCAACAAGGCGCTATGCAAGCTGCTGGTGGCAACATAATGGCGTGAGCTGTGCTTACATGGAATGGACTGGATCCTCTGGTCCAACTGAATCGATCAGTGATTGGAAATGGTTATGTTCGGTACTTGGAGGCCATTTCCATTCATGAAATTCATGTTCCCAGACAACTATGTCACAAGGCCACAATTGATTGCAATTGGTTTGAAAAACATTCTGGACAATCCGAGTGTATGATTTGGCCCTCGCGTCGCCCGACATGAATCCCGTCGAACAATTACGGGACATAATCGAGTGAAAGGCTGTAGTGGCAGAATGGCTCATTATTTTTGCAGGGGACTTCCAACGACTTGTTCAGTCCGTGCTGTGTCGAGTTGATGCAGACACGGCACGATATTAAGGAGGCACCCCAAGAGCTTTATCACCTCAGTAATTATTGATGGTGCACCGCATAACGTTGGAGACTCCTTGAGGCTATTTTCAGACGATACTGTTGTCTATGTAGGAAGACTAACGCCAGAAGACTAGCGAAATGCAGGAAGACCAGCGGAGGATGAACGACTGGTCGAGGGTCTGGCAGGTGACTCTGTACGTAGATAAATGAAACGTGTTGCGCATGAATAGGCAAAGAAGAGAATCAAAGCGTTTGAGATGTGGTGCTACAGAAGAGTGTTGAAAATTGGGTGGACTGATAAGGAATGAGGTTGTTTCCCGCAAAATCGGCGAAGCAAGGTATATATGGAAAACTCTGACAAGAAGAAGAGACTGGATGATACGACGTCTGTTAAGATATCAGAGAATGACGTGCATGATACTAGAGGGAGCTGCAGAGGGTAAAAACTGTAGAGGAAGACAGAGGTAGGAATACAACCAATAAATAATTGAGGATGTTAGGTGCAAGAGATACTCTGAGATGAAGAGGTTGGCACAGTAGTGGCGGGCGGTATCAAATAAGTCAGAAGACTGCCATTGTTGATGACAGATCACTGGAAACAGTAACCACCATACAAATACGTAGGAGTAATCAACCGAGGCGATCTAAAGTGGAATGTCTACATAAAACAAGTAACAGAAATTTAATTCATCCTTGAATTACGTGATTTACTAAACACTTGTTCGACGGCCTCTTGAGTGTTGATCATCAGTATGAGACTGTAGCTAGTTTTGACTAATAGAACAGATATACAAGATCCATTGAAGAGCCGCGCGTTTAGTCGATGCAATAGCATCACGAACATGCTCAGTAAACTTCCATAGCAGGCGCTACAAGAACAACGTTATGCGTACGGAGACGTTTGGTGCTGAGATTCCAAGAGAGTGCTTTCTGCAAAGTCTTGACAACATATTACTTCCTCCCACATACGTCTGGCGAAATGACCACAACGAGAAAATCGGAGAAATTAGAGCTAATACGGAGGTCTACTGACAGTCACTCTTCCCACACGTCATTTGCGAATGGAACACGAAAAGGGGAATAGGAGTATCTTCTATCACACACAGTAAGGTGCCTTGCAAAGTGTAGATATAGACGTGCCATTTAGACCAGAAGTGGAAAGACAACATGTAACCTTGCTGTTTTTCGCGCGGGACATAATATATATTAAATGACGTCACGATTGATCAGTATGGTAGTCATAGGATGCTGCGTGATTGGTTTTGTAGAGTTAGGGTGGATGCTGGTGTAGTTCCCTGCTCCATCTCCAGTGATGTGGACAAGATATTAAATTCTAGCCTTCTATTTTCCAAACATGAAGAATTGCTCTAGCCCTATTTAGCTTTATTCTGTATATAACACTTTTTCGGAAATTGTTTATGGAGTTACTTCTCTTTGACAGCACTAAAAAAAGGAGGAGAGAAATGCATTAGCGCTTGCCAGGAAGTGTCCATTACATTTTTCCCGTATTCCCGTTGGGATGTGAGCGCGGAGAAACGAATGACAGCGGATTCGAGCACCGCATTCCGGCAGCTGTTGGGGAGCGCCTAAGGCTTGTCTCGATAACCATCGGAGCTCGGCCGAGCGGCCAGTCATCCGCGGGCCTGTAAGAGAGCCGAAAGGCAGGAAATGACATTTCACCCACTCTGCTGCCTGCCGCCTACAAGATAATAAAACGGCCTCCGTTCGGAAAGGAACAAAATTCTTAGGACCCGATAGGCATCGCGCCACCCTCGAAACAATGCGCCGCCTTCGTACAGTGAGAGGATTAAAAAGGTGCCTCCGCTCCTCTGTCCGACGTGGCGGAAGGAGCATCCCCTGTTTACGTCTTGTTGTACCTGTCGAACCGGTGTTCCGAACTGTATCAGCTGTTAGTCGTTGTAGGTTTACGTTGTTCTCACCCACCCATTTAAATTTGCACCTGAGTACATTTTATCGCAGTAACCGGGTTTGTTGCATATATTACAAAATGCTCTAGTAGAAGATCTATAATTGAGTTTTTGTACTTAGCGAGTAATTTTTGAAATATTCAAAAGTTCGTTTCAACTGGGTGTTATGCAGATTCCACAATTGCCCTGAATCCTTTGTCAAAGTTTTATGGAGTTGATAATTCAGAGTTTGCTAATTGACATATAAATTTTTCCAGATTTTAAACGGCAGCATTATTTCCTGCTGTTTACAGCACATATTTCTAACAACTGATTCCATCTTCTTATTCCTTCTCAAACTAACTCCAGACTTGAACCGTAAAAAAGATACGCTCTCAGGAAAGACGACATAATGAATAAGCATGTCGTTTCAGAGGAAAATTATATGTTGTGAAATATTAACTTTTAATATAATTTATATAAATTTTTTAAATTTTATTGTAAGTGTTTAGATTTACAGGAATAAAAATAACTTTTACGTTCGTACGTTTTATGAAATTTACTTCAGTATAGAATTTAACTTCAGTATAGAAAAGAACTGCAGAGGGAGAGAGAGATTGGAATACACCCACCAAATAATTGAGGACGTGGGTTGCAAATGTTACTGTGAGGTGAAGAGGTTGGCACAGGAGAGAAATTCGTGACGGGCCGCATCAAACCAGTCAGAAGACTGATGACAAAAAAAGTATATATATATATATATATATATATATATATATGTGTGTGTGTGTGTGTGTGTGTGTGTGTGTGTGTAACAGATCTTACTGAACTCCACGAAGTATAAAAAATGGATTAACTGACACCGCATGGGACCAGTAAATGAAGAGAGTGATACCACGTGGACCGAAAACCCATCCAGCGCTTCAGCTTGTCATTTGTTTCACGTCACAGTTCCCCAGCTCCTACTTCTCGCGAAATGCAACGGAATCCGCTTTCTATTGTTGTTCTGACGCAAATTTTGAACATTTTACAAGTGTTACTCTCAGCCCATTTTGTAACTATACTCAGTGAACGGCGAAGACCATGTCCATCATCCCTCCCCCCCCCCCCCCCTCCTTTCCGTGAGTGGGAAGAACGACCGCGGGCATGAAGGTATGACTCCGTATGACCTCTTATTTGCCTGGTTTTCCCGTGGTGGTCATTTAGCAAGGTGTATTTGGGAGAAAATAATATACAGGAAGACTCTCTTTGGAAATTAACGCTATTACATGTTCAACAGTAATCATCTCTGTAATGAACATGTTCATAAAGCTCTCACGCTTACAAAACGAATCACTAACGATACGCGCTCCTCTTCTTTGGATCTTCTCTCTCTCCTGCAGGACAGTATGAATGCCTTCTGGAAGTCAAGCAACACGACATCAACTTGTGTACAGTCGCCGGCCGGGTGACCGAGCGGTTCTAAGCGCTACAGTCTGGAACCGCGCGACCGCTACGGTCGCAGGTTCGAATCCTGTCTCGGGCATGGATGTGTGTGATGTCCTTAGGTTAGTTAGGTTTAAGTAGTTCTAAGTTCTAGGGGACTGATGACCTCAGAAGTTGAGTTGCATAGTGCTCAGAGCCATTTGAACCATTTTTTGTGTACAGTCCTCCGGACCTCGTGGACTATCAGAGCTGCGATTTTATCAGGTCCTCTTTGGTCGTCTTAACATATTATTCACGTAAAAATTAGAATGTAATTACAGTGTAGCCTTTATCATAGTTTACTGATTGCCTCCTGTTTCGCGGTGGAAAGTATACTTTCGTGAGACCGAGCGCAGAGGTTAGCACAATGGAGTCGCATTCGGGAGGACGACTGTTCAAACTGGCCATCCTGCTTTAGATTTTCTGTGATTTCCCTAAATCGCTTCAGGGAAATGCCGGGATGGTTCCTTTGAAAGGGCACAGCCGACTTCCTTCCCCATCCTTACCTTATCTGATAGGACCGGTGACCTCGCTGTTTGATCCCTTCCCCCCCCCCCCCCCCCCCCCCTAGCCATCCAACTTCCCTACGGGGACGTTTTTGTTAGTTCCTAAGGTGTTTTGCACCTTATTTCTGCTGTAGCATCTCTGGTAAGAAGTCAAACCGCTTCCTCAGTAGAACTACAGTGTAGGCGATGCGGCATTGTCCAAGATTATGTGCATGAAACTGACCGTGGAGCGTCGAAATGTATTTCTCGCTGTGACTGTTGACAAGCGGACGAACTTCCGTAATTGTCAGGAGGCCTTGTCGCCCGGGTCAAACAACCGAGCCGTTCCGAGGCGAAGGAAGGGGAGACTGAGGGTAATCTCCAATTGCCGGCAGCACGGCTGTTGTGAAATTGCCTATAGTTCCCGCCGAGTAAACTTAACATTGTACTGCGTGAGTGTTAGGCGACCCTTTGGCGTGATAGTTACCCTTCTTGATCTGACGAGTTAATGTTTCAATTAGAGACTCTAGGTTGGTTCTCATCGCGGTTCTCGCAACAGTGGGCCGTACATTTTTCGTATTTCAATCCTTTAATTACACACAGTATTAAATATTAAGGATCAAGGGCGTGAGCAGGGCTATAATTGAGAAGCAGCAAGTGAACATTCTGACAGTCAGCCGCAGGCGTCATTTATTGCAGGGTATGTAGTAGTAACGGAGCATGGTGGAGTGGAGACGGTAGTCCACGTGCGAGAAGCATATAACGTAACGGCGGAAAACGGTCGCAGCGTAGCGTCACAACGGAATACTTTTACACTTAAAAAAAAAAACAACAGCCACAAATATTGACTAAAGGAGAAATCTTTTCATAAATTCCCTGTGTGGATTAACGGAAAAGTGAGAGACCTAGAAAACAGTTGCTGGCCTGTTGACGAGCAAGAAATACGTCGAAGGCGGCTCGAAGCTTACCGAAATTCGAATACTGAAATTTAACAAGATAGGGCGTCAGTCTATGGTCGGTTTTGACCTGGGACAAATTATGTTTTGCGTGTGATGAAATTATTATTACACTTTGATTTTTTTCTGCCGTTAAATTAATCGGTACTTAAGAAATTATGACACATCACGAGTGATTTTGTGTAATATATATGGTTAGTGTGATTGTAGACAAAGTCGGAAATTTGTAAGGTTTTTTTTTCAGTTGAACATTCTCCTGCTTCGAGTAAATTTCTATTAATGGCATCCCACAGTATTGTTAAAGGCGACAGCACCACAACCCACTAGTTACGTATATCGTCCACCACATGCGACTGACGTTACTTTCAGCTGAGAGCCACATCTGAGAGGGACAAGAAGTGACAACGTAGAGGTGGATAAATAAGTGCGTCGCCGAGACGCCAGCTCAGAGTTTAGCACAGATGAGTACAGTAGAAACCCGATATGAGGCAGCTGTCGAGAGTCATGTTCTAGCCCCACATTGTAGCACAACTGCGGTATGTCGAGAGTGTGCTGTGGAATGACAGACAACGCATATAGAGTTTGGAAAATCACAAAATGCGGTCTATAATATACTGTGTATTGTACAGTATCTAAATATAAAGAATATTAGAAGTAAAACACGCAAAAAAGATTTACGGTGCTTAGGTAAACGTCACTCAATTGGCGAGCAAGTAATAACATTGCAGTGGTTATGAATAAAATACTGTAATGCGCTATGGTATATAAAACACTTGATTTTGAACACTGTTTTCAAGCTATTGTAGGTTCGTTCTTCCACTCTGTAAAGAACTCAGACTGTGGCGGGTCGTTTCGTGTATTTTCTTTTCTGCGGTTGCTTTATGTCCATGACATAAGGTAACTTAATATGATTTGGTTCACTGTGCCTGTCCATCCACGTCGTCACTTTGTGTATGTTATCCAGTGTTGCACGTGTGTTGGGAATATCCATGCTTGATTCTTCAAAATGGTTCAAATGGCTCTGAGCACTATGCAACTCAACTTCTGAGGTCATCAGTCCCCTAGAACTTAGAACTACTTAAACCTAACTAACCTAAGGACATCACACACATCCATGCCCGAGGCAGGATTCGAACCTGCGACCGTAGCGGTCGCGCGCTTCCAGACTTGTAGCGCCTAGAACCGCTCGGCCTCCCCGGCCGGCTGCTTGATTCTTCATCATCCTTATCATCTGCAAGGGTAAATGATACTACAGAAACGCTCATGCCGAGTAATAAGGTTCTTACACCGCGCTAATTCGAATCCACAGTAAATCGTTGTGGTATATCAGGCTTTCACTGTACTAGATCCAGACAGCAACTCCCTGTACGGCATATCCGCGAGAAAATTATATGATGGCGTTAGTACAGGCTACGCATAAAGTGGTTGGACCGTTATATGACCGATCACATGGGATCAGTCGTAGGTGAAACAGGTGGCAGACAGGGGTTCGTTGGGAACTGCAATCAGTCTACAAAGGAGACTGCTTACAAATCGCTCGTGCGACCATTCCTAGAATACTATACGAGTGTGTAGGACCCGTACCAACAAATAGGTCTTACAGGGGATTTTAAACGTGTACAGAGAAGGGCAGCGCGAATGGTCGCAGGGTTGTTTGACTCATAAGGGGGTGTCACAGGGATGATGAAGGTATTGAACTGACAGACAATTTGACACACACTTGAAGACAGACGCAAAATATCCCGAGAAAGCGTACTTAATGAAGTTTCAAGAACTGGCTTTAAATGACAACTGGAATATGCAAAAGCCCCCCCCCCCCACGTATCTCTGCCGTACGGATTGTGCGGACAAGACTAGATTAATTAAACAGTCATTCTTCAAGCGCTCCTTACGTGAATGGGACGGGAAGGACCCCAGATGGGAAGTACCTTCTGCCACGCTCTTCATACAAGTTTGTAAAGTATGGGTGAAGATATAGATACAGACCATGGAGGTAGCTCGCAAGTGGTGTTCAAATCCCTGTTCACCCATACAGATTTAGGGTTTCCGTAGTTCCCCTAAGTCGATGAAGGCTAGTACCAAAATAGTTCTTTTGAAAAGGTTGCTACCGGTTTTCGTCCCCCATCCTTGAACTGTCCCAATTTGTGCTTCCTCTCATACTACTTCTTCGACGTGACGTTAAGGCCTTTATTTCGGTCGTATCACACGAGGCGATTGTTGTCGCTGCTACTTCAAAAGCAGCAAGGAATTTCTTCATGTGACGAAACACTCGCTGCTACTGGCTCGACTAGCATATATTAAAAACTAACGAAGACTGAATTTGAGCGTGTCCAATTCTAGTAGCCACGTGTGGCGGTCTTATGACCTAGTCTCCGCTACACAGCGCTGTTGTCGCCTAGTTTGGCAGCTCAATCGCAAGTCGCTCTTTTGTTATCGGACGTAGAGCTCCACTCTCTTTTTATTTGTTCATTGGTTTTGTTTTGTTTATGTTTCTTTAATGTCGTGGTGGAAAGTGTGCAACTGGCCAGGCAAGGACGTGTTGGAAATTTTTGGATATTTATCGGAAATATGAACGACTATGGGACGCGCATAACGATAACTACTTGACGAAGAATGCGCGGCAAATTAATTGTTGAAGGTTACTTGTACAACAGAATGAATTTGGCTTGATGATTGTCCCCGAGAGGGAAATCTGAGAAAAGAAATTCAGAGTATTAATAACGTATACAGAAATGGATTAAACAAACTGAAGAAATCATTGGAAAGTGGCAAGGGAGCTGAGGACGCCTATAAACCCAAGTTATTTTGGTTCAACAAAGCTGATTTTTGAGTTATGTCATCAATGCTCCTCAATACAAATAACTTTCAGTTGGTCGATTGCGGCCACAAACTGATCGCCACATGTTTAACATTAGCTTTGTGCACTGTGGCGATTTGTATATCAGTCTTATTGCTCCGGGGACAAAATCTGCTCTGTGTTGCTGACAATGTTGTTAAGAGATACTGGCCGTGTAGGACTTCGTGGGTTACTTGCGTTCGATGGTGCCCGGTATGAAAGGAGGTCTGAATAAATAATGCAGAGATTTCAGGCTATCATCACTTTCCAAGTAGCGCAAGTTAGGTTTTTGTATAGAATTGCACTAGTCATCAGTGTATCTTTATTTGCAGTTCGCGTAATTCATCAAAATATCCTTCAGTTGACCGCACAATTCTTATGTAGGCAAGTTGATCCTCCGAAGCTAGTTCTTTCAAGTGCAACACATAAACATCCACCTTTTCTTTTCGACTCATCCAGTCGCGAACCCACTTTCTTTCTTTCTTTTATTTTTGTATTTTACTCAACAAATGTTTACCCAACACAGCAAAGTCGTTTCAAAACTATACGAATAGATTTGTTCCCGGTTCTAGGCGCTACAGTCTGGAGCCGAGCGACCTCTACGGTCGCAGGTTCGAATCCTGCCTCGGGCATGGATGTGTGTGGTGTCCTTAGGTTAGTTAGGTTTAATTAGTTCCAAGTTCTAGGCGACTGATGACCTCAGAAATTGAGTCGAATAGAGCTCAGAGCCATTTAAACCAGATTTGTTCCATATTATATACGAGGAATGAGGTTTGTACGACAATTCACTAGCTACTGTCAACTCGTATATATCAACAGCTCTCATCCCTACCAGCGAGTAGCGGCTACATGAAGTGGCGACCACTGACCGCGAGTAGTAGTAGCGACAAAAATCGACCCGTGTGACTAACAGGTTTTCTTTCCTTTGGAATGAGTGGAGTTAAAATCGCCTGCGGTCATCCTAACTGAAGTTTGGTGTGGTTTAACAAAATCGTACAGTGCTAATGTCGTGATGGTTTCTTCTTCAAGGGCAGTCTCAGTTTTCTCCATCGGCCTTGAACACCTGATATTACGCTTCATTCTTAATAACATTTACTTGGACGAGACGTTCCTATGAGTTAACTGGCGTTAGACAATCTAGTCCGTATAGCTACGTAAGCAGTTTTGTTAACGCTTGTGACTTAAACGTATTCGTCATCTAAATCCCAACAGGACGGATCCCTAAACGTATTCGTCATCTAAATCCCAACAGGACGGATCCCAAAGCCGCAACCTCCGCTTTACATGGCCACGAGCCCGCAGAGTCTACGTGTTAAAACTCAACTTTCCTCGCTTCCTGTTCCTTCCATCTGAATTCGATGTAGCATTTTAATATTACTTTATTTTGAGTCATAAGTCTTCATGTTTTAGTGTTGCACTTGAGTTTCTCTTCCGTCATCTATGATATTCACGTCGATCCACCAATTTTTGTCTTGCTGTGTCCGAACTGTCTGCCATTTCTCCTCTTTTCCTCTATTTACGTTCGTATTCATCGGGTGGCGATTGCAGTTACGCAGTATGGTCCAGTTCCATTAGAACAGCCTGTGTGAAATTCGACTTCACGATCCATGAGTTTTGAACAACAGCTGTGTAGAAGATCAAAGCTGCAGCAGGCGTCCCGGCTGCGAATATGGCAGTATGTGTCTTACACTCGTCGAAAAATGGCGGAGGAGCAATGAGGCAACGTCAAGTTTTGCTTTAAGTTAGGCGCATCAGCTAGTGAAGTCTCCGAATTCGCCCAGAATAATACTAAGAGGCAGGGTTATAGTCGCTCCTCCACAACAATGTCCCAGCCCATAAAGTGAAGATAGTGCGCAAGTGTTTGGCCAGCAAGCGGATCTCAGTCCTGGATCACCTGCCGTGATCGCCAGATTTCGCCCCAACCGAGTTCTGATTGCTTCCCAAATTGAAGTTGACATTTAAAGGACACTGTTAGATGTATTTAAGGACATCGAAGAAAGTTGTACCGCAGTACTAAATGAAACTCTCTCTCCCCCCCCCCCCCCAAAAAAAAAAGAAAAAAAAGGACTACGGTGACTGTTTCAAGGTATTTTTCAAACGATTTGAGCTGTGTATTGATTCAGGGGGAGACTATTGTGAATAAATACAGTGATTTTTTGAACATATTTCATCACTTTTCTTTTGCATAGACACAGTCCTAATGAAATTGGACGCACTGTGTATACTAAATTATGCAGTAATAACAATTGGACACCATTTCAACGACGCGGGCCGCTGTGGCCGAACGGTTCTAGGCGCTTCAGTCCGGAACCGCGCTGCTGCTACCGTCGCAGGTACGAATACGGCTTCGGGCATGGATGTGTGTGATGTCCTTAGGTTCGTTAGGTGTAAGTAGTTCTAAGTGTAGGGGACTGATGACCTCGGATGTTAAGCCCCATAGTGCTTGGAGCCATTTGAACTTCGGCGACTGGCGTATCCCTAACCAAACCGAGTTATCCAACCGGGTAAAGGGGACACGCAGTTTAACGTGGAGTCCGAACCACCTGTCGTTTCTGGCGATTCGTCACCTCATTGAGAGGCGAAGGCTAGGTTAAACCGCAGAATGAAAAATCCAAAGTTCGACCGGGATTCGATCCCGCGACGTCTTGGTTTCCGGTCAAGCGCTTTACCGGTAGGCAACCAGGGCAGACAATTATGAAATAAATTTCAGAGAACCATCTAAGTTCTGGTATTAATTTTTTTATTACTTGATCATTAGTTTTGATGCTACGCTTAGCCAATATTAATTTTCATTTTAGTTGATAGTCCACAGCTCGTGGTCTCGCGGGTGCGTTCTTGCTTCCCGAGCACGTGATCCTGGGTTCGATTCCCGGCGGTGTCAGATGATTTGGCGGTGTTTTGTCATCATCATCACCATCATCATTCATCCCCATTACGGTCGGAGGAAGGCAACGGCAAACCACCTCCATTAGGACCTTGCCTAGTACGGCGGTGCGGGTCTCCCGCATCGTACCCTACGGTGTCTAGAAGCATGGGACTTCATTTCCGTTTTTTCATTAGTTTATAACTAGAGGCTCGAAACCAGTCATCAAGTAATTAAGAAAATTAATTTCTCGGCTTTGACAGCTCTCTGGAATTCATTGCATAATTTGGTAAACCATACAGTTGCTGACGTCATGCCGTCCAGAATGCCAGAAATCAGTAAATAGTTTACGGTTGTTATCTGGCGCGGTTAGATCTGCAAGAATAAATAAGAGCGAGCTATACCTGCCCTGCCGACACAACAGAACACCAACGAGTGCGAACCACCTTTCCTTCTACGTGTCAAGCCGTGCAATTTTGCCCTTGCGGCTGCAGAGTTTTTCGCGGTGCACGAGAGGAGGTATAAACAGAATGTGACGAAAATCCTTCCGATTGCCTTTTGTCTTCGCGATGCCGACTGACGACGAGGTGGCAGCAGAAACACAGACGCCGCCACAAGACTTCTGTACACCTCGCAGGGGAGCAGAAGAAAGGTTCCGCCCAGCAAGCCGCCAAAGGCTAATAACAATAATAGTGGTAATCGAACGCTGATGACGCAAAGAAGAAAAGAGCCTGGGAGTTGGGGGGGGGGGGGGGTCGCGGGTGGAGGAAGTAAGAAAGTACGGCGCGGCTGGCTGAATCGCGAGGGGAAGTGTGGGAGTGGGGAGGTGTGTAAGACGGCAGGAAACAAAACTGTGCCACCCTGGCGGCAGCTGCCATTGTGCGGCCGCTGCTCCAAACAATCGCTTTCATTATGACGGCTCGTCAAAAGCGACGCGGCGGCGGCGGCGGTGGCTGTGGCGGGGGCGGCAGAATCGATGCAGAGGCACAAAGCGTCGCCACAATGGCAAACCGTGCCGCGCCAGCCGCCTGCCGCCTCTGCAGCCGGATCTCTGCGGCTACGGCGACGCTTTTCTGCTGCTTCTCGCGGTAAGCTTGGAAGCTGGTACTGCACGCGACAGCGCAAGCTTCGATTGACAGAAGGGGCTCTGGCGAAATTCCTCAGCGTCTGAGACACATAGGGGTGTTCCAAAGTCATTTTATCAAACGTCTAGGGGTGATAGATCTCGTCATGGGAAACAATTTTTTGTTACAGACAAAATGTTCACTGATAATACCCGGCGGCGCTAGACGTTCTGCAGTACGCGCCAGCTCGGGACGACGAGATTTCACCGAACTAGCAGGGTCTACTAATCATGTGTACTACATACTTCTGCTCCTTTTGCTTATGCTTTTGTCCCGCTTCGGCGCAGGATCTGCATGTTATTAAATCTCCGTTACTCGCGCGACAATTCCTAACACGGCTACGCGTGCGGATGATAGGTGCCATCCATAATATAAACTGCGTATTTGAACACTTTGAACGGTGTACATGAATGATTTTAGGAACATTGTATTTAAATCCACATCATCATCATCATCATCATCATCATCAGCCAATTCAATCATTAGATGATGTGGCCTCTTCGAGTCGTGGATTCAGGTAGGCTTTCAGCAGTCTTCTCCAAGTGAGACGGTCTTGGGCAGTTCTCTGCCAGGTGTTACCAGCGATCTTCTTGATGTCTTTGTCCCATCTGTCTGGTGGTCTTCCTCTAGGCCTCCGGTGCTCTCTCGGACTCCACTCCAGTACTAGCTTCGTCCACCTGTTGTCTTTTCTTCTTGCGACGTGGCCAGCCCACTGCCATTTCAAGGAACCTACTCTCTCTAAGATGTCATTAACCTTCGTCACAGACCGGATGTCATCTGCCCTTTTCCTGTCCTTTCTTGTATAGCCCAGCATTGATCTCTCCATGGCTCTCTGTGCTGTCCTAAGTTTCCCTTTTGTGAATGAGTTCAGTGTCCATGTCTCGCATCCGTACGTCATCACAGGAAGAATGCATTGATCAAATACTGCTTTCTTCAGATTTACTGGCATTTTTGATCTGAATACTTTTGAATTCTTCCCAAATGCTTGCCAACCAAGCTTGATGCGTCGATAGATTTCTGGTCTTATGTCTCCCTTCATATTTATAATCTGGCCAAGGTAGACATATTCACTGATCTCTTCTAGTAGACTGTCCTTGACTTTCACATCTCCAGCTGGGACCCATTTGTTGGATATTACTTTTGTTTTGGATAGGTTCAAGTTCAAGCCAACCAGCTGACATTCCGATGCAAGATCTGTAACTAAGTTTTGGAGCTCTGCGAAGTCTTTGGCCAGTAAGGCAATATCATCAGCAAATCTCAAGTTGGTAAGCCTTCTTCCATTAATTCTGATTCCCTTACCTTCCCAGCTCAGCTTTGACATAGCCATTTCCAATACAGCAGAGAACAGTTTTGGGGAGATGGGATCGCCTTGCTTGACACCCCTCATGATGCGGAATTCTTGAGTTGATTCGCCGATGTTAACATAAGCTGAAGAATTCTCGTAGATTTTCCTGAGCACTTCAATGTATGCTGCTCCCACTCCTTGCTCACTCAAAGCTTGGAGGACAGCTACATGGCTAACGGAGTCAAATGCCTTTTCAAAGTCAACAAAGGCAATGCAGAGAGGCAGTTGGTATTCATTCGCTCTGCTTATCACTTCACTAACGGTCAGAATGTGGTCAATAGTGCTAAAATTGCTTCGGAATCCAGCTTGTTCTATAGGTTGGGCTAAGTCTAGGGTGGAACTAATTCGATTTAACAAGGTATGCACTAGGTGATAAATATTTTTGGCAGCTATTTGTAAATAGTTCCAGTACTTCTCTGATAGCAGCCAACTTGTCATTCTCTCTGCGAACACCTCTGTCAAGGATATTATCAAACCTTAGACATCTGAAGTGCAACCTGACTCGGTTTTCGTTCATGAATAAGTAGCATGATTAAAGTTAGTTGTCCTTTGAGTTACCCATAGCTGTGATAAACTCTTTCTCGAACTTCTCAAAAAATGGTTCAAATGGCTCTGAGCACTTTGCGACTTAACTTCTGAGGTTATCAGTCGCCTAGAACTTAGAACTAATTAAACCTAACTATCCTAAGGACATCACACTCATCCATGCCCGAGGCAGGATTCGAACCTGCAGAAGTAGCGGTCGCTCGGCTCCAGACTGTAGCGCCTAGAACCGCACGGCCACTCCGGCCGGCCCCGAACTTCTCAGAGATTCACGCAGATATTACAGACCACTGAAAGCTCTGATCTCTGCAACATATGTTTGTTTAGTATTCCTTTTCCTAGAAGAGTTACCACGAACGATGTAGATATTAGTACATTAGTACATGTTGCAATAATCGGTATTATATTATTATCCAAAAATAACTTCGTACTATCTGTTTCTGTGTTCCTTATACATCTCACGTTTTTGGGTCCAAGTAAATGCGTAACAATATTACAAGATCTTGCTCTAAATTGGTAGGACATGTACGAGTACTTACCCTCCATTTACCTATTCCTTCTTTTCCTAAAGGAAATACGTCCTCTTAAATTACTTCTTCCTGTGATTTATATTTATCATTTTCTGACACTTCTTGTTCCCTTCCTGAATCATGACCACTTTCATGAACACAGTCTTCGTTCTCTGAGTCAGCAATATCACTGTTAGGATCTTCATCACTCAGCTCTTGGAACCATTCCAGCCATACATCAGGAGCTCTGCTGAATTCTGTTCAAATGGCTCTAAGCACTATGGGACTTAACGTCTGAGGTCATCAGTCCCCTAGACTTAGAACTACTTAAACCTAACTAACCTAAGGACATCACACACACCCATGCCCGAGGCAGGATTCGAACCTGCGACCGTAGCGGTCGCGCGGTTCCAGACTGTAGCGCCGAGAACCGCTCGGCCACACCGGCCGGCGCTAAATTCTGTTCTAGGTTTTTTTTTACCTTTGACATTTATTCCACAAATTTAAAGTACAGAGAATATTTTCTTTTCTTAGGTAGGTATTCTAGGTAAAAAACAAATTAACTGTAATTAGTTTTGATATGCGTAAAGTTACATACATAAACGATTGAACCTAGGAAAGCAGTGAAGGACCATACACTTAATTTGTTTGACATTGTGATAGTAGTGCTCGCGCGGATGGCCAGTGTCCTCCGGGGCATAATAACTTTTCATAAACAATGCAACCCCGCGTAACTGGAAACCAATCATGGCTGAAGCTAAGGGATGAAGAGTTAACGGAAAATGGAGCGAACTCAATCCAGTCTAGTCAGGTAAAATCATCTGGATGGCGAGTGCCATCCGCGCGCAACGGGGCGTTTCGGCTTTGGCGCCCCCCTTCCTGTCACCAACCCGTCACTACCGCCCCCCCTCCCCCCGCCGCCCCCACAGGCGAGGAAGAGTGAATGTGTGTTCCGCAACTGTGTTTGCGTGTGGTGTTATTCTTGTGAAAGTGAGCGAAAGCTGTCTAAATGTTTGCAAATTGTATGACTGAGGCACGATTTGGGTACCAGCACGGTAGTCACGTAGTGGGAAGCGGAAAACCGCGTGAAAACCAAGTCCAGGCTGGCCAGCTTACTGACCTTCGTTGTCAATCCACCGTGCGGGTTCGATCCGGGGTCAGCGGACCTCTCCGTCCCGGAAGCGACGCTTTGACACGCACGGATATCCGGGCGGGTAGGTGTGCTGCATACTACCCACCCCAGCAAATTGTTAGAGTAATTTTCTTCAAGAAAATCATAAGATTGAGTGTCTCTAAGTGGAGAAAGATATTTAGAAGCGAATTAGGAACTCGACTCACCCCTTTTCATATAGAGCAGATGACTACATAGTGGGCCAGGCACATCCCTTACGCACGCAGCAGTAGTTGTCAAACTACGGACCGCGGGCCACATGCTACCCGAATCTAGTATTAGTGCGACTCCAAGTCCTCAGCCGTATTATAGTGTATAAAATATGCAACTAGCTGACAATCCAAAAAGTCAGCTAACGTTAACAGATCTTTAAGATTGTAGTTTTCTTGATCAGTAAGAAACAAAAATACTTACAGAACCAGTAATAGTGTAAGATATGCTTAATTTTAATTGACGTTAGTGACGTGATCTCCGGCATATTGGTCGGTGTATTTGTTCCTCCAATTTTCCTTTCCTTCGACTTTGATCCCCAATTCCAATCAGTCCTTCCGAAGTTCAACAACTCAGTTGGTTTTCCTGTCTTTCCCCTTGTCCTCCCTGTTGTTTCCCACACTCCCTTCGTCATTCTGTCCGTACTCATACTAACTACATGTTTGCTGGACATGTAGTTAGGATGAGTATGGTCAGAATGACGAAGGGAGTGTGAGAAACAACAGGGAGGACAAGGAGACCTCCGCCACACACTGTCAGGTGGCTTGCGGAGTATGGATGTAGATGTAGATGTAGAGAAAGACAGGAATCAAGTGGGTTGTTGAACTTCGCAAGGACCGGGGAATTGGGGATCAAGGTCGAAGGAAAGGAAAATTGGAGGAACAAATATACACCGACCAATATGCCGGAGATCAATGACAGAGAAGAATACAGGAAAAGATTAGAGTGTCACCAGTGGAGCCTACAGGAAGAACGGAAACTGAAGATTTCGGAAAAAGAGCGGGAGAGAAGAAGAGAGAGAATGAGGAGGTTCTGAGAGAAGAAGAGGAAAATACAGTCCACGAAGGGGTTACCCGTAGTCCTACAGAGGCCGTAACGCAAGAAGAAAAAGAAGAAGAAGACGTAGACGTTAGTGAATTCGGCCATGAGGAGAAGTAATGTTGGGCGCTCACCTATAGGGCGATAAGTTTTGCGATCGCTGCGGGAAGGAAGATATGGAAGGGTGGAAATGTTTTATTGTTTCTCTTCCATTACTGACAACTCAGGGATACGCGCCACTCGTACCGCTCAGCTGCTGTGGTACAAATTTCAAACGGAAATAACAGGGATTCATGAATGTGCATAGTAGAGACGGTCATCTTCAAATGTGGTACATATTTATAGCGAGGAATATCAAGTTAAATTAAGGCTGTAATAATACAACGCAAAGAGAAGAAGAAAAATGACGCTGAAAACATTTATCAGACATTTGTGACCTTGTGTCATAGTGCACAATGGATTTAAATGTAAATTCAGTAATTACTACTGTTGTTAATCTTCCGTTCACACAGGCAACACAACACATCGTCAGGCAATTACAGTGTCACAACTTTGGGATCGCTGAGGGTGGTAAGATTCTGAAACAGAGGACAGTCGACACGAAGTGTTGGAATGGGACCGACTTCTGGCGATAACGCATATCGCACCTTTACCAAACCTAGCCTACTGGGAGTTCATAACATACTAATTCATGTAGGTTACCAATAATAATAAGTTCGGTACGTATGCGGCCCGGCGGGCTGCCCCACATTCAGTATTGGCTCTTGAGCAAAGAAGTTCAACGATCTCTGGCCTGAACCGTGCCGCCTCTCAGGGGCGTAACCAATAAAGAAGGATGCAGCATCACCAGAAAGTGTCAGCGAACATTTTGTCTCTAACAAAAGTTTTTCCACATGACCTGATCTACACCACTAGACGTCCGATGCAGTGACTCTGAAATACCCTGTACAGAAATTGGATTAGTCGCACTGTCAGACATGTTGGCGTCTTCAGGAGACTGCATGCGGAAAATAGATAATCCAGGTTCGACTCCCGGTCTGGCACAGAATAGCTGGTGCATGTGGAAAGTCGGACCAGCTTAGTGATTCAGTGATAAAGATTGAAGAGTTCCTAGAAAATAGAACACACCCTGTCGTTCTTTACGGAGAGAAATCTGAAAACCTATAAAGTTATGCTGGCCTACCCCAGGCTCATTACTCTTCATAATACGCGTGAACGATCTAGTGAATAGCCTCGGAAGCTCCATAAAGCTGTTCGCGGATGTTGCTCTTGTATTGAGGGAAGTCACAGCGGTAGAAAATTGTAGTAAAATTGAGGAAGACCTGCAGATGATAGAGGCTTGCCGCAGGGACTGGCACCTGATCCCCAACATAATCAAAATATGTCACGTAATGCGCATATGTATGCGGAAAGATCCGCTCTTGTGTAAGCGCGTGATTGCAGAGCCACCAGTAAAAGCAATCCTGTCCATTAAATATCTGGGTGTAAGGGAATTGAGCGGTTTAAAGTGGAAAGATGGCACAAATCTAATCGTAGGAAACGCAAATGTAAGAATGAAATTCATTGGAGGAATCCTGAGGATGTCTAGTCCACCAACGCACTTGGTTGATTTGGCGGGGAGGGGACCAAACAGCGAGATCATCGGTCCCATCGGATTAGGGCAGGATGGGGAAGGAAGTCGGCCGTGCCCTTTCAAAGGAACCATTCCGGAATTTGCCTGAAGCGATTTAGAGAAATCACGGAAAATCTAAATTAGGATGGCCGGACGCGGGTTTGAACCGTGGTCCTCCAGAATGCGAGTCCAGTGTGGTAACCACTGCGCCACCTCGCTCGTCACCCACGCAGTAAGTGACGTACAACGCCCTCGTCCGACTGTTGCTTCAGCAATTGCTAGTCAGTCTAGGACCCTTACCAGATACGTTTGATAAAGGAAGTAGAGAAAATGAAAGAAGAGGTTCGACCCAGCCTGCAGCGAATTCCTCTCGTATGCCTAGTTCTTCATCTCGGAGTAGCACTTGCACCCTACGTCAACAATTATTTGTTTGATTTATTCCAGTCTCTGCCTGCCCCCACAGTTTTTACGCTGGGTTTTCTTTATGCTAGTGGTCTTTTCTTAGTCAAGAACGCCCTCTTTGCTTGTGCTAATCTGCCCTTTGTGTCCTTCTTTACTTCGTCCTTAATAAGGAATTTTGTTTCTAAAGCATCAGAACTCCTTAACTTCGCTACTTCGTGGGCACCAATTTTGATTATAAGTTGTTGCTAATCTCATTTCTGCTACTCGTTACTGTCGTCTTTCTTCGCTCTGAAATTCATTTTCTGTACTCAATACATAGTTCATTTATTCAGCTTGTGCTGTAATTCTACACTTCACATCCAATGAGGATAGCAATGTCAGCGAATCATATCATTGATATGTTTTCACCATGAACTTTAATCCCACTCTTGTATGTTCCTTTTATTTCCTGGCCAAAAGAAGTCTGTTGGTATCAAACACAGGCAGTGGTTTTCCACAGAATTGGGAAGAAAGGAACAGTTAGGAAATACTGACAAGAAGAAGGTACAGGATGTTACGACACAAGGGAAAACTTCCGTGGTACTAGAAGAAGCTGCAGACCGTAAAAACTGTTGACTGAAAGACATCCAAAAAAATAATTGACGTAGGTTGCAAGTGCTACTCTGGGATGAAGAGTTTGGCGTAAGAGGCGAATTCGCGGCGGACTGCATCGAACCAGACAGAAGACTGGAACGCGCTGCTCTTCTTTCATCTTGCCTATTTCCTCTATGAATCTTCTTTATAGCTTGAACAGCATGGGCGAAAGGCTGCATCCGTGTTTTACACCCGTTTTAATTCAAGCAGTTGTTTTACGTCCTCAAGCCTTACTGTTCCCTCTTCATTTGGAACATATTTCATATTACCGTATAGTTTACTTCTAGATTTGTTAGAATTTCGAACATGCTGCGCCATTTTAATAGTTGGACGCTTTTTTGATGTTGACAATTCCCAACACATATAAGGGGCGTTGCTGCAGCGTATATGCAACATAGCGCGATTCCGATACGGTTATGTAAGCAACGACATATAGGCGACGTATTAGTGTGGCATTCGTGTCTTTCCGACGTGCATATGGTAAATGCGGAAAGGTGAATTATGGCATGTTATTATCAAATAAGACTAACGTGCTGTTATTCTTTTTTTATCTGCCGAATAACAAACACCTGTAGACATCCATCGCAGAATGAAGAATGTGCGTGATGCATCGTGTCTGTCGAAAACCACCTTTGCCGAATAGTGCGGCAAGGGGTGCTGCTGCTGCTGCTTCATAATAACGCACATTCCCACGTCGCAAATGATGTAACATAGAAGCTACACCAAGTCAAGTGGGTGACACCAAGCACCCGGTCTATAATCTTAATCTCTCCCCAAGCGGTTATAGCGCCTTCGGTCCATTAAAAAAGACATTGAAGAGTCGAAGATTCCTGTAGGACGAGAACATCCAATAGGTAGTTGAGGACTTCTTCACATAGCAGGATACGGCGTTTTACCAAGCGGGTATCTTCAAATTGATGTATCAGTGGTATGATTGCCTCAATGCTCACGTCGATTTTGCCTGATTGGACTGAACGTCCTTCGAACGGAAACTTTTTGACCGCCTCTTATACCGCGATTTTCCTTAATTCTTCCTTCCATTATCAATCGCAACGTCAAAACTGCGTCTCTGGCATCTTTACTTTTCTTAAAGCAAAACTTATCGTTATTTGGCAGCTTCTTGATTTTCTTCTCCGTTCTTCTGTATGTTATTCTTGTCAGCAACTTTGATACATGAGACGTTGAGGTTATTGGGCGATAGGTCTCACAGTTATCTGCCCGTGCTATCTTCGGGATTGTGTGGACGTGTTTTTCAGAAAGTCTGAGTGTATGTATCCAGTCTTACAGAAACTGCATACCAGCTTGTATAGTTATGAGGTTGCCACCTTCCCCAATGATTTTAGAAATTCCAACTGGATATTTTCTATTTCTTCTGCCTTATTTGTTCGCAACTCTTCCACAGCTCTGTCAAACTCCCTCTCTGTTATTGGACCCCCTTGACGTCTATATCGACTCCAGTTTGTTCATCTATCACGTCATCTCACAAATCCCCCGCCTCGTAGAGGCCTTCAGCATACTCTTGCCACATATTCTCTTATATCTTTGTGTTTGTCATTGGAATTTCCTTTGCGTTCTTTATGTTGACGCCTTTGCTTTTAATTCTACCGAAGCTTGTTTTTCTGTTTATTCGATGACGATTTCTTTTTCGAATTCTTCACGTTTCTCATTCAGCAGTTCCGTCTTGACTTCCCTTCTAGTTACTTCGCTCCTAATTGCTGTATTTTTCTATTTCCGTGACAAGTTTTGTGCTTTCTTTTTTCGTCGATCAGTTGAGGAATTTCTTATGTTAAACCAAAGCTTTTTCGTGGCTATCTTCCTTGTACCCATGTTTGACGGTCCAACTTCTGTTGTGGCTCTTTTTAGAGATGTCCATTCTCTTCAACTGAGCTGCCTACTGTCGTGTTCATTAGCGCAGTGTCTGCAGCCTTAGAGAATTTCACACACATCTCATCATTCCTAAGTATTTTAGTATCTCTCTTCTCTCCACAGTGATTTTTCCGAACGATTCCCGTGAACTACTCTTCATTCTAGTCTATATCTGCTCTTTCGTACCCCCTACAGATCAGTCTCTGAATTGGAATCTCTGTCTGCCCATGATGTATTTCAGCTGGTATCATCACGTGTCTCCGGGACCTTTGCAGTCGTACCTCTTCCTCTTGCGAGTTTTGAAAAATGTATTCGGCATTACTAGCCGAAACTTATTGCATAACTTAGTCTTTCTCCTATTTCATAGCTACTAACGAGCCCATATTCTCCTGTCGGCCTTCTACACTCCTGGAAATGGAAAAAAGAACACATTGACACCGGTGTGTCAGACCCACCATACTTGCTCCGGACACTGCGAGAGGGCTGTACAAGCAATGATCACACGCACGGCACAGCGGACACACCAGGAACCGCGGTGTTGGCCGTCGAATGGCGCTAGCTGCGCAGCATTTGTGCACCGCCGCTGTCAGTGTCAGCCAGTTTGCCGTGGCATACGGAGCTCCATCGCAGTCTTTAACACTGGTAGCATGCCGCGACAGCGTGGACGTGAACCGTATGTGCAGTTGACGGACTTTGAGCGAGGGCGTATAGTGGGCATGCGGGAGGCCGGGTGGACGTACCGCCGAATTGCTCAACACGTGGGGCGTTGAGTTCTCCACAGTACATCGATGTTGTCGCCAGTGGTCGGCGGAAGGTGCACGTGCCCGTCGACCTGGGACCGGACCGCAGCGACGCACGGATGCACGCCAAGACCGTAGGATCCTACGCAGTGCCGTAGGGGACCGCACCGCCACTTCCCAGCAAATTAGGGACACTGTTGCTCCTGGGGTATCGGCGAGGACCATTCGCAACCGTCTCCATGAAGCTGGGCTACGGTCCCGCACACCGTTAGGCCGTCTTCCGCTCACGCCCCAACATCGTGCAGCCCGCCTCCAGTGGTGTCGCGACAGGCGTGAATGGAGGGACGAATGGAGACGTGTCGTCTTCAGCGATGAGAGTCGCTTCTGCCTTGGTGCCAATGATGGTCGTATGCGTGTTTGGCGCCGTGCAGGTGAGCGCCACAATCAGGACTGCATACGACCGAGGCACACAGGGCCAACACCCGGCATCATGGTGTGGGGAGCGATCTCCTACACTGGCCGTACACCGCTGGTGATCGTCGAGGGGACACTGAATAGTGCACGGTACATCCAAACCGTCATCGAACCCATCGTTCTACCATTCCTAGACCGGCAAGGGAACTTGCTGTTCCAACAGGACAATCCACGTCAGCATGTATCCCGTGCCACCCAACGTGCTCTAGAAGGTGTAAGTCAACTACCCTGGCCAGCAAGATCTCCGGATCTGTCCCCCATTGAGCATGTTTGGGACTGGATGAAGCGTCGTCTGACGCGGTCTGCACGTCCAGCACGAACGCTGGTCCAACTGAGGCGCCAGGTGGAAGTGGCATGGCAAGCCGTTCCACAGGACTACATCCAGCATCTCTACGATCGTCTCCATGGGAGAATAGCAGCCTGCATTGCTGCGAAAGGTGGATATACACTGTACTAGTGCCGACATTGTGCATGCTCTGTTGCCTGTGTCTATGTGCCTGTGGTTCTGTCAGTGTGATCATGTGATGTATCTGACCCCAGGAATGTGTCAATAAAGTTTCCCCTTCCTGGGACAATGAATTCACGGTGTTCTTATTTCGATTTCCAGGAGTGTATTTCTTCCCCTACTACCGCATTCCAATCCCTCGTGGTTATTGGATTGTATTTCCCTTTACAGAATGGAATATTAGTTTAATATCCTCAGGCATTATCTTCATCTTCTGCTTGTGACGTTGACATGTATACCTGAAGTGTTGTTGTAGTTGGTTTACTAGCGATTCTGACGGTAAGAGCCCCATCACTGAACAGTCCACAATAACTCACTTTCTGCCCTACTTTTCTATGTATAACTATGGCTACTCCCGTTATCTGCTATTGATGTTAGTCTGTATTCGTCTGACCAAATTTCCTTATCTTTTTTCCCATTTCACTTAAGCGACATTTCACTATATCTATACTGAGCTTTAGCATTTCTCTTCTTAGGTTTTGTAGCGGCCCTACCACGTTCAAACTTCTGGCATTTCACGCTTCAATTCTTAGAATGTTGCCCTTTCCTTCCAAGGACAAGACAGTGCCTTGAAACCACTTGCTACAGAGATGATATAGGAAATCTACAGCTTACTTCGTCTATTAACACGGACAACAGTGGCACAATTTATCCGACGATGACTGCACTCATCAGAGAAGATACTGTAGCCCGCCACATAATCTTTAAACTTAGCTGAAAACCATAACTGTGTATTTTAATGCACTATCGTTCTTAAATATTGCATCCTCATCGGGAACTAGCATCTGCATTGACTGGTATCAGTGATTCACTTTGATTGCGTACTCTAGCCGTCTGTAAGAGAAAGTGAGATGGTGGAGTCAGTAACGTATTGGACTTGTGTTCCAGAGGTACCGTACTAGCATCCCGTCGTGCCACATAATCTGGATTTGCTTTTGTTACCCTAAATCACTTCCGGCGGCTGCCTAGAGATTCCCCTAAAAGGCCTCTGGTGATTCCTTTGCATGTCTTTGTTCTGTCTAGTTTGTGCTTCGATGGAACGGCTTTCAAATCCCGTCCGGAAACCTAAATTTAGAGCTTTCGTAATTTCCCTTAGTCGGGTAGTGGGATGGTTTCTTTGAAAGGACACGACTGATTTCCTTCTCTTTCCGTCCCCCCACCCCCCACACCCCAACCCCGATTTGAGTCTGTGCCCCGTCATTGACGACCTCAACGTCCACAGAATATTACGTCATGCTCTTTATTTCTTCCTTCGGCAGTGTGAATGCTATTGGCAAGGTCATTGCGAGAGTCAACAAAGTGATTTGCTGCTGTGGCAAAGTGTATATAGGCGAAACTGGAAGGACAGTAAAAGAACGTATTAAAGAGCACCAGCAGCTGCGGACGGGATGTCGTTCGATGTGCTGGCCAAGGACTGCATTATTTATGAGAAGAAAGTCCGATAAGAGGTTGAAATTCCTCAGAAATTCCCCGCGACTAACTCATATTCCGCAGTCAAGAAATCACCTCGACAGACGGAGTGAAATATCTAATGGGAACCCCAGGTAATAAATCACTCTTCAAGCCTCATATTCAGGACAAGAGGATAAAATTATTACATTTACTACACCAACTTTACCCCATATTGGCCAGCGTACTAATTAACGCAAGGAGAAGCTTAAGTTATACAAGGTAGTGCTCCTACCTGCTATATTATACGGGTGTTCAATGTATGGACATACCAGCCCCACAAGCGATCCAGAACAGATTCTTCGGCGCTCCAAGATGGGCCCGAATACGCGACTTACATGTGGGACAAATGTGTTGTGAATTCCTAAGGGACCTAACTGCTTAGGTCATCTGTCTCTAGACTGACACACTACTTAAACAAACTTATGCTAAGAATAACACACACACCCATGCTCGAGGGAGGACTCGAACCTCCGGCGGAGGTTCCGCACAATCCGTGACATGATGCCTCTAACCTCGCGGCCATGTGGGGCACAGCATGCCAGTGAATCAAGAACAAATCAAGAAATATACACTGAAACTTCTGGAAAAATAGACGTCCTAAGGCCGACTACAAGACACTTCGGTCCACAGATTCCGTAGAGAGTGAACGATGGCACCGGGTAGAGTGCCTCACGAAATGGTGGAGGCATCCCAATAACAATTAAAACGTAGGACCGTCACCACCGTAGGGATTATGGACCAAGAGGCGAAGGCCCTACTTAAGGTTCAATAAAGTAAAAAAAAAAAAAATGATACACGTTCCTCAACCCTGAAGCCCAGCCGCGAGTGTACTAACTTCAGAGACACGAAACAAACAACAAAACTAACTCACACACACACACACACACACACACACACACACACACACACACAGAGAGAGAGAGAGAGAGAGAGAGAGAGAGAGGGAGAGAGGGAGAGTAAAAATAAAAAAAAAACGCAAGGAATACAAACCATATCCAAGAAGCCACCTCTACGATATGACAATGATATTTTGCCTGTTTCGCTGCGTCTCCATTGACGATAGCCCACCAGTAGCAGCCGGAAAAATTTCACTTAGTAAACCCCACTTATTCAGAACAAGCGCAGGAGAAATTCTCTTCTATAAGTGTACGCGACACTGGTGTTCGACAATTTTCAGTCAACCGGGGACACCGGAAGGTCGTGAAGAAGATCACATCTGAGAGGTCGAAACGTCGAATGTGTAAGAAGTAATTGAACAGAAATTTGACGCGGCCTAACAACATAGAATATTTTACCTTCTATGACAACGGCCACCGAAAGTCTGCACACTTCATAAAACGTTGCTACCTGCAGCATCAGTAGTTCATCCGATCCGTCTCTAATCAGCTTGATGTCGACAGGACGGCAATCCTTAATCTACCTTACTTCCAGTAACTCATCTTCAAACTTTATAATACAAACCAAGTAGCTGTCAGTAAAATTTCTTTCTTCGTTCTCCGTGCATAAGGACTCCCTAGTAAGACAAGTCATTTGAAACAAATAGGCGTGCCTTAGTACATTTAACGAGCTGTCAAACCTTCATTTCTTCAGTAGTGTATCTTCTTATACTGTTGATTTTTAATGCCTGCAACTTTGCCACAAATATTTCACTTCTGAGGCCACCGACAGACTGTTTTTGCAGAATCAATTTATTCACTATGTTCACTAAGTAGCTGTGTATTGGATGAACTACTCTTCAGTCAGCTTCAGTGATATGTGACTCCAATCAGCTAAAAGAGGAATTTTAGCTTCTCGTAGCTGATGCACATCGCCTCGTAGTCGGCCCTTCAAGCAGCAGGAGAGGGTCATTGTAACAGATGCTGCAGATAAAAGTCGGCCGTATGCATTCGTTGAAATTTTTGGTAGTTTTTCCGTTTCTTATGATGATTTAACACCAGTTATACCCAAGTATTAGTAATTAAATGTTTGCGAAGTATTAGTCAGAGAAAATTTCTCAGACTTTTTGAATGAAGTGATCCGATTGGCTCCAAATAGTTTTTACTAAGTCAGGACCGTTTTCGCGTCAATTGAAGATGCATCCTCAGGTGATCTGTATAAAATTAATAAGGAACTTTTTTATACGAAGAATTCTTAACGTAAGCCTGAAGAAAACTTGGTCCTAGAGAGTCGTAATGTATAGAAATACTTGAAAGTCCTCACAGATTTTCTGTTTAGTCGAGAGGTAACTGCCTTAGAGCCACTCCCCTTGATTCACGTCGGGTTATGAACAAATAGAGCGCTAAAAGCGGTGGTCCTTAGTTAAAATGAAGAGGATAGCAGAACTTACGGAAATAAAGACCAAACAGGCCAAAGAAAGCTGAAAACTAGTAACGCACCCTGACAATTTTAATGTATGAATCCAGTAAACGAGAAGGGCCCTGCCGTGCTACGAACACGAAGTTGATTGAGCAGCAGCAACCAGAGGCGACGGAAACAAAACCATCGCTTTAGAAGGCGTGAAGGCTGGGGGACAGCTGTACATGTTCTAAACTGCTTTCAAAAGTAGGGAAAATGATTGAGTCCCATATATGAAAATACTGAAAGCGGACTATTACAATGTAAAATATTAATAAAGCCCGAGTGGTATTGCTATATAATACTGTATTATACTACTTTTTAGTATCATTTCATTGTCATACCACTGTTAAGAATTCTTTGTAAAAAAAAAGCTTTTCCGTATTAATTTGGTACATATAACCTGAGGATGCGTCTTTAGTTGGCGCGAAACCGGTCGTGACCTTTAATTAAAAGTATTTTACATCCAGGGCAGATCATGTGGAAATTTGGCTGCGATCGCCAGCAATTTAAAATAGCACTTCTAGGACTGCCACAGAGATGGTTTTGTTTAAAATGATTGAAAAAAGTGTTTTTTCATGTTGTACAGTATAGTGAGTCGTGTGTAACATATTTAAAAATAATCCTGTTATATGTGCTTTGTTTAAATTGAAAAACTGGAATACGATACCAAAATCAGTGTGGTACATATTACTCGAGGAATTTATATGAAAAAACTTTGCGCGAAATGGGTGTTGCACTAATGACGAAAATTAAATGTGAATACTGTTTTCTTAGTGATTTTGCGGTAAATTAAATTTAACCCAGCTTATTTTGTGCACAAAATTGTCCCTATGAAAGACACGTGATTTAACTTCTTAATGGCAGAAACGCAACCTGAGTCACGGTGGTGGGTGTAAACCGGTGGTTCTCAAACAGAAAAAGTAAGATCTACTTTGCTGCCGCAGAGGTTGCAACTAATGGTTCCTGTAATGCCAAAGTTATTCACCTTACTGATTAACAAAATTGTCCAGTACTATCCGAGACTTTTGGATCGACTGGATGAAAAGTACGGCGAAGAGACGTGGAATAATAAAGGGATCATTTTCATTCTGGAAAATTCACATTCCTTCAAAGGTACTTAGCCAAGAAGGATATGAAATGCGAATCATTAGAATATCCACCAGTTTCTCCATATTTGACACATTGTGATTTCCAGATTTCTCAAATTTTGAGAAAATTACGTCATGGAAACGATTTGAGTCTAATTTAAAAGTTAATGGCAGACATGGACTGGTATTTTCCAGTGCTTTTTGACCTGTCAGATAAACAAATTTTCTCCTTGCCATCGTGCTGTGCTAATATCCTACACAACATGCTTCATCATCGACATCATCATAACAAAAATTGTGCACTGCTTAATAATCATTTATTACGACTTCAACTAGCGCTGTATTGTAAGTATTTGTTACCTATAGATTACCTCAGCTTGAGTTCAAAGTATTTTATGTATCGGATGTAAATAATAATGTAGTTATTGAATCTTCGTGGCAAATTTAGGGTGTATACCGGGAGGCACATTCCTACAAACTTGGCCTATTTTGAGCTACGGTTTCACCATATGAATAAGCCGAGAACGTCCCATGTTCCATCTTACAACTGTACGTTAAATGATGGAGCTCAGTGTGTTATCTCTTACGATGTCGGTGTGCAGGTGATGTGATAACCATGTTAGTGTTGTTGTTTTCAGTCCGAAGACTGGTTTGATACAGCTCTCCACGCTAATGTATCCTGGACTAGCCTGTTTTATCTCTGTTTAGCTACTGCAATCTACATTCATCTGAACCTGTTCACCGTATTTATGCCTTGGTTTCCCTTTACAATTTTTACCCCTCCGTCCTCCCGATACCAAATGGACGATTCTTTGATGGCTCAGGATGTGTCCTGTCAACGGATACCGTCCTTTAGTCAAATAGCCATAAAAATATCCCCAATTTTCTTAAGTACTTCCTCATTAGTTATTGAATATGTCCCTCCAATTTTCAGCACTCTTCTGTAGCATCTTCTTGTTTGAGCTGCGTTAACGTCTGCGTTTTTACTTCTGTTCATGGGTACATGCCAGACAGTTACAGTCTGTTAGGTAAGATCGTGATCTGGTTAATTAGTAGAAAAATGTAGTTGACAACAAATTAAAAAATGTGTACATACATCATATACGAACCAAACAAAAATGAAATAAATAATAATACATCCGATCACCCGCAGCGTCGGTAAATGCATGGCATCTCCGAGGCATGCTTGAAACGTAGTTTCCACATATTTACGTGGAAGGGACCTTCAAATTCGTCGAATTTGCGTTGACAGCTGTTTCAAAGTGGATTTTGCTTGCGCTTGACGTAATATTAAAAACGGGTTTCCCGAAAAAACGTTAATAATCTTTTTTCCCACTTTCAAAATCACTATACCGATTGAGCCACGTATTTCAAAATCATCCACATTTTTAACCAATTTATAGCTGTTACCAAATTTTGTATAAATGACTTTGATTTCCCCGTATGTTTCGATGCCGCGGCATGTCTCATTTTCAGACCTTGGGGGTCGTTACGGAGAAACTCTGCCTCAAAACGCGATGCGTAAGCTGCACATACGTCTCTTCTTCGGTATCTCCATGAAGAATTCAGAGTAAACTAATGGTTTATGGCCATCGCATGAAGAACAAAGGTTCCGTCTATTGGGCTGTGAAAGAACTAAGGCAATATCTTTTACAATCTGTGTGTGATACCCACCACGTTCTTACATAACAGACTGTACCCTCAGAAAAGACACTTAAATTACATTTGTTGTTAACGAATTTTGCTTTACAGACAGAAACTCGGCTGTTGCCAGTAAGTTTGCTGGTGGTAGCAGTAACGCAGCAAAAATGGGTGCTCCGTTCCTTTGCTCTAGCGTACTGCCGTTTGAATAAGTACAAAGGAAAAGATAGGATAGCGGATGCTACATGTCGAGTAATTAAAGTAAATCGTAGTTGCACAGTTCCATAATTCCTCTCCGTTTACCTATTTTTCTGATTTGTAATTTTTGTTGTTTTTGAAGTTAATGTTAAAGCGCTATGGCAGCGCCCTCGTTTTTAAATTTTTGAGTGTTCTGCTGCTGCAGTTTCTCTATTTTCATAGTAATTTCATACAAATTCTAGTACAGGTAGCTGCAGAGTGTAGTTAAAAACTTATTGCCGTATTCACTGTAAAGGGTGTGTCAGAAAATAACGTAAGTATTTTGGGAGCTGATAGTAGGAAATATATGAAATTAAAATGTTCATACAAACAAGTTCCTAGTGACTGTCATGTTGATAATAAAGAGGAAACACATAGCTTAGTGAATCGATTTAGTGATACAAACAATGTGGATATTTTACCGCCGCTTAGATTAACATGTGAGAATACTACCACGGTATTTAAACAAACGCGTTTCAATGAAGAAACAAACAGTCTTGGTTCCAAGGTTGTAATTATCATTTATTTATCAATGACGCGTTTTGCGTGATTCAGGCATCTTCAGATTGGCCTACACAAAAAATTTACATTTCGTTAGAAGTGACATGACCCCATTTTGCAAAACTGGAATTACTAGCAAGAAATTGTAACACAGCTTACTGATATTAGATGTTGTTAAGCACGTGGGATACCGAGCATAAAGGACGTCCCAGTTTGTTAGATATTCGGAAACATTCCACGATGTCCTGTAAATAAATAGAACGGAATATAATCGAAAAATAGTCGCACTCGGCGACCGGCATTTTCATAAAAATTTATATTACGCCACCGCGAAAATAGGAGAAGAAAAGAAAAACAGAGAAAACAACCGATTACCGTGTTGAGGCACACGAAGTAGTCCGATAAATGCTAAATTTCTTGCTAGTAACTTCAATTTTGCAAAATGGGGACCTGCCACATCTGTTGTTGTTGTGGTCTTCAGTCCTGAGACTGGTTTGATGCAGCTCTCCATGCTACTCTATCCTGTGCAAGCTTCTTCATCTCCCAGTACTTACTGCAACCTACATCGTTCTGAATCTGTTTAGTGTATTCATCTCTTGGTCGCCCTCTACGATTTTTACCCTCCACGCTGCCCTCCAATGCTAAATTTGTGATCCCTTGATGCCTCAGAACATGTCCTACCAATCGGTCCCTTCTTCTCGTCAAGTTGTGCCACAAACTCCTCTTCTCCCCAATCATATTCAATACCTCCTCATTAGTTATATGATCTACCCACCTAATCTTCAGCATTCTTCTGTAGCACCACATTTCGAAAGCTTCTATTCTCTTCTTGTCCAAACTATTTATCGTCCATGTTTCACTTCCATACATGGCTACACTCCATACAAATACTTTTAGAAACGACTTCCTGACACTTAAATCTATACTCGATGTTAACAAATTTCTCTTCTTCAGAAACGCTTTCCTTGCCATTGCCAGTCTACATTTTATATCCTCTCTACTTCGACCATCATCAGTTATTTTGCTCCCAGAATAGCAAAACTCCTTTACTACTTTAAGTGTCTCATTTCCTAATTAATTGTCTCAGCATCACCCGACTTAATTTGACCACATTCCATTATTCTCGTTTTGCTTTTGTTGATGTTCATCTTATATCCTCCTTTCAAGACCATGTCCATTCCGTTCAACTGCTCTTCCAAGTCCTTTGCTGTCTCTGACAGAATGACAATGTCATCTGTGAACCTTAAAATTTTTATTTCTTCTCCATGGATTTTAATACCTACTCCGAATTTTTGTTTTGTATCCTTTACTGCTTGCTCAATATACAGATTGAATAACATCGGGGACAGGCTACAACCCTGTCTCACTCCCTTCCCATCTGCTGCTTCCCTTTCATGCCCCTCGACTCTTATAACTGCCATCTGGTTTCTGCACAAATTGTAAATAGCCTTTCGCTCCCTGTATTTTACCCCTGCCACCTTCAGAATTTGAAAGAGAGTATTCCAGTCAACATTGTCAAAAGCTTTCTCTAAGTCTACAAATGCTAGAAACGTAGGTTTGCCTTTCCTTAATCTATTTTCTAAGATAAGTCGTAGGGTCAGTATTGCCTCACGTGTTCCAACATTTCTACGGAATCCAAACTGATCTTCCCCGAGGTCGGCTTCTACCAGTTTTTCCATTCGTCTGTAAAGAATTCGCGTTAGTATTTTGCAGCTATGACTTATTAAACTGATAGTTCGGTAATTTTCACATCTGTCAACACCTGCTTTCTTTGGGATTGGAATTATTATATTCTTCTTGAAGTCTGAGGGTATTTCACCTGTCTCATACATCTTGCTCACCAGATGATAGAGTTTTGTCAGGACTGGCTCTCCCAAGGCCGTCGGTAGTTCCAATGGAATGTTGTCTACTCCCAGGGCCTTGTTTCGACTCAGGTCTTTCAGTGCTCTGTCAAACTCTTCACGCAATATCGTATCTCCCATTTCATCTTCATCTACACCCTCTTCCATTTCCATAATATTGTCGTCAAGTACATCACCCTTGTATAGACCCTCTATATACTCCTTCCACCTTTCTGCTTTCCATTCTTTGCTAAGAACTGGGTTTCCATCTGAGCTCTTGATATTCATACAAGTGGCTCTCTTTTCTCCAAATGTCTCTTTAATTTTCCTGTAGGCAGTATCTATCTTGCCCCTAGTGAGATAAGCCTCTACATTCTTACATTTGTCCTCTAGCCATCCCTGCATAGCCATTTTGCACTTCCTGTCGATCTCATTTTTTAGACGTTTGTATTCCTTTTTGCCTGCTTCATATACTGCGTTTTTATATTTTCTCTTTTCATCAATTAAATTCAATTTTTCTTCTGTTACCCAAGGCTTTCTACTAGCCCTCGTCTTTTTACCTACTAGATCCTCTGCTGCCTTCACTACTTCATCTCTCAAAGCTACCCATTCTTCTTCTACTGTATTACTTTCCCCCATTCCTGTCAATGTTCCCTTATGCTCTCCCTGGAACTCTGTACAACCTCTGGTTTAGTCAGTTCATCCAGGTCCCATCTCCTTAAATTCCCACCTTTTTGCAGTTTCTTCAGTTTTAATCTACAGTTCATAACCAATAGATTGTGGTCAGAGTCCACATCTGCCCCTGGAAATGTCTTACAACTTAAACCCTGGTTCCTAAATATCTGCCTTACCATTTCTAATGAAATGTAAATTTTTGTGTAGGCGAATCTGAAGATGCCTGAATAAGGCGAACGCGTCATCGGTAAATAAATAATAATTACAACCCCGCAGCCAACACTTTGTTTCTTCGTGATATATTACCGGTTGCTGTACCATCTCTGCCATGAACTGGAGTAAGTTTTAAACGCATTTCAGCTCTCGCCACTACATGTACATGTCAGTGAGAATGCCTTGCGCAAAATGGGAACTGCATTCTCAGAATGTCTTCCTATCATCTGAACGGCTGATTCGCGTATTGTGTCGTATTTTTTTCTATGTGTGGTTCGTATATTTATTCAGTTTCACATACTAAAAACTGCTACAATAAGGTCCACTTACTTTGATGATAAGGAACTTAACTGCTGTAACCGATCAGGGTATGTTTGATTTATGTACTGTCTAACTAACACCAAAATGTGCAAATATTCATTCTCAAATAATAGACATGTTGCCAAAGTAACATCTTCAAACTGCATCAAAAAATCTATGACGGACTGCAAATTATGTTGATTCGAAGCTTGTAATAGAAATGGTGTACCTCGGGAACGCAGCAGCAGAGCAAAGCTCAACGTCGGCGCATGTTGCGTTCTCAAGAGGCTTATTTGCGACATGTAAGAACAATTGGGATTGCGTACATACATTCATCTGCGTAAACTCTTCCGTCCACACAAAGCACCGAAACGAATTTTAAGAGCAGAGATAGATAAATGCAGAGTACAGAGAATTTGTTGCATTTCTTAAGCGAAGTTGCTTTGCTGGCTGGGCACGTGGTGCTTGTGAGAAGGCCGCGCTCCTGCCATCTGTAGGCAGCGTCGCCAACTAACAAGCGTCTTCTCGCAGTAGGTGCGTGCACGGAGATCTTGGCCGGAACATTATGCGAAAAGTGCTACAGATGCCACACAAAAACATGGTGGGCTTGAAGTGAAGTGTGATGGTCTCTATATATGTGACGAAAAGCGTAATATTTCAGGAAGTGTGGACATGAAAGTGACAGTGCGATTGAACGTTTCTGCCTTATGAGATGCTTAATTACCTCATCTCACTGCATTTACTTTAAAAAACTAAAAAAAAGTTGGCTGATTATAATTTTACAGAAGTATTCCTCGAAAAATCATCGTTGAGAACTATAAAAAAGTATACAAGAAAAGAAACGCTAGTTGGAGCACGTAAGACGTGGATAATGCTTTTGACCGAAGAAACTCTCATGCAAAAGAGAAAATTTGAGTCGACTAGAGAAACGAAGTTATTTTAGCTCCTGGTATTAACGAGCTGGAACTTGAAAAAGGTGTAAGGCAGATTAGTGCCTATCTCCTATTGTTTACAAATTATATCAAGAGGATGTGATAAAGAGTGGTTCGATAAAAACAAAGGGATGCAAACAGGGGCGCTTTTGGAAGTCGGTCAAGGGGGGGGGGACGGGTTTGGGAGAATGGAATATGGCTTAACAAAAGGAGAGTTGAGGTCATCTACCTACAAATTGGTAAAATCTGGTGTTGCTTAAAGTAGTTTTTGGTAACTGTTTTGGAGTTCAGGGTAAAAAATATGTAGCAATAAATGATAAGACGCCTATTGTAAGTTAAATGATATTTATTGGTTTAGGTAGTAAGCTATTTGCCGCTCTTACTCTTTTGTTAAAATGTGTTCGGAATACATTCCAACCTATATTGGCTACATAATTATTAAAAAAAAGATTGAATCTGTTGGAGTAATATATTTGCTGATTTCTGAAGTCATTTTATCCAGTGTAATGTAGTGTATCCCCTACCCCTTGACACCGCCACTGGTTGCAAACTAAACGTAAGACATTATAGAATTTTAAGTTTGGTCCTGTAAAAGAACTTCAGGAAATGGTCGGGGTGTGAAAAATGATATTTATGCCTATTTAGAGACGGAAAAAATCAGAAAATTATGTCTGATGGAGAAAATTTAGAATATTCTCAAAATATTGCAGAAAATTGGGCACTGATGGAGGAGGGGAACAGGAAGGAAACTTTCGGTATGGAAACATGTAACTTTAAAACCAGGCAAACCACAGCTGAAATTCTCCGTGTTGAATAAAATGTCCTCCACTCAGGCTGTTAAAGTCCTTAATAAAAGTTTGCGGCCGGTGTTGCATTCTTTAAATGCATCATAAGGTAATATATATATCAGTGTAGTGTACAGGAAAAACAGTTGTAGCCAAGCCACAACGGTTGTGTTACCTCCCTGGGTAGTCAACGAATAAGGAAGTTGTTCTGGCCCAGTGATTTTAATTTGGACCACCGCTTTACAGCGAGCTACTTATTTTTATTGCTATGACGATGAGAGTTGGCTATAACTGATTTCCTGTATACTACAATGATTTAAAACAAAGTATCACATGATAATGCAATTTAAGAATGGGAAAGCGCCGTCATGTTCCAACAAAAGACTTCAACAGCCTGAGAGGAAAACTTTTTATTCAACATTTCGATATGTGGATGTGGTGAAGAATGCAAGGGATAGAATGAATCAGCAAATTGAGAAATGAGTCAGAACTAAGAAGAGTATAGGATACCAGGCAGTTATTGGCTGAAATAAAAACTGGTGGGGTTATTCTAAGGGAAAAAAGAATTATAAAACGTGAAGGGATATGCAGGAACGCAGATTAATTTCCTGCAAACACAACGAAAGTAAAAAAATGGTGACGAATGATATTGATCACTTTTACTCATCAAATTTTTACTGTTAGCATCCAGCAGAACTGTAAAGAGCCAGTAGCCTGCCTAGATAGTGAGAAACTACCAACGCTACTGAGGTAACTTTCGCAAGTCATTCACATGCTCCTGAGGAAGTTTCAGATCCTGTAAGAATATTGACATTGCAACAGTTTAATTTTCAGAATATAAAAAAAGTATTTTTTCATAGTGTAGTGATGTTATTTTATGACACGTGGTCATTCGATTTCTCGCTTTCCTGAAGAATTATGTTACAAGGTTGGACAGCAAGCATATTTTTCTCAAAGTTCGCGACGAGTCAGAGAAGTGCAAGACAATCCCTGTACTTAGAACGGCAAATATTTGCAATAAATGCCTTCATTTTGTTCGTGTTTCTGCACTTACTAGTAACGGTACGCCCTCATCATCCACTGCTGGATATAGGTCTCTTCCAGACTTCTCTTATGTGAGCCAAGTCGTCAGAACTATCTGCTGTTTGAATTTGTTTACTCGTTCTGTTTGCCATTTATGCGATTTTATTTCGTTTACACAACTGCGCGGTAGACTTTGCATTCAGCGATAACACAGACCATACTTAAAACATTTAAGACGAACTTCTTTAAGATCTTAGACATTCTTCCTAATGATACTGGCTGTGCTAATTTTCTGCAACAGCTCGATGTCGCTCGTCGTGATACGAAAATTTTTCTTTTACTCGCATACTGTAGATTTAATGCTGACTTTCGGCTGCAGCTTCGAAGTTCTAGCATAATTGTATTTCGTAAACCAGTCACTCACGTACTGAAAGAAATAGGTTACAGAGCAAAGAATACTGAATGAACTTTTTCCTGTCCTCTAAACCAACACTGATTTCGTCAGCCTCCACCAGCTATCTAGATTCAGTGTGTAATATGATGAGAGTGTGCCGTGCTCGGGGTCAGGGATTTTCTCTGCCTCGTGATGGCTGGGTGTTGTGTGCTGTCCCTAGGTTAGTTAGGTTTAAGTAGTTCTAAGTTCTAGGGGACTTATGACCACAGCAGTTGAGTCCCATAGTGCTCAGAGCCATTTGAACCATTTTTTGTGCCGTGCTTGTTTACCTGCAGCGCATGTAGCAGCCAGATTGTCGAACAATACAAATTTTTGTTGGTACTGTTTTTCTCGGTCGTAATTCGTAACGTACCACATTCTCACACAAGTCAACTTTTCCAATATGTTTATGTAATTAATCAACAGGGAGATTTATACAGATCTTACGAAACCTGCAAAATTGTCGTTTTCGAATACGCGCGCGTACGGCGATGAAAAAAAAAAAGACGCTGTTTACCAACGAATCATCGTTATGGTAATGAGGGCTACTGACGGACACAAACGAATTATTTTATATACGTAAAACGGTTTATTGGATGTAAAGCAAATTACAATATTAGATTGGAACATTATCCCGCTCGCTGTTCGTAGCGTTGCGTAATTCCATCGGATGTACGGGAGGGCAAGCATTAATTATTTCGTGCGTGGAGCGTAGGCGTGGTATAGCACGCGCTGTACCGCCACGGAAGTGAGCACGCGCGCCATCTGTGATCTCACCGCGGAACTACCAACTCTGGCGCTTCGCACCGGATACCGCAGAATCCTTTGTCCGCCGAGCGAGGCAGCAAATGGCTGAAAATTACTCAAACGGAAAAACGGTGAACCATTTTTTTTCTGGCAGAGAGGGGAAAAAAGACGAAAGTATTTTAACTCAGCCTAATTTTTTTTCCGTATTTTCATTAAGCTACAACGCGCATTGTAAAAGGAAACTTTCAGTTCATTTTTACTTATTATTTAATAAATCTCTCATAATAAAAAAAAGGCACCTCCGTGGAAAAAGGACTTAGTTTCCCGGTGGCTGTCCCTAATTACAGTAAATCCAATTGCTAAATTTTGCTAATTAGACGCTGAATGGGGACTGTGAAATTACACTGAATAATTTAGAGTTTCGCGTTTAATGGGTAGCTGACTGACGTCCACAGGAATCGGACTTTTGCAAAAATTTCTCATTTTATTAACAGTTTTGCACATTTTACGGATCTCGCAGTGTTGTGTGGTGCAGCGTGCTTTATCCTATTACGCTAAAGAATCGCTTAAATTTACTCTGTGCGTTCCGCGAGATTAACTGCATTCATCAACGTACGCAATATGCTGCAAATTCTTAAATTCAAGCCACTTTTCCCCTCTAATTTTCGTTACAATCTCTTGATTATGCATGCCATGCTTATGAATTGAGCAGCGTTGGCTATACTAATCTTTCAGCCGTGTTAGGAAGCAGATAATTCGAATAGATAATGGTTCAATTGTCGTGCGTTCAGGCTTAGACATTAAGTCTAATAGGAACGACGCGATCCATTATCAAGGATGTTAACAGAGCATATTGAAATACTGGGTCGCAGTTTGAAGTACTGTTGAAATGTGGCGGGACCTACACAATAGTCAGCACATAATATATGGGCAAAGCCGGAAGCTGCCAGTAGTACGCTCTTGCGGCAAACCTAAGCAAACCTGCTGAAACCTGCTGAAAATACAGCCCCCATATAATGGGAATTGTAGCAGAAAAAAAGAATCTTAAATAAACTGAGGTAAAATTTGAGGCTCGTGATACGAAATGCTTAGGCATGAATGATAATAATGAAGATTGCGATGAAAGTTGTACTAGGATCATTCTGTCATCACCAGACCAAACTGTACTAGTAACTGATAACGTCAGCGCAAACCTTCGAGTACTCATGTTTCCAAGCCACGCGTGCTACAATAGATGGAGAAGCTTTTAACTACCACACAATTGGTTGGAAAAATTACGAGGGATTGCTGAAAAGTAATGCATCTGAATTTTGTATGTGGCAACTCTGAAAGTTTTCTAAATAAAATAGACATTTTAAATCTTTATTCTTTATGTCTACGTATCTGCAGCCCTCTGCTGCTACAGGGCTCCGCGTGTAACATGACGGTGTGTAACGTCGATGCGTGAGAAACAGAATGCCGGAATCGAGTTTCGAATTCTAATACTTCGTCCACAGGTGACAATGCCAGATCACACACTAGCGCTGCTACATCTTCAGCCGGCCGAACCCTTGGGTTCATTGTTATCGATCATCCTGCATACAGTTCCTACTTGGCTCCATCCGATTTTCATCTTTTCCACAGCTTAAGGAAAACTTTCAGGGACTTCATTTTTGATAGTGATAATAATAATAGTCGTGTGACTAGGGCCTCCCGTCGGGTAGACCGTTCGCCGGGTGCAAGTCTTTCGATTTGACGCCACTTCGGCGACTTGCGCGTCGATGGGGATGAAAATGATGATGATTAGGACAACACAACACCCAGTCCCTGAGCGGAGAAAATCTCCGACCCAGCCGGGAATCGAACCCGGGCCCTTAGGATCGACAATCTGTCGCGCTGACCACTCAGCTACCGGGGGCGGACTTTGATAGTGATGAAGCGGTGCAAGTAGAAGTGAAGTTGTGGCTCCTTCAGTAAACTCAAACATTCAAGAGTGACGGTATCAACAAACTGGTATCTCGTTGGGAGAAATGTGTTCGTTGCCAGGGTGACTGTGTTGTGAAATAAATATGTAGACCTGAAGAATAAAGATGTAAAATGTTAATAAAGTTGGTTTTATTTGAAAAGCATTGCAAGCTTTCACATAAGAAATTCGGAGGTACTACTTTTGAGCATTCCCTCGTACAACTTCACGAGAGGCAGACGAGAGAGAACTTCCTTCCAAATAATTATAAAAACTTTGTTTGAAAATTACGTAGACCAGTGGTCCACAACGCTACCGATGATGGAAATATACTACCTATTCCCCTGGGCACCAACTAGAGCAGACCTCCTTTAGGACATTTCAGTAGGCACTGAGAGCAGTGATAAAGTCAGAGTTGGAGCAACAATGAGAACTATGGTGCGAAGAGCTAGGAAAGTAAACAGAAAAGTTTACGTATCCAGTAAAGTCGAGAAAGAAGAGCTTATTTCATTTGTCTGACAAAAATCATTTGATTTGCGCCTTGAACACACAAACGAACTGTGGATAAAGTTCAAAAGAATAAATGAACCAGGTCGTTCGAATTTGGTGGCGAGGACACCATTGTTGAGCTCAGTATGCGGCTCTTCGAATCACTTTAGCAATGTTCTGCTCTTCTGAGACACAGTTATCTGCTAAAAGCTGCCATTGCCGTCAGGCAACGTGTCAAGCATAAAGGGATGTGGGTGGTCATCAATAAAGTTCCACTTCTCTCTTTTCAGCACCTCCTCCCCCTCTCTCTGTCCATTTCCTTCTCCCCCTCACTTTGTCCACCCCCTCCACCTTTCTTTCTGACCATATCCTCCTCACCCCACTGTCTGTCCATCTCTTCCTCCAACACTCTCTGTATGTGTGTCTCTGTCCATCTCTTCCTCCCCTTCTCGGTTTGTCTATCTCCTCCTGCACCCTCTCTGTTCATCCATCTCCTCCTCCCACTTCCCCTGGAAACCTCATCCTGCCTTCTTTCACTATACATCTCCTCCTCCCATTCTCATTATCCATTCTCTCCTTGCCCTCTCCCTGACGATCTCCTCCTCAAGCAACTCTCTCTGTCCAAACCCCTCCCCCTCTCTCTGTTCATTACACCCCTCTCTCTTGGCCATCCCCTTCTCCACACACTATCTCTCCACCTCTTCCTCCTCTTGCCGTGTCCAAGTCTTACTCCCCCCTCTCTTTGTCCATCTTCTCCTCCCCCTCACTGTCGATCTCCTCCTCCTCTTCCTCCTCTCTGTGTATCCTTCTATTCATCCCCCTTTTGCTGTCCACTTTTCCCTCCTACTCACTATCCATCACCTTCTCCTGCCTCTCTCTGCTTAGCTGTGACCATCGGCATGCATAGCCCCTAAAACATATTCTAATAATACTGGCACAACATGCATGTCATTCAGGGTAGCCTAGATGTTTGGAGTTACGAACCCCATGTATCCCTACTGGCAGTGTATCAAATAGTGCCATTCAAGACACGCATTCATAGCTTGTAGAAGATAAATCACAATAAGACTCAGTTTTTACAGTTTCTAATGCATTAAAACTGATAGTCTGATATACAGAGTGTATGTGTGATTAGTGAGTCTGAACAATTTTTATTCCTAGGAGTTCAGGTAAATGCTAAGCTGCTGTGGAAAGTGCATGGTCAGGATATTGTTCAAAAACGGAATGCTGCTATATTTACCATTAGATCATCTGTAATAAGGATAATCAAAGAATAAAATTAACCCAGTTAATTTCATTCACTTATGACATACAGTTTTATATTCTGGGGAAACTGCTACCACTCACAAAGGAGACTTGTGACTCAGAAATGAGCAGTTTGAACAATATGTGACATAATTTTGCAAACCATTTGTCGTCCTCTGTTCAGAAGTCTGGGAATTCTGACACTGGCCTCTCAGCATAAATTTTCTGTAATGTCTTATGCTGTTAACACTGTGAGTTTATTCAATAGAATTAGCACGTTTCACCCAGTTAATATTAGGCAGAAGTCCAATCTGCATTTGGATTGTACCCCCTTGAGTCTTGTGCAGAAAGGGAGTACTCTGCTGCATTGATTTTCATTGATGTACACAATAAGTAAAAATATCTTAGCAGTAATCGTCGCAGTTTTTTGTCTAAAACTGAAGAATTTTCTTGTTGTTCACTGGTTGCTTTCTGTTGTTGAGTTCATGATAAATGTTAAGCAAATTGCTGTGTTATGTCGTTGTTACGTTAATATATAATCGGCAGCTTGTCATCTGAATAGGATTCGTGTAAATTTTATTATATTTATTTTTAACTTTTCTGATGTTAATACCACGTACTGACTTGTTTCATGACCATGGAGATTATTGACTCCTCAATTTGGTTCTACGGAAATAGACATGTAAATAATAAATAAAAGCAAGAGGTGTAGTATAGAAGTGGCCATTCTAGTCTCTTGTACGCGATTCTGTTTAGCAGGTGCATCACAGTTTTCCAATATCCTCCCATTGTTTCCTAAATAACGTGAAGCATTTTTTAAAGAAGCGATTGTGTTTTTGGGGACAGCTGAAGGCCGTTTCGTAGGTATGGGCTAACATAACGTAATGTCGTAAACATACAGTGATTATTGAAAATTTATACCAATCCGGGACTCGAACCAAGATTTACTGCTTATTGCGAAGCCAGCGTAACTGTGTGCATTAGGCTGTCTCAGTATGCATTCAGGTCAGAATCAAACTTTCATCGTCTCTTATATTTTCCCCTAGGATTTCCGAGCACTGATAACAGACGTTTCGCCACTATAACATTCAGTTTATCAAAAACTGAAAAACAATATTATGTGCTGAGACAATTTCTCTGAACACAAGTATTGCGTTATCCAATATGGCCTCCTTGCCAGCTCGATCAGCTAAACCTAATCCCCATTAAGACTGTGAATGGCATGATGGGTCTACCTCTCGTATGGTTTTCATTTTTACCGCAGCCCTTGACTACACTATGTGATCAAAAGTATACGGACACACGTGTGCCGGCCGCTGTGGCCGAGCGGTTCTAGGCGCTTCAGTCCGTAACCGCGCTGTTGCTGCGGTCGTAGGTTCGAATCCTGCCTCGGGCATGGATACGTGTGATGTCCTTAGGTTGGTTAGGTTTAAGTAGTTTTAAGCCTAGGGGACTGATGACGTCAGGTGTCAAGTCCCATAGTGCTTAGAGCCATTTGAACCATTTTTGACACACCTGTGTAATGCGGAATTGACCTCTAGATGTCGTGAGAAGCGGACCCGCCACTACAAAATCAGGCGGGGAGTATTGTGTAGTCACTAGAGAATCGGTAACAGCTGAACGGGTCTGTCAGGAGAGCTAAGTGACATCGAACGTGGACTAGTCATAGGAAGTCAGCTGACTAACAAATCCATCAGTGACATTTCAACTCTCCTCTTAAGCTGGCCAAGACTACTTTGGATGATGTGATTGCGAGGGAACAACCAACCACAGCGAAACCGAAACCAGACCGACCTCATGTACTGACGGATAGGAGCCGTCGAGTATTGCGGAGAGTGGATGGAAAAAAAAATCGCATAAAATCAGTGGGAAGTATCGCTCTTGAGTTCCAAAGTGGTTTCAGCGGTCCAGCTAGCACAATGATAGTGCGTAGCGAGTTAAGAGGAATGGGATCCAGCGGTCCGGTAACTCCTCACACATTTCTTTAGTAAGTGCTAAACGACGCTTCAGAGCGCTCCACTGCAGGGCGGATGACTGGAAACGAGTGACTTGGAGTGAAGAATCATGCTATTTGCTGCGCAGTCGGATATAGGGGTTTAGGTTTGGCTAATGTATGGAGAACGTTACCTTTCGTCACGTTTAGTGTCAACAGTGAAGTGTGGGACTCTTTTTGGTGGTGCGAGTGTGGTCCCCCTTGTTGTGCTTAAGAAAACTCTAAATGCGGAAGGATACAAGCAGACTTTACGCCATTGCGAAGTGCATACGGAGGAAGTACAGGTCTTAGACGATGATTTTATCAGGATGACAATGCACGCTGTCATAAACAGGCGTTTGTGACACAATGGTTTGTGGGCAATAACATCCCTGAAACAGACTGGCCGGCCCGTACTCCGGACCGGAACCCAATTGAACACGTTTGGAATGAGTGAGAACGTCGACTTCGCTCCAAACCACTGCCTTCTCTGGCTTGGGCTGTTCATACCTCCACAGACACTTACACCCCCACTGAAAACTCCCCGAGTAGAGTTCAAGGCGAAGGGTCGTGGCGGGGGGGGGGGGGGAGGGGGGCGGCGCATAACCGGTGTCCGGATAGTTTTGATATGATAGGGTCGTTACGGCAATAAGTAGAAGTAGCGCGGAATACTATCTTCCAGGTGACATCGGCCGTTTCCATGATCTTCTGCACTTTGTAGCCAAAGCGGCCATTCAAGCTACTGAAATGTTGTCCAACCTATTCTGTTCATAGGTCTGTGTCCCATTTCCCGATAGTGTGTCTGTACGATATCTGCACCCCGCCCCTCCTCTCCCCCCTCCCCTTTACCCTGTCCACGCTTAGCCCCCGCTGGTCAATCGGCTTTAGTGACTAAGCCATTAAAGTGTGAGTTTTGTATGAGAACATAATTTTAGTATAGACTGATTTTAAGTGTGTCGCGCGCACGCATTCGGATCACACTCCTTGAGTACTAACCTGTGGTGGCGGATCTGTAATTCGAGACCTTTACATGAAACCGTAAGCTCTCGTTTATAAGGTCGGAATCTTGGAGCAGTTGATATTCGCTACGCTTAAGGTGCACCATAACTTCGCTGCCGACTGACAAGTTTTAAATACGGGTTGCCAAGATGCGCTGTTAGCAATTCCTTTATCCCGGTTAAAGAGGTATAGAGTGAATTTTATCCACAGTGGATGTTGTTGAGCTACGTGACTGTTCCTTTATAGGGTGCAGAAAAATTTCCGCTACCAGTCACAATAAAAGATTATTTATTCGTCACACGGCCGGTTTCGGCATGTGCCCCTCCCCAGGTGTTTATACGTCAATGTACATGTTTATATTGCTGGAGATCACTGTATAAATACAAAGAAAATTATTTGCTGGTGACTAAACAGATACAAGTGTAACAATTGTAAGCGGCAAGGCAGGATTTGCCGAAAATATATCTGTACTTACATAAAGGTGAAGCATCATCATAATTACACGGAACCGGCTGTCGAGAATAAAGACTATTGTTAGCGACCTTGGCAAAGAAATTTATCTTCTCTGATGTAATTGAAGAGTTACTTGAATGAGAAGTATCGGTTCTGAGTTGTGAAAAGCTGACAGCGGCCGGAACATAAGCAAGCTTGAGGCAAATGCCAGGATGGTTCCTCTAAAAAGGCACGGCCTACTTCCGTGCGTAATCCGAGGGGACCCGATGACCTCTCCGTTTGGTCTCCTCCCCCAAACCAACCATGCCCGGCGTTGCTGTTATGGTCTTCAGTCATAAGACTGGTTTGGTGCAACTCTCCACACTAGCCTTTCCTGTGCAAGTCTCTTGATGTCTATATACTCGTACTCTCTAATAATAATAATAATAATAATAATAATAACAATAATAATAATAGACGCACCACGAAGGGGTTATCCGAATGGGACGGAAATCAGTAGATGTGTCGTACATGTACAGGCAGACAGATGATTACAGTCTATGCAAAATTATATGATATATATTCAAGAGAAGACGTTCACAAATTGAACAATCAGTAACGCGTTGGTGCACCTCTGGTCCTTTTCCAAGTAGTTATTAGGCTTGGCATTTATTGCCAGAGTTGTTGGAGGACTCTGCCCCTAATGCGCCAAACGTTCTCAGTTACGGAGGAATCCGGCGACCTTGTTGGCCCGGGTAGGGCTTGGCAAGCACGAAGATAAGCAGCAGAAACTCTCGCCGTGTGCGGGCGGGCATTATCGTGTTGAAATGTAAGACCTGGATGGCTTGCCATGAAGGGCAACAAAACGGAGTGTAGATCGTTGACGTTCTGCTGTGCTATAAGGGTGCCGCGAATGACAACCAAAGGGGTCGTACTAAGAAAGAAATTGCACTCCAGACCATCATTCCTGGTTATCGGACCGCATGGCGGGTGACGACCACCAGCGAGGTCCGGGGCATCTTTAGAAAAGCCTTCACTGGTCATCGGGGCCTGGAATCTCATTGACTGGAGTAGAATTATCTTCAGTGATGAGTCCCGCTTAGATTTGAGCCCCAATGATCAGCGAAGAAGTATCTGTAAATGCTCTGGCCAGTGCTGGGATACCAACATATCACCCGCCATATCGACCAATAGCCAGGATTGATGATCTGGGGTACCATTTCATTGCATAGCTGTAACCCTTTGGTTACCATCCGCAGCAGCCTTACAGCAGAGTGACACGTCGATTATATTACACGCCTCGTTTCTTTCCCTTAATGGGAAGAAATACTAGGCTTACATTTCAACAAGATAATACCTGCCCGCACATGGCGGGAGTTTCTACTGCTTGCCAAACCCTATCTTGGCCAGCAAGCTAACCAGATACCTCTTCAATTGAGGATGGTTTGAGCATTATGGGCAGCGGCCTCCAACCAGCTCGGGATTTTGACGATCTAACGCGCCATTTGGACAGAATTTGGCACGATATCCCTCAGGAGGATATCCAAAACTCTGTCAATCAATGCCAAACCGAATAAATCCTTGCATAAGGACCAGAAGTGGACCAACGCGTTACCGACTTGCTCAATTTGTGAAGCTCTTTCTCTTGAATAAATCATCCATTGTCTATACGTGCACATCACATCGACCTATTTCCGCCCCACTCGGATAATTCATTCGTGGTGCGTCGTTTTTCTTTTTTTTTAGTGTTATTACTGCGACCTATTTTTTCCCACACGTCCCTCCATTATCAAATGTTCAAATGTATGTGAATTTCTATGGGACCAAACTGCTGAGGTCATCGGTCCCGACGCTTACACGCTACTTAGTCCAACTTAAACTAACTTACACTAAGGACAGCACACACACCCCTGCTCGATGGAGGACTCGAATCTCCGGCGGGAGGCCTCCATTACCAATATGCCTCAGGACGTGTCGTATGATGCAATTGTTTATTTTAATCAAGTTATGCCATAAGTTTCTTCTCTCCCCAGTTCGATTCCGTCCATCTTAATCAGATTTTCAATCTACTCTTTTAATTTTCAGTATCCAGCTGTAGCATCACACTTCAAAAGCTTGTTTCCTCTTCTCATCAGAACTGTTTACCGTCTACGGTTCAATTTCCGTACAGGGCTACACTCCAGACAAATAACTTTAGAAAAAAAACCTCCTAATACTTAAAATTATAATCGATGTTAACATTTTTCTCTTTTACAGAAACGCGTACACCATATCGAGATAATGTTGTATGACAAGGGACAATACGGCGACCGGTCGGTATCGCGAGATCCTTTGGACCAAATTGAGGAGTTTCTTTTTAATGCCTATTTTTAAGGTGGTAATCGGTTGTCGTGAAAACTGGTCCATATAACACAGGCCAAAGGCGATCAAAACTCATATTGCGTACTTTTTTGCACCATTACTGTTGCAACATAATCATTTTCAACCACCAGTCCATTTCGGCTTTTGATATTGATACTAAGAGCCCCTTTGCAGTATTTCCAGCTCCCAAGAGACCGAGACATATAGAAACGTAGCACGTATCACCAACAGATCGTCATCTTTGGTGTTCATCCGGCCTCTGGCCTCGTGATTAGTATCTAGCGATGGTGAAGGACCCCTACTGATAATGCGTAATGTCCTGTTTCGTTACATCTTACTGTAGTAATCTCTGAGACGGAAAAAGAACGAAATGGGGCTGCCAGGGTACACGAAGACACATTTACACGGTTTGCACCAGTAAGCCCATGAAAATCTGATTATGCCGCTTCTGTATCCTCTAGGGTATCAGGAAGCGGTGAAATAATGCGAAACCTTTGCTCGTATTGTCATCAGAGAACTAATGACGTCGCGCAAATTTCACTCGCTGCCTCCCTGGAATACGAGTATATGCACTGTCAGAGATTTTAGCGCGCGAGACTAATTACACGACGTAATGCACCACTGCTCAAAGAAGAAACAGTTGGTGGACGTGGGTCAGTTGTCGGCACTGCTACACTTAATAAGGGTTGTCATTCTCGGTATGTCGTGCGAGACAGGGCTAAAATTGACAATACTGTAACATCAATGAAAAGTTTCGTGCAGCAGTCTAATATCGCACAGTTAGAATCACAACTTCCACAGCTGACAGTCAGTACAGCGCACCCAACATACAAATTCTGCACAAATCTCCACAAAGGCAAAACGGAACAACAGTTCGAACCTATGAAATTCAAAAGTTACACTAAAAGCATAACACTTCGTGCAATTTACTAGCGGTAATAACACTGCACCAGTTCCGTTTTTTTCATCAAACACTACATAGCCAGCTACAATCTCCTTTTAGGAGACCTGTGCTTATCTATGAACACCAGGAAACCGAATTCGATACCCTAGCGCGGTAATGCTTTCTGAATTTGCAAACATAAGTTTGTCCATGAAATGTCATTAGTTTTCTGGCTGACCTCTCTAATGCAACCCACATCGAATTACACTCCTGCGCCAGTACCTTCATACCAGAGTAGATGACTCAGAGTCACCTTCAGATATACGAGTATTCCTATCTCTGTTTTCTCCTATAGTTTTCACTCTCTGCGGGTCTCTCAAATACTGTAAAAGGTACTGCTTTATGTCTTAACGCATATTCTGTCATCCTGTCTCTTCTTCTTGTCAATGTATTCCACTTGTGCCTCTCCTCGTCGGTTCTACGAGGAAAATCATTTCCCATCAGTCCACCTAAGTTTCAACATTCTTCTTCAATTACACGCCTCATGCCCTGTGGATACAAGTTGTGTGTCTTCAGTCCATCGCTTTCTGTTGCTTTGCATATTCTCATGCCTTTGACCTTTGCTGATTCGTCGGCCCTTAGAGGCTGTTTCCCAGCTCATGCGGAAGTGAATGCTCCGAACACTTGTCCAATTCTCCGCCCTGTTTGAAAATACCACTGACCAAAAGTGACTCCTTATACGGGAAGTCTTCGCGCAAAGATTTTAGTTCCCACAGTAAAAACTCTTCTCCCCTCCCTGCTCTCGGCACTGTTTTGAGAGTGAGACAGGTTCATCATAATCATCATCTTCATCTTCTTCTTCTTCATGCATTAGGCTCTTCGACCTGTTTCGAACTTCAGATGTTCATATTTCCATCTTCTATTTGATCCACCCACACTACAGAGCCCTCTGGAGCTACACATGTTCTCAGGTTTTGGCAAACGTTTCATCGCTAATCCGTTCTGCATGAGCTCTCCAATTCTCATGTTGTTCCGAGCTCCTGACTTTTAAGCTGCAAATGTTGAGTGTCTGTCCAACGCCTTAATTCCTCTTCCTGTCCCTCGTTGTCAACTCTACGTCTGACTCATGATGCTGCGCTCCCACTGCAAAGCTATGCTCTCCCTCTCATAAGCCATGATAAACGGTGAGATAACGTGAGCAGAATGCAAGCTTACTGAGTATCAGACCAGATTTGCTGCTGGATTCAAGACTTCCTGGTAGACAGAACTCAACTCATTGTTCTTTTCTGGGCGAAGTAGAAATGTCGAGAGAATCTCAAGACAGTGTTACAGGGCCGTTGCTGTTTATAATATTTACACTGTTCTAACACATAAATGTGACCATCTGTCGAACGCCTGAATGACAACGTTTCGCGGCGGGTACCTATGCGAGACGTGCAGGCAGTGTGTCAATGCGCTAGGTTTCTGAGCTGACGATGCATGACTTGAGAGACCGATCGAAGAGGTTCCACAGATTCTTGAATGGGTTAAAATCCGGGAACTTCGGTAGTCAGGGGAGTACGATAACCTCATCTTGGATGATCTCAGAAACACACACGTACACAGCGAGCTGTGTGACACTTTGCATCGTCCTGTTGGTAGAGGACATCGTGCCGAGGGGGGAAAACTGCTTGTAGGAGTGGACATGGTCTCCAGGGACAGATTCGTGCCGGCCGGAGTGGTCGAGCGGTTCTAGGCGTTACAGTCTGGAACCGCGCGACCGCTACGGTCGCAGGTTCGAATCCTGCCTCGGGCATGGATGTGTGTGATGTCCTTAGGTTAGTTAGGTTTAATTAGTTCTAAGTTCCAGGGGACTGGTGACCTCAGCAGTTAAGTCCCATAGTGCGCAGAGCCATTTGAACCATTTGCTAATGTACTTTAGTAATGAGTTCAGTTAAATAGTTTTCGAAATAATTCAAAAGCCAAGATGGCTCAAATACTGTTTACTGGATAACCAGTTTCAATACACTAAAGGTGCCATCATCGGATCTGAATGTAGCTTAACATTTATAGGGCATATGGATATAACGATACATGAGGCAGACGAGCTGATATAAAATCATTGTCACAAAATGTAAAAAACAATTGCTCTCGTGCTGATATAAAACCATTGTCACAAAATGTAAAAAACAATTGCTCTCGTGGTCATTTTTCTTCATCAGATATGTCATTCTTTTCCATGAGATATGCAAAACCGAAGTCACAAGATAAAACTATTTGGTACAGTCGAGCAGCAGTCATGTATCAAATAGTTTCATCTTGTGACTTCAGTTTTGCATATCTCATGGAAAAGAATGACGATGACAGCAGTTGTTTTTTACTTTTTGTGACAATGATTTTATATCAGCTGGTCTACCTGATGTATCGTTATATCCAAATGGTTTATAAATGTTAAGCTGCATTCACATCCGATGATGGCACCTTTAGTGTTTTGAAACCTGTTATCCAGTAAACAGCATTTAAGCGATCTTGGCTTTTGAATTATTTCTACAACAGAGTGATTGTCCCACTACACACTATGTGTTCAGTGCTAAATAGTTTTCACTGGGTGCACAATTAGTTGCTTTTGTCGTTTAATGAGGTTAGTTTTCATTAGTTCAAATTCTGTATTTCACTTTAAAGTTTTGTTTCTTGACACTGTTCACATGCGTAACACAGGGACAACGAACAGTCAGTACTGCTCAGCAGCTGAATATGGTATCTAAAGCACACGTTACTCGAGGAGAAAGTTTTTGAAAAAAGAATATTCAGTATTTTCATTTATAGATAAATTTTTAGAGAAAACGTACACTGCATGCACCGTTGCAGTGCATGCATTGGGTCTGGCGTCATCGCTTTGATAATTACTATGAGATACGTTGTTGTTATTCGGTGATGTTGTATATGTCCATAACAGAATAGCTATGCGTTTCCGACTTGTGGTTCTCTGTCTCATTATAATCTGTCGTGGAAGTTCTATCACCTGTTCGAATTTGATCCAAAACTGTTGGGACACCCTGCGTAGAATAGCTGTCTACTTAAGAATTAACTGTCTTCATTAAACTTAATAAAAAAAACTGTAATAGCTGGATTGTTGTTGCAAAAAAACCAATTAAATTAATGAAAAAATATCATATCATACAGTTCCTGTAGCTGTGAGTAGAGGCAGACAACGGTGAAGTTGGTGAGGGGAAAAAAAGGAGAAGTGGTATGGAGATAGCTTGAGAAGTTGCGGCTCGCTGCAGAATGAACAACAAGTGCATAATAGTGTAATTACTACAGAGTATAAAATAGTACGGCTGGGAACTGGAGTCGCAGGGAAGAGTGGAGGCACGTCGCGCAACGCCCGAGGGTACTCCCGGGTTGCAATTTTGTCGCTGCCCGGCCCGGCCCGGGCCGCTGACAATGGCCGTGCCGACGCTGCAGGGAGTGAGAGCAGAGCAGAGCAGAGCAGAGGAGAGGAGAGACGCCGGCGCTGGCGTCGCGCGGCGTCGCCGTCTGGCGTCCATTGTGCGCGCGGAGGATCCCCGGGCCCGCCCGCACTCGGCAGCGGACGGGACCGGCGGAGCACGCCGCTGCAGATTGCCTCGCCGCGCCGCCGCCGCCGTGTGGGTGGGCGCCGCCGGGCAGCACAATGGAGGCGCCCGCCGAGAGCCCAGAGGCGGGCAGGTAATGGGAGCCGATTTGGCGGCGCGGAGAGGTCTGCCGCGGGCGCGCGGGGAGCCGGGCCGGCAGCTGGAGGCGCGCGCCCGCCGCGGCGAAAAGTCGTATCGCCGAGGTGCTGCACTGCCACTTTCACCCACACGTCTACTGTACACCCGGGTGACAGAAGTCATGGGACACCTCCTAGCGTCGTGTCGCGCCTCCTTTTGCACGTCATAGTGCAGCAACTCAACTGTACATAGATAGACTCAACAAGTCGTCGGAAGTTCCCTGCAGAAACATCGAGCCATGCTGCCTCTTCAGTCGATCATAACTGCGTGCCGGTGCAGGATTTTGTACACGAACTGACCTCTCAATTATGTCCCGTAAACGTTCAATGGAATTCACGTCGGGCGATCTGAGTGGTCAAACCATTCGCTCGAATTGTCCATTTGTGGCCCAGTGACATGCCGCATTGTCCTCCATAAATGTTCCGTCGTTGTTTGAGAACATGGAAGTCCATGGGTGGCTGCAAGTTGTCTCCAAGTAGCCGAACCTAACAATTTCCCGTCAGTGATGGATTCAGTAGGACGAGAAGACCCAGTCCATTCCACATAAACACAGCCCATATCATTTTGCGGCCCCACCAGCTTGCATAGTGTCTTGTTGACGGGCCCATGGCTTCATTGGGTTTGCGCCACACTCGAACCCTGCTATCAGCTGTTACCAAATGAATGCGGAACTTACTCGACCAAATCCCGTTTTACCATCCATCTAGAGTCCAACCGATACGGTCATGATTCACGTACCCAGAGGAGGTTTTACACGCGGTGTCACACTGTTGGCATAGGCACTCGCGTCGGTCGTCTGCTTCCATAGCCCATTAACGCCAAATTTCGCTTCATTGTCCTAGCGGATACGTTCGTCGTGCATCCCGTCTTGATTTCTGCGGTTATTTCACGTAGTTTGCTTGTCTGTTAGCACTGACAACGCAACCTTCGCTACCCTCGGTCCCTAAGTGAAAGCAATCAGTCACTGCGGTGTCCACGGTGGGAGGTAATACCTAGAATTTGATACTCTCGGCACAGTCTTGGCACTCTGGACGTCGGAATACTGAATTCCCAACGATTTTCGAAATGGAGTGTGCTGCGCGTCCAGCTCCAACTACCATTCCGCTGTCATAGTGTGTTAATTCCCTTGTGTCAGGTGACACTCAGAATGAATTTATTTATAGTTCTGTCCATCTTGTGAGGGGTGTCATCTTGGAACAGAGAGAAAATGAGAAGTACTATTAACTTATTGTTGATGCAACTCGTAGTTCAGATCATACTGAAGAGACAGCATTCATCCTGCGTTATATTTATATCATTAAGGAAATTGGTAAATAAGAAATAGAAATATTCTATTTTATTCTTGAATGCAAAATATTTTGTTTGTACTCAGTTTTCGATAAAATCATCTTAAGTGCCTTACTTTTGAATGTTGTTGGCAGACGTACCAAATTGTAAAACACTTCACAGCTGTTACCGTGTACATTTGTCGGGGAAATGTTTTTGTTGTATTTTACCAACAACATGTTAAGAAAACACATTTTGACTCCATCACAAGATCGTTTTAGTGCACGATGTCTAGAGAAAATATAATGCACTCGAGATTAAACACGAAATAGAATTGTACGCAACTGGTCTGCATAACTCATAAAACTGAAGAACTGAAATTGGATAGAATAGCTAGATTGGTGATGCCGGTGCTGGGGTAATGTTCTTTTATTTATTGTATAATATAAAGCTTACTTTACCATAGCAGCCTGATATTCTCCTAGTTAGTACCCTAGGGGATACGAATCCTTGAGAGACTTGGGCGCTCATGAGGCTCGGACGCCGTGGTTTTTGCCCCCCTTGCCCCCTTCGCTCGTCGGGCCTGCCTGTATCCATAACGTTGTAGAAAAGGTACTGGAAAGTGGTCTCTGACCGAACTCGGTGGATCAATTAAGAATAATGTCATTTCACCTACTAGCTTTCTGATGAAACCTCGTACAGGAGAACTGCTGTTTCTCTTCATGCTTACGCAATTGTTGGCTCAGAGTACTTCAGCAATTTAAACACCAACGCAACTTCTTATTACCAACTTTTGCTCTGAATTCTCTAATTAATATCCGTTCTTTCATGGCATTTCCAAGTCTTAACCTATCGTGTACATTTATTTCAACTTAAAAATTCACTGAGTTACATCTACATATACACTACTCTGGAATTAACACTTCTGTTTGACTGAGGGTCCATAGAACCACTCTCAGACCGTTTCTCTGCCGTTGCAGTCTCGAACAGGACTTGAGAAAAAAATGCACGTCTCAGTCTTTCCGTGTGAGGTCTGCTTCTCCTACTTCATAACGATCTTCTTATCTATGTGAGAGTCAACAACATATACTTACTTCAGAGGAGAAAGTTGGTGACAACGATTTCTCGAAAAGATCATGCCGCAATGAAAGACGTATTTACTTTAATGATTGCCACCCCAACTCACGTACTATAAATGTGACACTCTCTCCACTGTATCGCTACAATACAAAATGAGCTGCCCACCTTTAAACTTTTTCGATGTCCTCCGTCAGTCCTCCAAGGATACCATACCGCGCAACAAAACTCCAGAAGAGGAAGGACAAGCGTTGTATAGACAATCTCCTTGCATCTTCTAGTTGTTCTGCCAATAAAACGCAGTCTTGGGTTCGCCTTCCTTACAGCATTTTAAGTTGTTTGTAATTGTAATCCGTAGGTAATTGGCTCAGTCGACGACTTTAAATTTGTTGTATTTATAGTCTATCGAAATTTAACAGAATTTTTTTTTCTTGTATTCACGTGGTAGACATTACTCTTTCTATTGATTTGCGTCAGTTGTGACTTCTCGCACCATACTCATATCTTCTCTGCATCATTTTGCAGTTAGTTTTGATTTCTGATGTCTGCTAGACGGTAAACGACAGAATCGTCTGCAAACAGTCTAACATTCACTATAACTCTATTCCGTCCATGATTCTGTCTCTCTGCACTTGCGACGCAACCCTCTGCTTCACTCCCCTTCTACTTTGCTACAAAACGCACGGCCTCTAAAATCGTAAACCTCGCATTGTAAGCATGACGATGCCAAACGATTGTCTGCCTCCCAAAGAACTTGACCCCTTCATTGCTGTATTCATTGCTGAGAGTCGTGACCCAATGTATCAAGCGTCTCTATCCTGGAAGGTTACCAGCTTATCTTAGGCCCTGCTATAGACTGGCGATCTTCTTGATTTGATCTACACCTTCTCGATGCTTTCTTTCAGTCTCGTGCCCCCTTAATCTTTCCATCCATTATTTTTTTCTATATTTTCTCCTCTTTTCTCACAATATGGCCAAAGAACTGGATAATTTTTTGGTTGACCGAGAAGAAAGGCTCCTGGAGATATTAAGTTGCTCCATAATAGGTACATTAATTCCTCTTTCGGCCCATTTTATGCCCAACATCCTGCGCAAGCACCAAAGCTCAGACACGTCAATACGTTGCCTGCCTTTCGCCTTGAGGATCCATGTGTCGTAACCATGAAGGAAGACGAGAAAACTTGCGTTTCCTGTTCACTATCGCTTTGCACTGCCAGATATTGGTGAACCCCTTCATAGCCACTAGCCATTCACACTAGCAAAAAAAAAAGAAAAAAAATGGTTCAAATGGCTCTGAGCACTATGGGACTCAACTGCTGTGGTCATAAGTCCCCTAGAACTTAGAACTACTTAAACCTAACTAACCTAAGGACATCACACACATCCATACCCGAGGCAGGATTCGAACCTGCGACCGTAGCGGTCGTGCGGTTCCAGAATGTATCGCCTTTAACCGCTCGGCCACGCCGGCCGGCCTCACACTAGCACATTCCGCCTTCTTATCTCATCTTCACAACTTACCGTGTCGCAGATGTTGACCCAACATAGATGAAAGAATGAATGCACGACTTCCAGTTCGTTTAATCGACCTGTGACGTGAACTTGTTCTCTTCGAGCTCTTCTCATGAGTTTGGAGTTGCCGAGACTGATGAATACACTATCGTCCATTACTTTGTTTTCAGTAACTCAGCAAGTTCATCTTCGCTGCTGGCTAAAACCACCATGACATCGGAAAATCGGAGACTTTTAATAGTTCATCCGCGAATTGCTTTACTCCAATTATAAAAAGTTTTCTTAAGACATCTTCGGTGTACAGACGGTCCAGCCACATCAATGTGACCACTGCCTATCTTCGACGTCAACGTACAATAACCGCTCACAGATCGCAGGTGGCAGCACTACCACTGGAGGGTATATCAAGCGTGTGGAAGAGATGCGGAAAACAGAGCAGTCGTTGTAATGCGGAAATGGAGCAGGTTATCTAATGTCGGACGGTCAATGGTTTTTGGGGGCGAGCGTAGAAGCATTTGCGAAACGGCTGAGTTTTTAGACTGGGGTTCGTCGCCGTGGTTAAAGTATACCGTGCATGACAAAATGGCGCTATCCAAAACCGGTGCCAAGCCAACTGTGGTGCACCGCGGGCCATAGATGAAAGGAGTGAACGACGTCTGCAGAGATGTGTATGGTCGAATATACGTGCAACTGTTGAGCAGCTGACAACCCAGATGAAAGGTGTTACAAACAGTATATCCTCAACAACCTTTCAGCGAACGTTGCTGCATATGGGCCTCTGCAGCAGGCGAGTGGTTCATGGACACGTGCTGACTGCTGTTCGTCGGTAACGAAGGCTGGAATTCGCACTCCATTGCTGCAATTGTGCGTCCACTAAGTGGCGACAGGTGGCCTTTGCAGATGAATCACTTTTTATGTTCCATCGGTTGATGGTCATGGGCGTTTACAGCATGAAATGGCTGAAAGCATCGGGTCCAGGCCGGAGGAGTTAGCATTATGGTTGGGCAATATTTTCGTACCATTGCCAGGGTGATCTCGTCATTCTGTAAGGCACCGTGGATCAACACTAGTACATATCTATCCTTAGGGACCATGTCCACCCCTACTTGCAGTTTTTTTCTCCTCAGCATCATGACGTCTAACAGCAGGACAATGCAACTTGTCATGCAGCTCACGTGTACTTGCATGGTTCGAAGAACACAGGATGAGGTTACCGTACTCCTCTGATCACCTGACTGCCCAGATTTAAACCCAATCGAGAGTCTGTGGGACCACCTCGATGAGTCTGTTCGTGCAATGGATCCTCAACCGAAAAACCTAGCTTAGTTGGCCGTGGCACTGGAGTCGGCATGGCTCCACAGGTCCCTGTTGGAACCTTCCACAACCTTATGGACTCTCTTCCTACACGTCTTCCAATGCAAAAGATGGTTGTTCAGGCTTTTATCAGGTTGTGTATGTTGTGCAGTTGGGGTATGATACACAACCCTGTCATCTTTAGATACCGTGAAGAAATCAGTTATCTTCCGTGCTTCGAGGTGATTATTGCATATACATCTGATCAATGCAATGTAGTGTGTTGGTACACTAACCTCGGCGATAACCTGCTACAACTTTTCTCAGACCTTAAATGTAACATGCAAAATACTAACAAGAATTCTTTAGAGACGAATGGAAAAACTGGTAGAAGCCGACCTCGGGGAAGACCAGTTTGGATTCCGTAGAAATGTTGGAACACGTGAGGCAATTCTGACCCTACGACTTATCTTAGAAAATAGATTAAGGAAAGGCAAACCTACGTTTGTAGACTTAGAGAAAGCTTTTTACAATGTTGACTGGACTACTCTCTTTCAAATTCTGAAGGTGGCAGGGGTAAAATACTGGGAGCGGAAGTCTATCTGCAATTTGTACAGAAACCAGATTGCAGTTATAAGGGCCGACGGACATGAAAGGGAAGCAGTGGTGGGGAAGGGAGTGTAACAGGGTTGCAGCCTCTCCCCAATGTTATTCAATCTGTATATTGAGCAAGCCGTTAAGGAAACAAAAGAAAAGTTCGGAGTACGTATTAAAATCGATGGAGAAGAAATAAAAACTTTGAGGTTCGCCGATGACATTGTAATCCTGTCAGAGACAGCAAAGGAGCTGGAAGAGCAGCTGAACGGAATGGACATGGTCTTGAAAGGAGGATATAAGATGAACATCAACAAAAGCAAAATGAGGATAATGGAATGTAGTCGAATTAAATCGCGTGATGCTGAGGGTATTAGATTAGGAAATGAGACACTTAAAGTAGTAAAGGAGTTTTGCTATTTGGGGAGCAAAATAACTGATGATGGTCGATGTAGAGAGGATATAAAATGTAGACTGGCAATGGCAAGGAAAGCGTTTCTGAAGAAGAGAAATTTGTTAACATCGAGTATAGATTTAAGTGTCAGGAAGTCTTTTCTGAAAGTATTTGTATGGAGTGTAGCCATGTATGGAAGTGAAACATGGACGATAGTAGTTTGGACAAGAAGAGAATAAAAGCTTTTGAAATGTGGTGCTACAGAAGAATGCTGAAGATTAGATGGGTAGATCACATAACTAATGGGAGGCACTGAATGGAATTGGGGAGAAGAGGATTTTGTGGCACAACTTAACTAGAAGAAGGGATCGGTTGGTAGGGCATATTCTGAGGCATCAAGGGATGACCAATTTAGTATTGGTGGGCAGCACGGAGGGTAATAATCGTAGAGGGAGAACAAGAGATGAATACACTAAACAGATTCAGAAGGATGTAGGTTGCGGTAGGTACTGGGAGATGAAGAAGCTTGCACAGGATAGAGTAGCATGGAGAGCTGCATGAAACCAGTCTGTGGACTGAAGACCACAACAACAACAATAACAAATGTAACATATTTAGATTTATGAACAATGTTAGTCCACTGAGATACCGTAGGTGGAGTTGCACTGCCAAATTCGACGTTTCATTTGCAGCCGTCTCTGACAGTACCGTCCCGGGCATTATTTGTTTTCTGGTGGTCGCGATATTTGACAGCAGGCGCAAGTGAGGCGTACCCTGAAGGCGAAGCCCTCGAGCTGCCCTGCAGGTACCAGGGGGCCGGCGTGTTTGTTGTTTCTGGCGGAGCTGGCTCGCTTCGCTTCGCGTTTATCCGTGCGCCACTGGTCGTGCAGCCTTCTGGGATCCTGCCCGCCGGTGTCGGCGGGTTTCGCCCGCCCGCAGCCAGCATTCGTTCCGGTCCCCAGCTGTCTTCCTTTACTGCGGAGAAGTATACACGAGCTGTTTCGCTACTGGTCTCGAAATACTCGAGCGGCCTCGGTGAGAACGAAAAAAGAAGAGATGGTCAATGGAGAAGACTGTTCGCGCCGCAATACCACAGACAAGCGCTCACAGCAAAGAATTCCTCTGCTGGTCTGTATTTTTTTTCTCCGTCGGTTGCGGTGGCTCAATTTCTCTCTATAAAGCTGCCGCCTTGAACGGCAGGAAAACTACTGTGCGTTGCAGTCTCTTGTAGTAGCCGAGAAGACCCCTCAACCCACAGTAGAGGAATTGTTGTGCCACTTGGGTGGGTTATCCTCGTCCGAACGGGAGATAACTCGCAAACAGTTTACGTAATAGCAACGTACGAGCAACCAGCTTTATTAATTTCCATCTGTTAAACAATCTGTGTGGCGCATTCGAGAGCAGAGGCAACGATGAGTACGTTTTCCAAGGTTTACCTAAATCGTGTACGACGAATGCCAAAAAGTATATCTTCCGATTGTCACATCCAACTTCATTCTTGCCACGTGTGACCGTATACTCTATCTCAAATGACGTCCACATCTGCATCTGTACTGCGCAAGCCACGTTACGGTGTGTGGCGAAGGCTATTCCGTGTATCATTGCTACTTATTCACTCCCTTCTTCCAGTCGCGGATGATCCGCGGAAGGAACAATTGCTGACAACCCCTGTGTGAGTTCGAGTCTCTAATTTTACCTTTGTGGTCTTCCCGCGTAGAATATAGCAAAGAAGAAGCAGTGTATTGATGGCATCTTCTAGAAACGTACGCTCTCTGAATTTTTACAGCGGACCACGCGTTCATGTTGAATGCCTCTCTTGTAGTGTCTGTCACTGAACTTAGCTGAGCATCTCCGTGACGCTTTCGCGCTTACTAAATGAACTTGTGACGAAACACAATGCTCCTCTTTCGTTCTTCTGTATTTCTTCTATCAATCCTAACTGGTACGCATCCCAAACTGACGAACAGTGTTCAATTATCGGTCTAGCGAAGGTTTTGTAAGCTACCTCCTTTGTGAATGGACTACACTACTTGAAGATCCTTCCAGTGAAGCACGGTCTGGCATCTGCCGTCCCTGCAATTTGTTTCATACGGTCGCTTCACATTGAAATCGCTCTGCACGTATACTTCTAGATATTTTATGGATGTGACTGCTTCCAGTGATTGTTCTGCAATCGTGTGATCATATTAGTAGGTCTTTCCGCATGTTTATGCGCAGTATTTTGACATTTGTCGAGATTTAACAGCCAAGCTCTGCACCAGGCGTCGATTCTCGGCAGGTCTCCTTGCAATTAGGTTCTATTACCTAGTGTTGCGATTTGTCTATGCATCATCCGCGAAAAGCGTCATCGAACGTGCGACGTTATCCAGTGGGTCATTTCTATATATTGTGAAAAATAATGGTCCTACGACGCTCCCTTGGGGTACGCCGAAGTTCATCATCATCAGTTATCTGCTATATTAGCAGGTCCTTTGCCTCTCCATTTTCTGCGATCCATTGCTTCCTTCTTAAGGCTGCTGTATGTTGTACCGTCCATAATGTCATCCAGTATCTAGAATCTCTTCCTTCCTCGCTTCCTTTTCTCTTCTACATAACCTTCTAAAACTGTTTTTATCAGTCCGTTATTCTTTCTTAATATATGCCCAATCCAATTTCTTTTTCTTTTCTTTATTACATCTAGTAACTGTCTTTTCTCTCCCACTCTTCTCAGTACCTCTTCATTTTTTACTCTGTCCATCCAACTTATTCTTTCCATTTTCCGCCATGTCCAGATCTCAAAAGCCTCCAGCCTTTCTCTGTCTTTTTTCCTCATAGTCCATGTTTCAGCGCCATATAGAAGAACACTCCATACAAGACATTTTATGAGTCTCTTTCTGAGTTCTCTGTCCAGACCGCTGCAGAAGATTCTCCTTTTCTTATAAAACGCCTCTTTTGCCATTGCTATCCTTGTTTTAATTTCTGTGGTGCACTTCCAGTTGGTGTCTATCCTGCTTCCAAGATACTTAAAATTTAGCACTTGTTCTAGTGTTTCTCCATTCAGCACAATTTTTATTTCCTTATTTCCTCCTATTGTCAATACTTTTGTTTTATTTGTGTTAATTTTCATTCCATATTTTTTTCCGTTAGTTGCAATGGTGTCCACCAAATCCTGTAATTCTTTTTCCCCTGTGGCTAGAAGGACCATGTCATCAGCAAATCTCAAGCATCCTACTCTTCTTCCTCCAATTTCTACTCCTTTGTTATCTAATGAGCATTGGTCAATCATATTTTCCAAGTACAGGTTGAAAAGAGTAGGTGATAAACAGCATCCTTGTCTTACTCCTTTCCCTAGTCTGATCCAGTTTGTACTTTCTCCTCTCACTTTAACTGAAACTTTTTGATTAAGGTATAATGAGTTTATAAGTCTTCTGGTTTTCCAGTCCACTCTCTTTTCCCTCATAATAGTCGCCAGCTTGTCCCAAACCACATTGTCAAATGCCTTTTCTAAATCGATGAAGCACATATATAGGTCTCTTCCTTTTTCAATAAACCTTTCTCCCAAGATTCGTAGGAGCCCTATTGCATCTCTGGTGCCCGTATTCCGTCTAAAGCCAAACTGCTCCTCTCCGAGATTCTCCTCCATTACATATTCAAGTCTTTTATTAATTATTCTTAACATCACTTTGGCTGCATGTGAAATGAGGCTGATAGTCCTGTGCTCGCTGCATTTCTTGGTTCCTTGTTTTTTCGGTAATGGAATCATTACTGTTGTCAAAAAGTCCTCAGGCCATTCACCACTGTCATATATTTTATTACATAACCTCAATATTTCTCTTATTCCATTGTGGTTCAAGCATTTTAGTATTTCTCCCGGTATTGTATCTGTACCTACTGCTTTACCATTTTTCATTGCAGCAATGGCAGACTTTACTTCTTCCATTATGATGGTCGGTCCTTTCTCTTCATCACTTACACTGTTGTGTGATTCAAGTTCCAGAGTTTCTGGTTTGCTATTTGTGTCATATAGCTCTTTTATATATTCTTCCCATCTCTGGAGGACATCGTCACGATCTTTGTACACTACCTCTTCATCTTTGCTAAAAATTTCCATAGTAGCACTTCCTGCTCTGTTTTGTTCCCATGTCATAGTCTTTACTCTGTTGTATAGTAAGTCGTATCTTCCCTTCCTGTCCAGTTCTTCAATTTCATCACATTCCTCTTTTAGCCATTTTCTCCTAGCCTGCTCTGTTTCTCTTCGCAGTTTATTATTTAACCTTCGGTATATCTTTCTTGCATCTTCAGTGTTCTTGTTTTTCAATTTTCTTCTCTCCTCCATCTTGGAAATCATTTCTTGTTACTTTACGCCGAAGTTACTTTTCCATTTTTCCGTCTGAAGATTTCTCTCCAATCGCGGACTCCTTCCTTTCCATCCAAACTGCCCCAAGCATGGTGGTGCGCATTAAGAAGAGCTCCTGCCGACTGAATTGTCACGGCTAAGGGAAATGGTTTTTAATCTGTATGCCCTTTGTATAAAGGGGGTCGTGTTGCGTTAAGACTGCAACCTGGTTTGCTTTGTATTAGGGCTGTTGATAAAATATCGATGGTTTTCCAGAAGGTATCAATATCTATACGAGATATTCCTCTCGGCGATATATCGATATATTTGTATCTAAACGGCAATATCTAGTACCGAAACTTTTATTTTATATTATATTTTTTCGCAATTTTCGGTAAATATTTCAAATTGTTCTTTTGGAATTGTAGTAGGACGTAATTTTACTTTCGCTGTGAAGGAATCTTACTACTTTTTGACTGTGTAAAGCAAGTACAGGTGGCACAAAGCAGTCCGATTGCGCTGCGGGTGGCAATATGAGTAGAACAGCAAGATTCCCAATGGGAAGAAATAGCCCACCACTTGCGTTAAAAAACAATTTTTAGCGCAGCTAGTGTGCTGTTTCTTCCCATCGGCTTTCTTGATAAACAGTTGCTGAAAAATGAACGAAAATCTGAATGACAAGATTGGCCTATCGGGTGAGCGGAACTGCTGACGTAATCGGCACTCGGCGCCAACGACAGAAACTGCAACGTTTAGCTTCATCGCGCAATTTTGATACTACAACTGCTGGGTCGCTTGCGTTTGCTGGTATGAAGAAATGGGGAAGTCGACATGAAGTAAAGTGTTCCGGACATACCCGTTATGTGACGAAACCGAACGACGGATCCATCGGACACCTTTTATTGTGCAACATACCTGCAGTTACCATTGTTAAAAAGTGGTTATCGCCAAGCGTGAACGTGCATCGTTTTTCCTTCAATTCTTGCTCTACGGGGGATAGACAAGTTGCTAGCTTGTTGATATACAGAAGATCTAATAATTAATCAATACTTAAATATACAGCTCTAAAAACGGCAGTACATTTACATTGTGGAGCCAATATTTTTATAGGCAGTGCTTCAATATTTTTTCCGTTAATATATCTATACTTTTTCTCGATATATCGAGGGACGATAATGATATCTTTTTAAATATCGATATATTGGATTCCCGATTTAAAAAAAAATATCAATAGTTCTACTTTCTACTGTTAGCAAATAGGTTCGCCGGTAAGGAAAATAAAGAACTACACAGCAAGAGTAACGTAAAAAAAAGCTGTCTTCAACTTCAAGGCGGAATTGAACACTACTTTACTAGTCATGATTGGGCAGACGATTGAATCGAGTACTGTAGCCAATGAGAGGGACCTACAGTTTAATGTGGACCCCGACTCACATTGATTAATAAAAAGTAATTGTTGATATTACGGTGCCAGAACAAACAGTTAGTACAAAAGGTTTACAAAGTGTGACTATATGAATAACAGTCGTCTGTGATTTGTTCATTTTCTTCATAAAAGATAATTGTTGTCTGTGGCAGATACGGTCACGTCACCACATTAGTTTCTAACTACATTACATGATCGAAAGAGTGAAGCACCCGAAAGACATGGCCGAATGTCGGTGTAACATTTGTACACGTACACACCACCAATGTAAATGATAAAACAGTTGAGGTTCCTTGTGGCAAGTAGAACGTCCACCGGATTAAATTAGTGTTGTTCGCCTTTACTGTTGTTGCCACGCCTATCAGGACATGTACGGGGCAAGGACAACGCCAGATGTTGACTAATAACTGTGAAGGAGCTGCAGATGCCGCATACTCATGCGAGAGAGCGTGTAACTGAGTTTGAAAGGGGCCTCAGTGGAGGTCTCTATTTGGCCGGCTTACTGAATCGCCCTTGTGCGGCTGGTCACGGCGGAGGTTCGAGTCTTCTCTCGGGCACATGTGTGTGTGTTTGTCCTTAGCATAATTTAGGTTACGTAGTGTGTAAGCTTAGGGACTGATGGCCTTAGCAGTTAAGTCCCATAGGCTTTCACACACATTTGAACATTTTTTTGAATCGCCCAGTATCCAGTTTTGCGGTACATTCGGATGTGACAGTGGCCCGACGTTGGACTGTGTGGGAACGTGAGACCAAGCATACTCATCATCGGGGTTCCTGTCGACCACATCTGACTTTCCCTCGACAGGGAAATCTATGGTCCAGCGGCTGTGAAGGAATGAACTGGAAGTGCACCCGGCGCTTCGCCTGGAGATGAAGACTAGGGGACTCGTCGTAATGTGTTGGGAGAAGACGACGTTACGACTCGGCTGATAACCCGAGAAGATTTCGTAAATGAAATTCGCCAAGAAAAACCTACAATCCAACATTTCGAAGTAGTTTCCGGTACGCTTGATAAATTAAGGTTGTGATCACCTTGCCATCAGCAACAGAAGCCATTTGACCTCCAGTCTCGATAAAGGCCTCTTCTAGTCTTCTGCACGCTGCAGGGCTATCGGCTATTCGCAACCGTGATGCTCCTACATTTTTCGGATGCCATCTACGAGGGTCACTCCTAGAGAAATGCATACTATTTTTTTTAATCCATCTTTTATTCTACATGTTTGAAAGTTTTACAGTGTGTAGATACATCCTTTAGGAACAATATTTTCATTTCTCCACATAATTTCCATCCCTCTCAGCTGCCTTACGCCATCTTGGAACTAGTCCCTGTATACCCGCACGGTATAATTCTGGACCAACCTGTTGGAGCCACTGTTTGGCAGCGTGCACAAGGGAGTCATCATCTTCAAACGTTGTTTCACGAAGAGAGTCTTTCAGTTTCCCAAAGAGATGATAGTCACATGGAGCCAGGTCAGGACTGTAAGGCGGGTGTTTCAGTGTTGTCCATCCGAGTTTTGTGATCGCTTCCATGGTTTTTTGACTGACATGTGGCCGTGCATTGTCGTGCAACAGCAAAACAACCTGGTTTTGCCGATGTGGTCAAACACGACTCAGTCGAGCTTGAAGTTTCTTCAATGTCGTCACATATGCATTAGAATTTATGGTGATTCCACTTGGCATGATGTCCACAAGCAAGAGTCCTTCGGAATCGACAAACTCCGTAGCCATAACTCTTCCAGCAGAAGGTGTGGTTTTGAATCTCTTTTTCTTGGGTGAATTTGCATGATGCCACTCTATTGATTCCCTCTTCGTCTCTGGTGAAATATGATGGAGCCATGTTTCATCACCTGTCACAGTTGTTCCAAGAAATTCATGTCCACCATTCTCGTACTGTTCCAAAAGTTCGCTGAATACTGTTTATCTTGTCTCTTTGTGAGCCACTGTCAGCATCCTGGGAACCCACCTGGCGCAAACCTTTTCTAACGCCAACTCTTTCAGTATTCTGCAAACACTTCCTTCCCCTATCCCAACGTAGCGTGACAATTCGTTCACTGTGATGCGTCTATCAGCAGTCACCAATTCGTTAACTCTCTGCACGTTGTCTGGAGAGTGTGCAGTACGAGGCCTGCCGCTGCGAGGACAATTCTTAATATTGCCGTGCCCGCTTTCATCACGTAACCTGCTTGCCCACCGACTAACTGTACTGCGATCGACAGCAGCATCTCCATAACACCTTTTTCAACCTCTTGTGGATGTTTCCCACTGTCTCGTTTTCACAGCAAAGGAATTCTATGACAGCACGTTGCTTCTGACGAACGTCAAGTGTAGCAGCCATCTTGAAGACATGCTGTGGCGGCGCCACTCACGAGAACAGTTTGAACTAAGTTTGAAAACGAGCGGGAAGGATGTATCTACACACCGTAAAACTTTCACACATGCATAATGAAAACTGTATTTTTACAAAACTAGTGTGCATTTCTTTTGGAGTGACCCTCGTACATACACTACTGTCCATTAAAATTGCTACACCAAGAAGAAATGCAGATGATAAACGGGTATTCATTGGACAAATATATTATATTAGGACTGGCATGTGATTACATTTTCACGTAATTTGGGTGCATAGATCCTGAGAAATCAGTACCCAGAACAACCACCTCTGGCCGTAATAACGGCCTTGATACGCCTGGGCGTTGAGTCAAACAGTGCCTGGATGGCGTGTACAGGTACAGCTACCCATGCAGCTTCAATATCACAGAGTAGTGACTGGCGTATTGTGACGAGCCAGTTTCTCAGCCATCATTGACCAGACGTTTTCAGTTGGTGAGAGATCTGGAGAATGTGCTAGCCAGGGCAGCAGTCGAACATTTTCTGTATCCAGAAAGGCCCGTACAGGACCTGCAACATGCGGTCGTGCATTATCCTGCTGAAATGTAGAATTTCGCAGGGATCGAATGAAGGGTGGAGCCACGGGTCGTAACACATTTGAAATGTAACGTCCACTGTTCAAAGTGCCGTCAATGTGAACAAGAGGTGACCGAGACGTGTAACCAATGGCACCCCATACCATCACGCCGGGTGATACGCCAGTATGGCGATGACGAATGCACGCTTCCAATGTGCGTTCACCGCGATGTCCTCAAACACGGATGCGACCATCACGACGCTGTAAACAGAACCTGGATTCATCCGAAAAAATGACGTTTTGCCATTTTTGCACCCAGGTTCGTCGTTGAGTACACCATCGCAGGCGCTCCTGTCTGTGATGCAGCGTCAAGGGTAACCGCAGCCATGGTCTCCGAACTGATAGTCCATGCTGCTGCAAACGTCCTCGAACTGTTAGTGCAGATGGCTGTTGTCTTGCAAACGTCCCCATCTGTTGACTCAGGCATCGAGACGTGGTTGCACGATCCGTTACAGCCATGCGGATAAGATGCCTGTCATCGCGACTGCTACTGATACGAGGCCGTTGGGATCCAGCACGGCGTTCCGTATTACCCTCCTGAACCCACCGATTCCATATTCTGCTAACAGTCATTGGATCTCGACCAACGCGAGCAGCAATGTCACGATACGATAAACCGCAATCGCGATAGGCTACAATCCGACCTTTATCAAAATCGGAAACGTGATGGTACGCATTTCTTATCCTTACACGAGCCATCACAACAACGTTTCACCAGGCAACGCCGGTCAACTGCTGTTTGTGTATAAGAAATCGGTTGGAAACTTTCCTGATGTCAGCACGATGTAGTTGTCGCCACCGGCGCTAGCCTTGTGTGAATGCTCTGAGAAGCTAATCATTTGCATATCACAGCATGTTTATCCTGTCGGTTAAATTTCGCGTCTGTAGCACGTCATTTCCGTGGTGTAGCAATTTTAATGGCCAATAGTGTATTTCATATTAGGTCGTTATCACAATCTCTACGTTATCCCGACTACATGTGTCGGCCACCTTCATATACATTACTAAACGACTAACCCGGGGCACGGTGCCGTTTGTATGTTGCCTATGTAACGGTTTCCAGGGGGAACAAAAATTGGGTCTTGATGTTTCACACAGCTATTGCCCTATTTTAAAAATTCAAAATGCTGTCATCATCTACGCATTAACACGTGTAATTTTATGTTGAAAGTTTACCACCGTAGTACCGAGCGAGGTGGCGCAGTGGTTAGCACACTGGACTCGCATTCGGGAGGACGACGGTTCAATCCCGTCTCTGGCCATCCTGATTTAGGTTTTCCGTGATTTCCCTAAAATCGCTTCAGGCAAATGCCGGGATGGTTCCTTTGAAAGGGATTTCCTTCCCTATCCTCCCCTCACCCGAGCTTGCGCTCCGTCTCTAATGACCTCGTTGTCGACGGGACGTTAAACACTAATCTCCTCCTCCTCCTCCTTTACCACAGTAAGACTAGTATTGCAGTTAGAAACGGTGTGTATGTCTTGAGGCAGCAAATCACCCAGTCTATGTTCGTCCAGTATTTGAGAATGAGAGCACTTAGAGGCTTCCAGAAAACTTTTTGGATAATTTCAAACCTTAACGAAATTTTTCCTCGCTGGAATCTCCCGAAAAATGACGAAATGAAAAAGTGTTCAAGAAGTAATTTTTTTTAAATAATCGCTCGTTTGATACCGTTTTATACATGGCAGTTCGATTCTTTAAGTAATTGGGGATGAATAGTGTTGTGTCGTCTACTGTAGGAGCCAGCATCGACACAAACAAGGTAGCAGGAATCCAAAACGATATGTGCATTGAACTGTCTGATGAATAGGACACTTTACCTCTAAAAAGAAAAGAAACATAACTTCTTTTTATGAGGTAGCTTGATGTGATTGATGTGCTTCCTGTGCCTCCTACATCCAATTACTTTTCACTGTTACTATTCGCAGAACGCAGAGTAACTATTACCTCTTTTTCTTTATTGGATTGGGGGGGGGGGGGGCTGGCAGCAGCGTAATACACCGCTCTGCTGCAGACTACAGATAAAGTTAAAAAACTTAATGAGGAGAAATATCAATAAAAAAGGTGATAAAACGGTGACTTTAAAACTGGTACTTGGCGAAAAAGTTCTGAAGAAAACATAAAAAACAAAAGGGGCAGTGATGCTGATTAAAAATACTTAGGAAATAGACAGGCGTTTTTGGAACATAACCTACGACGAGCTTAGAGACAGAAGTGAGGTCACTTTCTGGAGGACCTGACCATCATTTTGCAGGACAATGCTCAAGCACGTGCAGTGCAAGCTGTTACTGATTTGTTTGACTGATGGGGATGTTAAGTGCTATACCACCTACTGCACTCCCCTGGTTTAAGCCCTCGTGAGTTTAACTCGATTTCTAAACTGAAGGAAACACTTCACAAACTGCTACAAATTCGTCGGGCAGTAGACCGCGCCGCTAGAACTGTCAACACAACTGGCACTGCTAAGAGTATCCTACGACTTCCACATCGCTGGCAGCGGGTCATACATAGTGCTGGCGACTACTCTGGAGGTCAGTAAAACTTTGAAACACGTATCTATTTTATACGAACTGTAAATAAATAGTTGCCGCTATTAAAGTTCCAACCCTCGTATGATCCTCTGCCTCTAGTACAGGTAAAGCTAGTAAGGAATAGAAAAAGTTTACAGAACAATTTAGAAAGTGGGTCTATATATACCAGCCATGATGAGACTAAAATATTGTTCAAGGAACACACCCAAAAGAAAATTTTCAAAATATCTGTAAGGCTTTATAACCAGATTACGACGTTTCACCCGAAAATTGCAAGTGAAAAATTATTCTTGAAAACGGGAGAGACATGCAAATAGAGCGATGTGTTTGTAATAAGTTTGAAGGTTCCGCGTTTATAAACTGTAGATAAAATTATTTATTCTTTTGATTTAATTATTTCTTTAAAAATTTGTATTAGCACTTATGAAAATAACTTCATTGTTATTTGAACATTATTGTTATTAAATTTTTTCTGCATGTCTATAATGTAGAGAATTGCAACAAGTTTTTCATTGAAAACATTACACTCTTGTCACAAGTATTTACAACGTCCTACATTATGCATTGCTTTCCAATACTCTTACCCATTTCGCAATATTGTGACAATACGTCCACACTGTGGATTCAGTAAGCGCTCGGGGGAGAGCAAGTAGGATAGCATTCTGTTTTGACAGCCATGAGGGAAACATCTGTTGCGAGATAGTAAACTCTGAGTTACAGTACAAATTTTCAGTGCAAGTAGAACTTCTATTTTAACCCAGGAACACATAGTTCAAGTATTTAAAAACATTCTTCAATTATCATTTCCAAAACAGTGACAGAACATTCATAAGACGTGTATCATTGCATGATCCAGTGTAATCATCACCTGACACCAGTTACAAGGTTTAGTAATTGACAGATTAATGAGTATATGCGATTATTTTTTATTTGTCTATTAACGGAGAAACTCAGCGTTACACAGGTATTTATTTATGTCTGTGCGTCCGCGCCCCTACCCCGCACGCCCAGCCATGTGCTTAATGTTTATGAAGTCATATGTCCTGAATATGTGTCGTACAGTGATATAATTTTGTAAGTACATTAAGCGACATATATGGATACTGTCTGGAAGATGTGTTGCGACTGCAGTTAGTCGCAACGAAGTAATAAATTTAAACGCCGTGCACGATGTGGCAGTTTTTGACGCATCTCGCTGTTTATGATGTAATATCTCCTGAACTATGTGTCTTGCAGTGATGTAATATTGTAGGTGCATTCAGCGACATATGTGGATAATGACTCAGAAATTTACATCGAGTAGAGGTAGTAGCAAAGAAGTAATAAATTTAAATGTATTGCATCATGCGGTGGTTTTTCAAGCATCTCATTGTTTATAACGTCATATCTCCCGAACTATGTGTGATACGGCGATATAATTTTGAAGGACATTCAACGCTGTATGTGTATACTTATAACATCGTGGCTCATGCGGTACTTTACTGTATGAACAGCGGAAAAAGTAGTAAGCGACAAAATTTTTCCTTCCGTCGTTTTGTAGGGGTTGTCAGCGAGAAAAAAATGTCGTAAAGGATTGAGATTATGGGTGAAGTTTGTTACAAGTCGCTAAGTGATCTCATTTTCAGATACTGAGTGAATGAAGTCGGGGAATTCACGCGTCGCGGGCTACGCTTCTTTTTCCCCTTATCTCCTTGATAGGTAGGTGGTTCTTATCCCCACAGCGATTGTTACCTGACAGTAAGGTATAAATGCGTACCAAGTTTGGTTGAAATCGGACCTGTGGCTTAGGAGGAGATATGGAACACACACACTCAAAATTTGTATAATATTTAGGGATTTATTTGTTTATTTATTGTCACTGATTAGTCTTTTCACTTTGAAGGCGCTATATATGATTTACGTGAATCCGTTAATTTACTGTTAAATGTTTCTGGGCAAAATTCTCAGCAGAAGACGAAAGGTGCAGCTGTAGTGACAGTTTACAAGATCAGCGCTTGAAATAAACTATTCAATACACGTTTTCCTCTAGCGGAGTAAGAGGCCGAAAAGACCCGTGTGTGCAGAAGCAATCTTTCTGGACGAAGATGTCCTAAGTGGTTGGCCAGCCCACTCAAAGGACGGCCCGGTAAGGGAGAGCAGACGCCGGCACAGTTCTGGAAACGCACGATGGGTCTTTCCAGCTCCAGGTTAGAAATCGATCTGCGAGCGAATGGCTCACCGTGCGGGTGCGCGCCGCAGGTATCGAGTTCTCTGCCGTCCATAGAGCGCGACTGCGGTGAGCGGCCTGTTTATCGCGGCGTGCGCATCTCCCCAAATTTGTACAAACGTTTGTCCAGCCGGCACAATGGGCGCTGTCTGTCTGCGCGCTTTGTGTCGCCGCGGGACGCGCCCTTGTGTCTCTGCGAGCCCTCGGGACTGTTTCCGCGTCTTCGGCGAGTCCTCGAGGCCGGCAGCTGCGTTGCATGCCGAATGCAGTTCGATACGTTCCACCGGGTCGTGGGAGTCGGCGCAGCTATTGTTGACGGCTGGCTTTGTTGTCAGGTTTCTGAAGGACGATCCCGCGCGCACAAAATGATGTAATACAGTCGATGGAGTTCTTTAAGGACGGGAGTCTGGATTGGAGGAGGGGGGGGGGGAGGCAGAGGGAGAGAGAGAACAACACATAGTGATCTGGCAGGCTACCTGCAATACATTCTGTTGCGTCAGGCCAAGTCCCAGTGGAGAGTAAGAATGCGTGGCATTATGTTGTGTTCGATCAACTTAGCGGTCAATGGCGAGTGGTGGTCGTGTTTTGGTGACGCCGCTTAAGTGAGTCGGTAATTCCATATTTGTGTCTGTACTGGTGTTCAAGGCGTCCTGAAGGTCAAGATTTGCAGAGGAGGTGGCAGCATCGTCGTCATCTCGGCAAAAGCACGCGTACACTTTACGGCCCATAGATAAGGCTTTTGTATTGGTCTTCCAGTACTCCTGTTTCATCTGGTTTGTACTCTGCAGCTACATCGCGGCTATCTATACCTAAATGTGTTCGTGCACCGTTGTGTTGACCATGAAAACTGTGAGACCTCAAAAGCGGCGTACAACAAAAGTGAAGTTGGTTTGAAGTGTTCTACATACTTGCACCGAGCGAGGTGGCGCAGTGGTTAGCACACTGGACTCGCATTTGGGAGGACGACGGTTCAATCCCGTCTCCGGCCATCCTGATTTAGGTTTTCCGTGATTTCCCTAAATCGCTTCAGGCAAATGTCGGGATGGTTCCTTTGAAAGGGCACGGCCGATTTCCTTCCCCATCCTTCCCTCACCTGCGCTTGCGCTCCGTCTCTAATGACCTCGTTGTCGACGGGACGTTAAACACTAATATCCTCCTCCTCCTATCCTCCTGTTCTACATACTTGGATACACAAATGACTCGCATTTCTGTGCAACTGCACAAAGTACGAGGAACGCCATCGACATTCTGTGTATAAGAAAGGATAACGCAACTGTTTTCTTATTGAGAAATCGCTTTAATTGTTTGTTCTTGGTGAGAAGATCGTGTTGTGATTGTGTAGTGAGAAGTGTCAACCAGCAAGTATCTGAATTTTCGACAGCGCCAGAATAATGGCTCGTCAAGAATGCAATTTAGCTGCTCGCAGTGTTTGGGATCCTGCGATTGTCGTGGCAATATGGGAGCTGTGGGTTCAGAAGGACCATGTCCAGTACCATGCAAGATCTAATAGCTCCAAGCGACTAGCACCCGAGAGGGCGGAAATATTGTTCGCTCGGCCATGCAGGATCTTACAGCTGCGTCACGTACCTGGAATCAGGAAATGGGCTTGTTTGCAGCAAGCATCCAAATCAGATGCCTTGTGATGTCGCTAAAGATGGCATCATGATCCTTTTGGTTCATTTTTCCATCTTCTTTCACCAAATCTCCGACTTTATTCTGTCCAAAACGTCCCCACACCATCACAGAATATGCTTGACAGTCGGGATTACGCAGTGAAGATTCAAGCGTTCATCTAATAAACGGTGTACGAATTGACGGCGTTTACCTCCAAATATTTTTAACTTTGATTTATCGATGAATAAGACTCTTTCCCGTTCACCTAGTGCTCAATATTGCTGTGTCATAGCCCATTGAAGCCTTTTCTTCTTGTTAACAGGGCGCAACAATAGTTTCCTTGCTGCTACATAACTCCGGAGGTTGTTTTCTGCCAGGTGCCGTCTCACTGTTGACTCAGCCACCAATGTATCTCTAATTCTGCTTAGTTCAGCAGTCAATTCATAGGTTCTTTTTTATGTAATACGTTTACTGTTCACTACCAAATACTTTTCCTTCCATTATGAAATTTTTGTAGATGCTCCTGAGTGAGGACGATCATCATAGGAGCCTGTATCTCGATGTCAGTGCGTGATCTCGACAACTTCACTGATGGAAATCTTCAATTTCATTGATATTTGCCGGACACTATTGCCTTCTTGGTGCAAAGTGCTTATAATTACCCGTTAATCATAAGGAATCGGCGCTTTATGGCCATTTTCATTTACTTTCGTTGCGTGTACTAACTTCTTTCGCGGTGTGTTCTACCTTCACACAAACGGAACTACAACAGAACCGAACTGTAAACGAAGTAACTATACACAGTAGTCCAGTCCATTGGCGCCACCTGACTTGTTCAGTAGAGTGGACAGGTAAAGGCAATTTATATAAAACTGAGCAATACCAATATGTTGTAATATATTTGTATGTGTACAATAATTATCTGTACAGTACTTTGTGTCATTATTAACAATTGTTTGATCATACTATTCTATATTCTAACAAATAACTCCCTTAGATCACTCCCATCTTGCTCCATTGTAAGAAGCAGCGCGGTGTTTCCAAACTTACTCGGACACAAGTCACCTAATGCCCGTAAATTCCAGGGAGGGGGGCGATGGGCGATGGGCCCTAACGTCAAGTTCAGTCACATACCAGATGTGTTCGATAGGGTTCGGATCTGGCGAGTTGGGGGGCCAGCACATCAATTGGAACTCGCCACTATGTTCCTCGAACTATTCAATCACACTCCTGACATTGTGACACGACGCATTACGTTGTTGAAAAATGCCACTGCCGTCGGGAAGAATGGTACGTGGTGTACAAGCAGCGTACGGTACTCCTTGGCCGTCATGATACCTTGCACGTGCTTCACTGGACCCTTGGATGAGCACGTGAATGTTCCCCAGAGCATAATCGAACCGCCGCCAGCTTCTCTCCGTCCCACTGTACCGTTGTCAAGGAGCTGTTGCCCTGAAAGACGACGGATTCGCGCCCTCCCATAGGTGTGATGAAGAAGGTATCGGGATTCATCAGACCATGCAGCGTTCTGCCACTGCGCCAACGTCCAGTGCCAGCGGTCACGTGCCTATTTCATTTGTAATTGCCGATGTGGTGTTAGCATTTGCACATGCAGGGACCATCGGCTGCGGGGGCCCATCGTTAGGAGTATTCGGCGCACTGTGAATTCAGACACACTCGTACTCCGCCCAGTATTGAAGTTTGATGTTTGTTCTACTACAGCTCACCGCCTGTCCTGTATTACCAGTCTGCCCACCCTACGATGTCCGACATCTGTAATACGGGTGGCCGCTTAACCCCACGACGTCTGGACTTAGTTTCACCTTGGTTTTGGCACGTGTTGAAGACACTCATCACAGTACTCCTCGAACACCCTGTATGTCATACAGTTTCCGAAATGCTGGTGCCGAGCCTCCGGGCCATTTCAATCCGCCCTCTGTCAAACTCAGATCGCGCACCTTCCCCGTTCTACACACGGTCAGCACGATCACTGATACTACATGCACCGCGCGTGCGTCTGCCAAGCAGTCATTCCTCGCCAGGTGACGCTGCTATCGCCTGAACGGGTTTATAACCATAGTAGGTCGATGGTCATAATGTTTTGGCTGAGCAGTGTACTTATTAGTCATACACATGTGAAAGTCAAGTGTGGCGTAAGGGAAAAAGAGGGGGTGACTTTCATTGGAGTTCGACATGTTCCCTTTCTGCAGTACAATGCATTTTCAAATTAATTACATTCCTGGAAATTGAAATAAGAACACCGTGAATTCATTGTCCCAGGAAGGGGAAACTTTATTGACACATTCCTGGGGTCAGATACATCACATGGTCACACTGACAGAACCACAGGCACATAGACACAGGCAACAGAGCATGCACAATGTCGGCACTAGTACAGTGTATATCCACCTTTCGCAGCAATGCAGGCTGCTATTCTCCCATGGAGACGATCGTAGAGATGCTGGATGTAGTCCTGTGGAACGGCTTGCCATGCCATTTCCACCTGGCGCCTCAGTTGGACCAGCGTTCGTGCTGGACGTGCAGACCGCGTGAGACGACGCTTCATCCAGTCCCAAACATGCTCAATGGGGGACAGATCCGGAGATCTTGCTGGCCAGGGTAGTTGACTTAGACCTTCTAGAGCACGTTGGGTGGCACGGGATACATGCGGACGTGCATTGTCCTGTTGGAACAGCAAGTTCCCTTGCCGGTCTAGGAATGGTAGAACGATGGGTTCGATGACGGTTTGGATGTACCGTGCACTATTCAGTGTCCCCTCGACGATCACCAGTGGTGTACGGCCAGTGTAGGAGATCGCTCCCCACACCATGATGCCGGGTGTTGGCCCTGTGTGCCTCGGTCGTATGCAGTCCTGATTGTGGCGCTCACCTGCACGGCGCCAAACACGCATACGACCATCATTGGCACCAAGGCAGAAGCGACTCTCATCGCTGAAGACGACACGTCTCCATTCGTCCCTCCATTCACGCCTGTGATAGTGCACTTCCCCCATATTGTGATGATAGTCTTCAATAAATGCCTGTCCCTTTGACACCCTCCAACCAGAGGGATCGGATCACTGCCCGTTGTTCCTCTTTGGTGCACGCTTCCAATGGAGCTGCCATGTTATATCTGCAACAGAAGGAAGAACAATGGCGGAAATAAGGTCAAACTGTCCCAGCATTACAACAATATAACACTGACATGTGCGAGGACAGAAGACAATGCGCGCAATGTAAGAAACGTTATGGCAAGAGTGTAGATAATTTTTGACTTGCCCTCGTACATAGCATGTACTGTTAGTGATGTTTAGTGACGTTGGAAACGTAGTGAAAGGTGATTGAATCCCTTTTCTAAGGCAGTCCAGTCCGATGTAAATGATTAAAAAATGAGCTCGTCGTCTAGGCCTTTAAGGCTCAAGGGAAGACGACCGACCGCCGTGTCATCCTGTGCTTTCTGGCGTCATACGGACGCGGTATGGAGGAGTCACCACGACTTTCTCCCGGCCGTTTTGCCGACGTTCTGGACCGTGGAGCATCACTTGTCATTAAAATAGAGGATGTGTAAGGACTTCCCAGCGAACTTGCAACGTAGTCGAAACAACCTCCTAACAAAATGTCCGCACCCACACGTTGCCAAGGTTGTTTCCAGAACGCTGCAGAAGTTTCGCTGGAATCCCGTCCACATCCCCAGTACAGTCCTGATCTCTCTTATGAGATTTCCACACTTTTGCAGCTCTGAAGAAACATATTCGTGTCCGTCGATTTGCTTTGGACGAAGATGTGCGCGCCTGGGTACAATCATGGTTCCGTGGGCAACCACAAACATTTTTCCATGAAAACGTTGATCGTCTTGTGTCACAGTGGGATAAATGTATTAACAGTAATGGCGATTTCTTTTGAAGTAATGATCAGTGTACTTACTTTTTTTCCATCCGCCTCGTTTTCATTTGACTACCCCTTATATGTTCTGAAAAGTAATGCTTCTGATTTATCTACGTTAAGAATTAAGCACCCTGGTCTGTTTGTTGGTAACTTTTCAGTCCAATCTCAGAACTTATTTGATGTTCCATGCCCTCGTATTTTATACATTAGGCGGGAGTGCAGAACTGTGTAGACTGCATTTCGGAGTCGAGGAGCACGTCTTCTGTTTGGGCGCCCGTCTCTGCTGCCTTCTGGGGCCCATGTATGAAAGAGCGAGCCGGGTTTCACATGAGCGTTGTTTGCTGAATCCATATTGATTAGAAGAACAGATTTTCAGCGTCCAGAAAGGTATTTTGATATTTACTCTTTAATTTCTGAAGGATTGTTCAAATAACTCATGTTGAAACTTGAGTTAATATTTCGATGAAACTGAATATGCGACGCTGTCAGCCGTGCCATGAATCGTTGCGTGTTCCTTGTAACAGGAGAATACTAGATGAATTATTTGTCCGACCGGCCCTTTATCACTGAATGGAATTTTCCTGGTGCTACGCTATGCAGATAAGACGAAAAACCTGATAAAGAAGGTGCTCCGTGCTCATTGGTAAATTTCGGCACTGCAGTAGATTTGTCAGCAAATTTGCAAGCAGTGTTTTATTTGCTTGTCAGACATACTGCTGTTATTGTGCCCAGTGAGACGCCTAGGACGTATCTAGACGGCAATTTTATTGTAGCGTTTATCGAGGTTGATTTAGGGAATATTATTAATGCGCTCCCAGCTACACATTTACTGGAATTATCAAACACACAGTAATTTGTTGTTGCAATATGTTGTTTTTAGCTGCGGGGTAATTTGTTTGCATTGTTTTGTTTACGTTATAAACAAAAGTAGCTTACATACTCTCACGTAATAAGAAACATAATACGATTTCGTTACTGCTAATTTGATTTAGTCCAGCTCCGAAAGAATGACTTCTCACTGTTAGTAAGCAGCAGCAGCAGTAGTAGTAGTAATAGTAGTAGTAAAGCTGACGAGATACGCGCTGTTTTTCTCACGATGTTTATCGGAAGTTAGTCTCTTAGTAGCCCAAGAACTAATTTAATGAGTGGCTATTTTGATGGTAGCCCTCTTTTGATGACGTAAGTTGTTAATGCTGAAGAAAGGCTATGAACAAAACTATTTAGAATTGCTGTTTTTATTTCTGGGGGGAGGAGGGGGGAAGGTGGGCAGGTCTTTTTTTTTAGGAAATTAAGAAGTCCCAGTATACAACTAATTCATATTTGGGTGCTAGTTGTTTACGTACGTAGGAAAATTGTGTGACTGAAATGAAATATTTCGGCTGGTGTGATATATTCTAGAAATCGTCTGCTTTCTTTCGTATTCGTTACTTCAAACATGAAAGTAAACTGTTCCACATGAGTCACCTACAGTCACCTTAAATTTGTTGATAGGGTCGTTGGAAAGTACTTTACATCTGTATTGGAAGTTACATAGAATGCACCGGTGCGGTCAGTTCTCCAGTATTTGGAGTCTTCGTTTAGTAGGCGTGATAACAGACATCGGTGAATTCAGAGACGCGCTTTGGTGGTCGTAGCAATCAGTGTAGCCCATAAGTAAATGTGACAGTGATGCTCAAGGAAGTTACATGAGTATCGCTGGAACAATGCCGTCCTTGCTCTCACAAAGAAGACTGTGCTTCGCTTTTGCTGCCACAGTCACAGTTAGGCGTATCTCGTAGCGATCGTGACTACGAAAAGAGATTATGTGACTCATAGCGGCAATCGGTAAAGCATCGCTCAATGAGCGAACGCAGTAGTACAGAAAATTATATGTACATGTTGCCCCTAGATGTTGTATACACTCTGAAACCGAATCTCTATTTAATTAAAGAAGATAGAAGTAATTATTTGTGGATAATAATTAAGAAGATGGTGGAAAAATTGTCAACGCTTCCGTTCGGTGCAGGACTGGAAATAAATATCGCGTTATGGTTTGAAGAACAACAGTAAGTGCTAAAGGATTATTGGAAAACAGAGAATGTGAGTGAGAGCCGACAACGTTGGAGAGTTGAATTTGAAACACCATCACCTTCACGGTTAACATTTACAAGAATATAAGAAAGGTTTGAAGTCGATGGAATGGCATATGATGTGCAGAAGGAACGTAGCAGGAGAGAGAGACATTGAACGGATAATGAAAGTGCTGATGCATCGATTCAGACGTACACACAGTCCACTTATTAATCTAAGAGGGGATTCTGTCATGAGACCGGGATCACCGGAACCAGTGTTCAGATTTTGGGGACACTCTATGCTCTGCACAAGCATGGTCTCGATAGGCGGATTGAAGTTTGTCAGTGTTTCATCAATATTTTTGAAGAAGATGGACGTTTTCTTGATGCAACTCTTTGGTCAGATGAAGCGACCTTTAAACCTAACGGAACGATTGACCGCCATAATTCTGTGTAATGTGATAAAGAGAATCCATACATAACTGAACAAAGGCATGCCAATCTACCGGGAGTATCGGGCTGGTATGGTCTGCTGTCTATTCTAGAGGGTTAATCGGACCGTACTTCTTTGAAGAGACTGTCACAAGTGGCTCTTACCTAGAAATGTTACACTTGACATCTTCAGGTCTTAACGACGGATTTGTCAATGAAGATTATTACTTTCAATAGTATAGAGCGCCGCCTCAGTTTCAATTTGATGTGAGGGAATTCCTCAGTCGCACATCCACTTCGAGGTGGATACGACGAAGAGGAAGTGTTGTGAATTATCCAGCTCGATTACCGGATTGAACCCCCTTTAGACTTCAAGAACAGTGTACACCGCAAAAAAAAAAAAAAAAAAAAAAAAAAAAAAAAAAAAAAAAAAAAAAAAAAAAAAAAAACACTGGATGATCTAAAAGAACAAACTAAGAACACCTGCGTTGCTGTTCCACGAGAAAAAAATAAATTTGTATGTCATTGTCATCCAAGTCGTTTTGACAATGTATTGCGGTGGAAGATGGTCATTTAGATCACATGCAACCATAAGTTACACCATGATTCATACGCCACCAAAACATTTTATTTCCCGATGATTTAATTGAAGAGGTATTCCATTATTTTGGGGCAGCCTGTACATAAGGGGATAGGGCTGTGTATGAAATATAACAAGAACAAAAGAAACCGGTTTAGTTCAGCTGCAGTAACCCTCTACCAGCCCCCCCTCCAATTATTACAAAACACTGGTTCGGTGTAGTTTGGATAATTTGTGCTCAGATTTAAGAAAATCTCAATGTTTATGACGTCATATCTCCTGAACTCGTATAATGATATAATTTTGCAGATACATTCAGTGATGTGTGATATATATGGATGCTGTCTTAAGATGTACTCTGGATAGAATCAGTAGTAAAGAAATAATAAATTAATATGTCGTGCTTCATTCTGAAGTTTTATATTATTTGAACAGTGAAAGTGTAATGAGCGATAAATATTTTTCCTTTCATTATTTTGTGCAGGAAAAAGTTCCAAAAATTTTGAGATAATCAAAAAAGGGAGAAGGAACCTGAAGAACGCTCACTCTCAAGTAATTAATGTATAGAATCTGGATGAGTTGCGCGCCTAGAGTTAACAAGCCTGAATACATGTACACAGTTTTTAACTGTAATATGTGACTTATTATGTTAAACCTGTAGTATAAGATTATACATCTTAATGCGTAAATTATGACAGCATTTTAAATATTTAAATCCAGGCAATAACTATATGACACGTTGAAAATCAAATTTTGGTTGCCGCTGGAAGCTATTAGATACGCAACCTGCAACTGGAACTGAAGGACCGTTTTAGCCGTTTAGTAATATAGATCACTACAGTAACATGCCCATTCCACTTGGCAAAAGCCGGAGACAGAGAATCGCTCGATGCTTGGTAACGTCACCCCTGCAGCGCAGTAATTAGGCAACTTGCCGGGCAGCGGAGGAGTGCGGTTAGCGTCTGCTTACGCCTGCTCGATATTGGCCGCCCTTGTCCGTGAAGCCGGCAAGAATGCAAGCAGGTACAATGGTGAGCTGCATTCCACTCTGCTCGGCCTGTTCTGTCGAGTTCGATCTGCACCGAAGCGGACTACAAGACCGCGGCCACCGCAGAAAGTGGTCATCCACCATTCCCCACTCAACTTCGCTCCGCATTGCAGAATTGGGGACAGGGTAGGGACGCCAGCACTTGAGAAAGGCCATTGGCCTCGTGACCTGTTCTGTTTTCGCACAACTCCTTCCTTTATTTGCATGAAGGCAGATGAGGAGATAAACCTTTTTCTCAAAGTGCCAGTCGTGATGAAACTGCTGTCACCTGAAATATTGCCATTGTTCTCTGTAAGACCCTGCAGTTGGGAACTATAATGGTGCTTTCCATAAAATTGGTGGTGTTCTTCTCGACGTATCAGAATTGTGTAGGAATTGGAATAACGTGTCAGCTTCTTATGTGATGCCGAATCCATAAAGGATCAAGCATTTTCTGTGCTATTTCAGAACTCAGAAACTCATTAGTAATGGTACTGCATCGTTAGGAATGAAAGTTTGCGTCTGGCGTAACTCATGGTAGCATGCTAGGCATTTACTATTCACGAAATAAATAAATAATATGGCAGATAAAGTCTGCAGATAAAGAGGACGATCTCAGAACCTCGTTAGGAAATTGTCACGAAGTTCAGTCACATTGTACAATGATTAACATCTGGTGCAAAGGTAGCCAGCTGACCCAGAACATAAAAAATGTAATACGATATGTGATCAAAAAGTAACGGGAATTTTTCAATTTCACGAGCTTTATACATCCGATTTTCAAATTTTTTTTGTCTTATTGGTACACATGTTCCTCGTGTGTGTTTGCATTTTCAGCTGCTTTGAATATTTAGTTTATTGTTGACAATCAAAAAGATTATACGTGTTTTCGACTGCTCGGCGAATTTTTACTCTCGAAAATGACGGATCAAAGAATTGGCATTACATTTTGTTTGAAAAATGCAGCACTGCATTCGAAATATTGACAATGGCTTTTGGCGGATCATATAATGAGCATGATAAGAATTTATGAGTGGTATAAACGTTTCGAAGAACGTCGAGAAAATGTTGAAGACGTCGACCGCCTCGGAGGCCCTAGCACATCAATTACTGGCGACAGTGTGAAAAAATAATGAAAATGGTTCTGGAAAATCGCCGAATCAGCATCAGAGAGGTTGCTGCTGATGTCGGTATATCCTTTAGCTCGTGCCAAGCAGTTTTTTTTCGGGTGTTTTGGGCGTGAAACGTGTAGCAGCGAAGTTTGTTCCGATCTTGTTGAATTTTGACCAAAAACGACGTCGCGTAGACATCGCACAGGAATTGCTGAATGAAATAGACAACGATCTATACCTTCTAAAGAAGGTTATAGCAGGTGACGAAACATGGTTATTACGTCGAAACCAAGACCCAGCCGTCCCAATGGAAACCGACTGAAGAGCCAAATCCGAAAAAAATTTGACAAGTTCCATCGTATGTGAAGGTTCTCATTCTTTTCTTCGATTACGACGAGATAGTGCATCCTGAGTTCCTGCCTTATAGTCATAAGGTCAATAAGGAATACTACCTGGAAGTTATCCGCGGTTTGCGTGAAGCAATCCAAAGAAATCGACCAGATTGTGGCAAAACCACTCGTGGAAATTGCATCACGATAATGCTCCCGCTCACACCTCAATGTTTGTTCAAGATTTTTTGACAAAAAAAGAATGTTGTCTAAAACACAATATTCGCCAGACATGGCCCCCTGCGACTTCTTTCTATTCACGAGGCTGAAGAGAACCATGAAATAACGTCGTTTTGCCACCATTGACGAGATAAAAACAGAATCACTGAAGGAATCACTGAAAAGTGAATTTCAAAACTGCTTCCAAGATTGGAAAAAGCGGTGGCACAAGCGTATTATATCTTAGGGGGATCACTTTGAAGGGCACAAAGTTGATGTAGTAAAGATTCTTTAAGAAAAAGAAAAATTCTGGTTACTTTTTGACCACATCTCGTATATCCAAAGAAACACATTCGGAAATGCAGCTTTCAGTGTTCTCAGAGCAGTTACGAAAAACAGCTTTACTATTTCATTAAAATAAATGTACACTGAAGAGGCAACAAATTTTGACAACCCCCTTAATAGCATCTAGGTTCACCTTTGGAAAATAAGATAGTAGTGATTCTTGGTGGCATGGATTCATCAAGTCCTTGGAAGGTTTTCGGAGGTCTGTGACACTAGAGTTCGAAGCACTGTTCCAGTAAATTACGGGCATGTGGTTTGTAGACTTGAAGCTGGCGCATGACAGCGTGTTCCATCAGGTTCAGACTGGACAAATTTGTTGACCAAGACATCAAAGTGAGTTCACCATAAAGCTCCACAAACGATTTCAACACGGTTCGGAAAATACAAAACTGAAAACTTTGGGGACCGGTGGATAAATGTGTGACGCTGCAGCGCAATTTCACCGTGCAGCTGGCAGGGATAGTAAACAGGCGATATGTCGATAAAAAAAGTATTTGTGAATTTCGTTCCATGTACTTTGTTGCACAGTAACAACGTCTTGCAGACAGGCGTGTCAACAGTATACGCAGATGTCAGCATTTAAGAGAAGACGTGTAGTTGGGCTCAAAGAAGCCGGTTGGAGTACTCGGCGAGTCGCTCGACATTTGAATGGATCGATGTTGGCAGGAATGGGTGAACCATGGCCGAACACAGCGTCAAGTAAGAAGCGGTCGACCTAGAAAGACGATCGAACGTGAGGACCGAGCAGTTGTAAGAGAGGCACTCAAAGCCCCTGATTCATCATTATCATCGATCCTACGCGCAACTGGAACTTCAGTGACCACAAAGGCCATTAACAGGCGGCTGACAGGAAGGGGGGGTGAGCTCACGACGCCCCTGGCGCCAACTACCAGTGACCTCTGTACACCAACAAGCACATTTGTAGTGGCGATGGGCACATTTAGCCTGAAATTTCATTCACTGGAGCAGAATTGTCTTCAGTGATGAGTGCCGCTTCGAATTGAGCACCGATGACTAACGAAGACGTGGCGGAAACGGCCCAGGCAGCAATGGCATACCAACCTGACTGCGCCCGTCGTACCTCCGACAGCCAGAAGTGGTGGTCTGGGGTGCCATTTCATTTCACAGTAGTTGTTTGTTGTCATCCGCGGCACCCTTGCAGCATAGCGGTACGTCGACAGTATTCTACATCCCATCTGGTTGCCCTTCCTGGCAAGCCATCCTGGGTTTACATTTCAGAAAGATAAAGCCCGCCCGCACGCGGCGAGACTTCCTACTGCTTGTCTTCGTGCTTGCCAAACGCTACTTTGCTCAGCAAGGTCGCCGGATCTCTTCCCAGTTGAGAACGTTTGGAGCGTTATGTGAAGGGCCCTCCGTTGGACAGAATTTGGCACGATATCCCACAGGAGGGCATCCAGCAACTCAATCAATCAATTCGAAGTCGGATTACTGCTTGCGTCAGGGCCAGAAGTGGACCAACGTGTCACTGACTTTATCAATTTGTGAAGCTCTTTCTCTTGAGTAAATCGTCCAATTTTTTTGGATAATTTGTTCGTGGTGCGTCTTTTCTTTTTAAGTGTAGTTTACGTAGTCCAGAATCTTTATGGTTCCTTCGATTACTACAATGGGTCCCACGGTAGTCCAGGTGCATGGCCCCCAAAGTGTACACTGTCACCAACGGCCGGTGCCCGTGGCGCGGTGCACCCTTCGAGTAGCCTTTCTCCTTGATGACTGTGTAGGCGTAGAGGACCAACGACCTGCTATAACAAGAAATGTTTCCATTGACCCACGGTCCTATCTCGATGATCCTGTGCTCACTGCAGTCGCAACTTACGCTGTCTTATGTTCAGCATGTCACTTGCAGAGTCCCAACAATGTGCAGCCGGCCCAGTGTTGCCGTGCGGTTCTAGGCGCTTCAGTCTGGAACCGCGTGACCGCTACGGTCGCAGGTTCGAATCCTGCCTCGGGCATGGATGTGTGTGATGTTCTTAGGTTAGTTAGGTTTAAGTAGTTCTAAGTTCTAGGGGACTGATGACCACAGATGTTAAGTCCCATAGTGCTCAGAGCCATTTGAACCATTTTGAACCCAACAATGTGCACGGAACGGTGTACTCCGAAACATTTGTGCGTGCACCAGCATTGTACTCTGTCCTGCTTTAAAGAGGGGCAAGCGTTTGGCGTTCACGTTCTGTGATGAAGCGCGGACGTTCAGCACATTATGACATACTCGTGGTTTCATTGCCCTTCAGCCACTGTTCGTTGATGCTCACTGCGCGAACGGCCAACCGCATTCGCTGGTTCCGAGATGCTCCTTCCCAGGCGCCAGGCCAAAACATTCTGCCCTTTGTCAAAGAGGCTTATGTCAGTGGATTTTTCCATTTGCTGCCCATATCATCGCAGCAGTGATTAGTCTCTGCTGCTTACGTGCGCGTGCCTGGATCGATGAGAGCTGTCTTTTCCTTCTGGCAATAATCCAACCTGAGAACAACATGTTTAGGGAAAGCTTGTTCACTGCCATGTGCACACATTTGTCGTCGGCGAACAACATCGCGAGGCTGCACTTCTAGCAAGAATATAAAACCTCATCCATGAGATACTTTTTTTGGAGTCTCTCACGTTGTTATCTGTATAATCTAATCCGGGGATAACAATTTTTTTTTGTACTGTTGCATTGGCCCTTGTATACACGGTGTCTCGGAAGGAATGGCCACATTTCAGGGATGTGACAGGAACGATCATTCAAAGCATAAAGTCAGGTTAGCTACGAGCACTTCTCCGGCTTCAATACTGTGAAACGCATCGCTTCTACTGAACAAGCGGTCATACCTCTTAAGGTATATATTTTAGAGTCAGTGCTTGCAAGACGATGTTTTCTTGCTTTGGTTCATGCTACCTCCTCCCAAAATATGGAAATCAAACATCTTGCAATTGAAGATATTTGTTTCACAGTATCAGAGATTAAGAGGTACTCACAGCTCGTAAAGAATAAGTTTGAGAGCCAATGCTTAACAGATCTTTTGCTTCGAGTGATCATTTCTGTCATATCCCTGAAACTGAGCACTCCTCCTGGGAAACCCCGTATTGAAACAAAAAAATCTTCAGTTACAAATAAATGACACCCTTATGTAAATGAATTTGAAAGAAGAAATTATGCTAAAATCCAATGTGGGGGCGGCTCGACATATCACGCAAATTTAGAAATTGTGGACGAATTATCCAAAATATAAGAAGTATTCTAATGTGTAGAAGGGGACATAAATGACATTTTATGAGAATATGTCGCCCCCTTGCTCACACATGGGAGAAAGTTCTGGGTATTTATTAATAATCATCAAAGTAGAGTACCAGAATGAGAAATGAGCTTTCATAGAAGAGTAATTGGCTGTTTAAAAAAATCGAATTAGAAATTAAACGATGAGAGAAGAATTACAAATACGCAGCTCCGTTGAAAGATTGGATAAGCATCGTTTGCGGTGGAACGAGTTTCTGGAGAGAATGGACATTCAAATATTACCCTTACGAGCTACAGCTTACAAATGTCTAGGTAAAAGAAGGATGGGCATTCCACGCAACATATGGGTGTCGCAACGGGGTATACTGTTTAATCATTAATGTGAAGAAGATAACTTCAGTGTTAACGGTGGTACAGACCTGCCGAAAATGAGTAAGAGTTTTCACTTTTCTAGACTGCAATGAGTCACATTTGATTCGCGAAACCAGTTACAAGTAATTTCACAGAGAGAGAGAGAGAGAGAGAGAGAGAGAGAGAGAGAGAGAGAGAGAGATGGTAGGTAGGTAGATAGATAGACAGACAGATAGATAGATCCCTTATCATTTAGCAACAATATAGCAGGTCAGCAACTGGAAGCAGTTAATGCCATAAATTATCTGGGAGTACGCATTAGGAGTGATTTAAAATGGAATGATCATATAAAGTTGCTCGTCGGTGAAGCAGATGCCAGACTGAGATTCATTGGAAGAATGCTAAGGAAATACAATCCGAAAACAAAGGAAGTAGGTTACAGTACGCTTGTTCGCCCGCTGCTTGAATACTGCTCAGCAGTGTAGGATCCGTACCAGATAGGGTTGATAGAAGAGATAGAGACGGTCCAACGGAGACCAGCGCGCTTCGCTACAGGATCTAGTAATCGTGAAAGCGTTACGGAGATGATAGCTAACTCCAGTGGAAGACTCTGCAGGAGAGACGTTCAGTAGCCCGGTACGGACTTTCGTTGAAGTTTCCAGAACATACCTTCACCGAAGAGTCAAGCAGTATATTGCTCCCTCCTATGTATATCTCGCGAAGAGACCATGAGGATAAAATCAGAGTGATTAGAGCCCACACAAAAGCATACCGAGAATCATTCTTTCCACGAACAATACGAGACTGGAATAGAAGGGAGAACCGATAGAGGTACTCAAGGTACCCTCCGCCACACACCGTCAGCTGGCTTGCGGAGTATGGATGTAGATAGATAGATAGAGAGAGAGAGAGAGAGAGAGAGAGAGAGAGAGAGAGAGGAGGAGGGACGGTTGGAGGGTTGGGAGGGGGTTTAAATCCCAGAAACAAATAGCAGAAATGAAATAAACTGCGTCTGGTAGCAGTAAACTGTCTTGTTTCGGCCGATATCAGTGACAGCCACGATAAAGCCTACTGTGAAATGTTCGCATCTAAGTTGAACGGAAATAGTGCTGTCGCTCTTGGTTCGGGTTGTATCTCTTAAAGCAGCACAAAATTGCTTTCGTTTACCGCAGACTGTAGGCAGAGATGAATCATCCAGCTCGTCAAGAAGTATCTTTTGCATACGGACATTTGCCCTCTTGGCTGCCCCTCGTTTTACTTATATTCTTAAACGTTTTAATAAAGCAGATAAACCTATGCCCATCATCCTTCTTTCTTTCTCTGCTTCTTTTCTTTCGCCTCCTTTTTATTTTTCATTTTTAAAGGGAACGTCGTTTTATTAACATCTCATTCCCGTGTCTTTCCTGTCTCGATTCGACGGGAGGGGACAGGGGAAGACACTTTCTGTAAAGACAGAAGAAGACCGCTGGCACCACCAGGAGATGGCAAAGGAGGTCAGACGGGCTACGTGAAGAGAATATAAGGTCTCTCCGGCAGGGGCGGCGTAGTTACAGCCGCGGGGCTTCGCTGATGCAATATCGCGTCCCCTGGGACCTCCCGCGGATCGACAGGCGCCTGGCGGGGCCCTTCTTTCTCCTTCTCCCACCACTGCCGTCATCTCACCAGCCTCCCCCCTCTGTCCCCTCCCCCTACCCTACCCCCTTCACCGCCTACTTGTGTGGTCCGCACGTCCTCCATCTCTCTCGTTCCCGAGGTCGGCGGCCGCCCCAGCCTTTCTTCGTAATATCGGCAAAGCGACGTTTGCGGATAAAATATATCGCGTAACAACTCTCTGGATTGCCGCGTTTCGTGACCCCTATAAAAAGGAGGAGAGGTTAGGTAAATGCGAGGCTCGGTCACGCTGCGTAAACACGAGCGTCTCCTGCCGGCAGTGTTTGTCCTCCGTTAAAGCGCTCTCTAATGGCGGCCTTTCTCCCAACTTTTGGACTCTGGTCTCGTGAGAGTTCACTCTTGCCTGCTTCCTCGTCGTCCTGTCCGACACACGTATCGCTGCCTCAACAGCCTTTGGGGAGCACCAGCAGTGGCTGTCATTGTTTTACAAAGTTTCTGCACCAAATATTGTTTGTATATCGTATCCTGAACCTCTCTGGTCGGTAGCATCAACTTATAAACCGTGTCCTCCACCAATGCACTAATTGGAGGCTCTAGCAATACCACTACTTGCAAAGTAGGTTTGAAATCAGATTAATAATGTTGCTAACGCAGCATATGTTCGCTTTATCGGGCAACAACAAAGTTATTGACTGTGGATGGTATCGTCAGAATGGAAATAATGAGGTCATTGTAAAAAAGTCATTAATTTGGCACTTATCTTGAATGGATTCCCACGTAGATTTCGTCGAAGTCGTTGTGGCTCATCTTGTTGATTTCACTTTGACTGCTAGAAGGTCCAGATCTGTATTTTAGCAGTATGTGAAGACCTAACAAATGCGTTTTTCAGGAAATTCTTAATGATCAAAAAATCCCAGATCACAACAATGGCATGGTAGAAATAATTTTTGACTTGGTGTTCACGATCCATATTTTTAATAAACTTCTTGTAAATTCACATATAGTTCTTCTTAATTGTCACATAATCAAGAAAACAGTTTTGTATCAATCTTCATATATTTAATTTCCACTTTAACCAAACACAAGACTTGATTGTTCTTTTACGAAGCGAAATAGCAACACAACTTCTGCCAAAGTGAAACAAAGACTGCTCTTTGCGCATTCGCGGCAAAACGGTTACAAGTAAATCAAAGATTATGACAGTCTCACAGAAATGAATACACACAAGAATCGTATCACTGTAATATATCGATACATCGGAGTACCTATACATTAATAAAACCAAATCTGAATATTGTCACAAAAATATGTTTGTTACTTCGCAGAAAAGTAGTACCATATTACTGGTATCGAGAACTGGGGTAGGAGTGCCGTAATGGTCACGTAAATAAAGAACCATTACAAGGCCCTCTCCAGTTTTGCCTCGCCATCTAGTGCTAGCAATAAAAATAGAAACTGTACACCTAAGGAAAAGCAGGCTGAATAGCCCGAGTCTGTGCAAAGCATATTTTGTTCCCTCTGTGCTCTGCAGCTCATAATTTTTAGGAATTTTGCGGTGACTAAAATATTGACATAATTTTTCTTTATTCCAGCGTAAGATCACAGAGAGCTGACGTGAGACTAGTTCCGTCCGTAATGACCGCCTTCAGATACGACTAAAGCAGGCGAAGCCTGATTTGGTAGGATATTAGGATAATAGAAGAGCAGCTGGACGGAATGGACAGTGTGTTGAAAGGAGGATATAAGATCAACATCAACAAAAGCAAAACGAGGATAGTGGAATGGAGTCGAATTAAGTCGGGTGATGCTGCGGGAATTAGATTAGGAAATGAGACGCTTAAAGTAGTAAAGAAGTTTTGCTATTTGGGGAGGAAAATAACTGATGATGGTCGAAGTAGAGAGGATATAAAATGTAGACTGGCAATGGCAAGGAAAGCGTTTCTGGAGAAGAGAAATTTGTTAACATCGAGTATAGATTTCAGTGTCAGAAAGTCGTTCCTGAAAGTATTTGTATGGAGTGTAGTCATTATTGTACCTCTGTGGCCTACTTTGGAGAGAAGGATGCGTGGCCGCTGTCCACCTCCATCATCGTTATCTGAACTTGTCACTGTTTGCAGGACAAATCGATGATATTCCCTTGAAAATCATACGTGACTCGCATTTATCCATTCGAGACGACTGCAAGCTGTTTTGAATTGCAACGGTTTTCCTACACCGTATTTGACATGGTAATGTGTTTTGGCTTTTCCACATTTTTTGCCCACCCCTTGTACACAGGATGGTCCATTGATAGTGACCGGGCCAAATATCTCACGAAATAAGAGTCAAACGAAAAAACTACAAAGAACGAAACTTGTCTAGCTTGAAGGGGGAAACCAGATGGCGCTTTGGTTGGCCCGCTAGATGGCGCTGCCATAGGTCAAACGGATATCAACTGCGTTTTTTAAAATAGGAACCCCCATTTTTATTACATATTCGTGTAGTACGTAAGGAAATATGAATGTTTTAATTGGACCACTTTTTTCGCTTTGTCATAGATGGCGTCGTAATAGTCACAAACATATGGCTCACAATTTAGACGAACAGTTGGTAACAGGTAGGTTTTTTTTTTTATTTCGGTTGTAACGACATTCCTCTGAACAGCAAGTAGTTCGCCTTCCTTAATGTTCGCACGTGCATTGACAATTCGTTGACGCATGTTGTCAGGCGTTGTCGGTGGATCACGATAGCAAATATCCTTCCACTTTCCCCACAGAAAGAAATCCGGGGACGTCAGATGCGGTGACCGTGCGGCCCATGCTTCGATGATCAATCCACCTGTCATGAAATATGCTATTCAATACCGCTTCAACCGCACGCGAGCTATGTGCCGGACATCCATCATGTTGGAAGTACATGGCCATTCTGTCATGCAGTGAAACATCTTGTAATAACATCGGTAGAACATTACGTAGGAAATCAGCATACATTGCACCATTTAGATTGCCATCGATAAAATGGGGGCGAATTATCCTTTCTCCCATAATGCCGCATCATACATTAACCTGCCAAAGTCGCTGATGTTGCACTTGTCGCAGTCATCGTGGATTTTCCGTTGCCCAATAGTGCATATTATGTCGGTTTACGTTACCGCTGTTGGTGAATGATGCTTCGTCGCTAAATAGAACGCGTGGAAAAAATCCGTCATCGTCCCGTAATTTCTCTCGTGCCGAATGGCAGAACTGTACACGACGTTGAAAGTCGTCGCCATGCAATTCCTGGTACATAGAAATATGGTACGGGTGCAATCGATGTTGATGTAAGATTCTCAACACCGACGTTTTTGAGATTCCAGATTCTCGCGCAATTTGTCTGCTACTGATGAGTGGATTAGCCGCGACAGTAGCTAAAACACCTACTTGAGCATCATCATTTGTTGCATGCCGTGGTTGACGTTTCCCATGTGGCTGAACACTTCCTGTTTCCTTAAATAACGTAACTATCCGGCGAACGGTCCGGACACTTGGATGATGTCGTCCAGGATACCGAGCAGCATACATAGCACACGCCCGTTGGGCATTTTGATTACAATAGCCTTACATCAACACGATATCGACCTTTTCCGCAATTGGTTAACGGTCCATTTTAACACAGGTGATGTATCACGAAGCAAATACCGTCCGTACTGGCGGAATGTTACGTGATACCACGTACTTATACTTTGTGACTATTACAGCACCATCTATCACAAAGCGAAGAAAGTGGTCCAGTTACAACGTTCATATTTCTTTACGTTCTACACGAATATGTAATAAAAATGGGGTTTCCTATTTTAAAAAACGCAGTTGATATCCGTTTGACCTATGGCAGCGCCATCTAGCGGGCCAACCATAGCGCCATCTGGTTTCCCCCTTCAAGATAGACGAGTTTCGTTCTTTGTAGTTTTTTCGTTTGATTTTTATTTCGTGAGATATTTGGCCCGGTCACCATCAATAAACTACCCTGTATACTCCTTAAGCCACTATACGTTGCATGGCGAACGGTCCGTCGCAACAGTATGATCGATTTTCTTTCCTACACCATACACGTATTGAGCATGGTGAAAATGCCTGCTTGTGTCTGTCTGTACGTGTCCTAATATCTCTTATATTATTCTCGTGGTCCCTACGCGAGATACATTTTGTTGGCAGCGTAATGATTGCACAGTCTTCTTAGAATACAGGTTCTCCAGTTTTACCCAACAGGGTGTCATGAGAACTAAGTCGTCGTTTTTCCAAGCAGAGAACAACAAGGATACGAGACCCTCTGACTTCACCTACGCATAGGATATACTGCACTAGTTCGATCTGGCCATTGCTGTGTCATATTTTCTGACCAGTCACCCTCCACTTTCGAGATGACCCCCTTCGTTGTTTTGTCATCGCATGACTCATAGACCGTTATATGTATTACAAACTTTCCAAACAGAGACATATATACTTCACATTGTAAAAGCGGTGATTTACCTTCAGTAAAGGTCTCATGTACTAAGTGGTCGCAGTAATGGTACTGTACAGAAAACAGTGTGCAGCTACACGAGTCGAAGAACATGAGAAGAAAACCGTTTTGTTGAGAGAGTGAGAAATATTTGTATCCTACACCTTATGCTATTAAATTTCTATATCGACAAAGCAATAAATGAAACCAAGCAGAAATTTGCAAACGAAGGTCAAAGAGAAGAAATAAAAGAATGTTTGCCGATGACGTAATTCTGCCTGAGGCAAAGGATTCGTAAGATCAGTTAAACGGAATGGATGCTATCGTGAAAACAGATTATAAGATGAATATCAACAGAAGTAAAGCAAGAGTAATGGAACATAACCGAATTAAACTAGGCGAAGCTGAGGGAATGAGGAAATGAGATACCTAAAGCAGTAGATGAGTTTTGCTATTTGGGCAGCAAAAAAAAAAATGACTATTACCGAAGCAGGTTCAAATGGCTCTGAGCACTATGGGACTTAACATCTGTGGTCATCAGTCCCCTAGAACTTAGAACTACTTAAACCTAACTAACCTAAGGACCTCACACACATCCATGCCCGAGGCAGGATTCGAACCTGCGATCGTAGCAGTCGCGCGGTTCCGGACTGAGCGCCTAGAACCGCTAGACCACCGCGGCCGGCACCGAAGCAGGGAAGAAATGCAAAGCAGGCTGGCAATATCAAGAAAAGAGTTTCTGAAAAACAACAATTTGCTTTTCTCGCTTATAAATTTAAGCATTACGAAGTCTGTTCTGGAAGTACGAGTACTTGTCGGGGATGTTGCCTTGCGCAGTAGTGAACTGCAGACAGTGAGCAGTTAAGACGTGAATAGAATCGTTTGAAATGGGGTGCTATAAAATAATGCTGAAGATTAGGTGAGTAGATCCAATAACTAATGAGGAAGTACTGAATCAAACAGGGGAGGAAAGAACAGCTTGACTAAAAGAAGGTATGGTTGATAGGAGACATTCTGAGCCATCAAGAAATTTTCAGCCTGGTAATGGAGTGAAGTGTGTGTGGGGTAAAACTTGTAGAGGGAGACGAAGATTTAAGTGCAGTAAGTATGTTCTAATGGATGTGGGCTGTAGTAGTTACGCAGAGATGAAGAGGCTGCCACAGTATAGGCAAAATGGAGAGCAATACCAAATCAGGCTTCGGACTGACGACCGCAACGTCAGCGCCATTACGGATTACGGATACACAGTATACTACAGCGACAATTCCCATATGCATACAGTGACGCGGAAGAAAATCACAGCACCAAGGAAGAGTTGTTCGACACAAAAGAAATTTGTTAGGCGTGTTGCTACATCTGAAAGATTGTGTTTTCAAATTTCGAGCCAGTCGCTTAAGAGTTGCGCTATTGGCTTTAAATACACGCTGTAATGGTTGTGAGGTTGGTTACCTTTGAGATTGGACGTGGTGAGTTGAAGTTACTCACGAATCCCTTTAAGGCTTCAAAAACATCATTATCTACAATTCATTGAGTTTGAAGGAGGTCGTATAATAAGCCTACGAGAAACTGCATGTTCCCTCTGCGATATTGCAGAAAGATTTACCAGGAATGTAGCCACTGTACATGATTGCTGGCAGCGGTGGTGACGAGAATGTACGGTCGCAAGGAGACCGGGCTCCGGACGGCCACGTGACACTACCGAGAGGGAAGACCATCGTGTTTGATGTATGGGTCTGGTGCATCACACTGCATTTGCACCAGCATTTCGAGCAGCATTTGGTTCCACAGTGATACGACGGACTGTTGCGAATCGGTTACCTCAAAGTCAGCTCCGAGCCAGACGCCATGTAGCGTGCATCCCACTGGCCCGAAACCACCGTTGTTTGCGACTTCAGTGGTGTCAAGCGAGAGCTCTTTGGAAACCAGGGCGGAGGTTTGTTATGTTTTCTGGTGAAAGCTGGTTCTGCCTCGATGTGTTGTTTAGGAGGAGGCCAGTTAATTGCCTACAACTAATCTGTCTGCGTGCTGGACACATTGGACCGTCAAAAATGGCTAAAAAATGGTTCAAATGGCTCTGAGACTATGGGACTTAACATCTATGATCATCAGTCCCCTAGAACTTAGAACTACTTAAACCTAACTAACCTAAGGACATCACACAACACCCAGTCATCACGAGGCAGAGAAAATCCCTGACCCTGCCGGGAATCGAACCCGGGAACCCGGGCGCGGAAAGCGAGAACGCTACCGCACGACCACGAGCTGCGGACCTGTCATCACGAGGCAGAGAAAATCCCTGACCCTGCCGGGAATCGAACCCGGGAACCCGGGCGCGGGAAGCGAGAACGCTACCGCACGACCACGAGCTGCGGACCTAGGGACCGTCACCTCGACTTATCCTCAGGGGTGCGATTTCGTATGACAGCAAGAGCACTGTCGTGGTTATCCCAAGCAGCCTGACTGCAAATTGTTACGCCAATCTGGCGATTGTGTTGCCATTCGTCAACAGCATTCCAGGGGGGTGTTTTCCAACAGGATTCCTCTTGTCCACATACTGCTGTTGTAACACAACATGCTCTCCAGAGCGTCGACATGTTGCCTTGGTCTGTTCGATCACCAGGTCTGTTTCCAATCGAGCACATATGCTACATCATCGGACGACAACTCCAGCGTTATCCACAGCCACCATTAACCGCCGCTTTATTGACCGATCAAGTGCAACAAGCTAGGAACTCTATCCCACAAAATAGCATCTGGCACCTTTACAGCACACTGAATACACATTTGCATGCTTACATTCAACATTTCGATGGTTACGCCGATTATTAACGTACCGGCATTTGAGATTTGCAGTGGCTTGTTTCGCGATTACATTAACCTGTTATGTTGCAATGTGAATCTTATGAATATGTTACCTAGACAAATGTATTCCCGAAATTTCATTATTATCCATTACTGCGATTTTTTTCTGACAGTGTCTATACAACGGATACACAGTATATTACAGTCGCAGTTTATATACACTGTGTGTTTGTTTGTATTTTTAAAGACTCCAAGTCTCCGCGTGGCTCCATACGAGTGGTACCGCCACCCCCTTGTGAGGAGGGGTGCTTCTGCTTTTCTCCCGTCGCTAATCGGATTTGCAGAGACTTCTGAACTCTTTCGACCCCACCTCTGATACGGCGTCAGATATCTGCGATCTCGTCGTCTTGGCGTAATTATCCCCGCCCGTGCACGTGTACTCCGGTGGCCGGTTCCGTCGAAAAGGTGCGGGGTGGGGGGATGAGCAGATGGCGCTGCGGGCGTATCTGCCCATCAATGGGAAGCACCCGCGCCCGTCTACCTGGCTGGTCTGCTCTGCTCACATAACTACTCTGATTCCCTATTATCTCCCGGGGCCCCGGACACGGCAAGAATCGCGCCGCCCGGGGTGAATGCCTCCGCCGACAATGCTCCGCAGTAATATTATTTCTTTTCAAGGAGTGCGCCGCTCCCATCCCTCTTGCCTCCTTCCGTTGTGCCGCCGTCACGAACAATGACGTCATATTTTTACTGTCGAGTGGGCAGAAGCAAAGAAAGCGAGCGAGCAAGCAGGCCAGCGGCAGAGAGAAAGAGAGGGCGATTTAAACAGAAGGGATAGAGTGGCAGAGCGAGTCTGTTTCTCCTGTTGAACAACGCGGCCCCAATGAAACGTTTCTGTGGGATGGGCAGCCACCGATCAGATAGCAACAGTTACCGTCTCTGCCTTGTGAGCGCAAGACGCGAAGTTCTGCGCGGGGGCCTGCGATGTACGATTTCTCTCGGGACGCACTCCACGTAAAGTGGGCAGTAGATCCACGTCTTTCGTGTCGATACTTGTGTCTCGGTTTGATGTGACATGTCGCAGATTTCTTTTGTAATCTCCCTTGCGACATTCGTCTAATGTGTCGGTCACTAACGGAACTGTCAGCCGATGTTGTTCCCTTTCGACCCTACGAGAGTGATGGCCGGTTACAAAATGTAAGTATTTTACAACGAGCGTTCCTTCTTTCTCGTTTTCCCATTTAAATTATAGCAGGTGCACGTATTTTGCGTTTTGACTCCCGTTCTTTGTTTTGAATTCCTTCGTTGTCAGCTAAACTGACGATCTAAACTTGTCAGTTGTATATCTTTGAAAATCGGTATTTCGCGAAACCACCATCTGATGCAGCAGTAGCTTAGATACATCTGTGCATCTACTGGTACCGGAGGTGCTCAACTGCCGATACCATGCAGCTACGTTAAACTGTGTGCTGTACTGTGACGCAAAGCTGCGCAGGAGACCTACGTCCATTAAGCGATTAACTGAACACGCCCTTAACGCTGCTTCGCGTCGCTTAATAACAGGATTTCACTTCCTGTAATACTTCATGGACCTTTTTCGGGCGTGGACTGGACTGATTTGGTGGAAGTGACCAAACAGCGAGGTCATCGGACCCGTCGGATTAGGGAAGGATGGGGAAGGAAGTCGACCGTGCCCTTTGAAAGGAACCATTTGCCTGAAGTGATATAGGGAAATCACGGAAAACCTAAATCAGGATGGCCGGACGCGGGATTGAACCGTCGTCCTCCCAAATGCGAGTCCACCTCGCTCGGTTCGGGTGTGGCCGATCATCAGAATATTAGAAACAAACTTGGTATAAAGTGTCGCGTCAAGTGATAACTCAGAGCACCAATGTTCGTAAAGTTGCCACGTGACACACGATACTGTGGATCTAGTTTATTTCTGACATTCCCGATACGCGCCCGTAATTTTTGATAGCAAGTGGATCTTTTTACTCAGGGTCTGAAGCACTGTTTAGGGCGTGCTTAGTTAATCAATGGCACTGATTATTGCAGAACATCAGAGACCCCGGTGCTTACCATTTCCCAAAGGTTTCGATATTCCGGGTACTGGTAATGTAAGGGCGGGCGTTATTTTACTGGCATTAAGGGAACGATTCAAAAGTAACAGGAAAAGTGAAAAATTAACATCCGAAAAGTAATGCTGCTATCGCTTTGCTATATTTTCAGAACTTCTCAAATGTATGGAATTTTCTTTAATAATGAAAATGATATACTATTTGAAAAGTTACGTTTGTCACTGACAAGAAACGATTCGCTTGAGACATTGTGGTTTTACACTTACTTCAAGGAAAAAAAATTACTCATTATTCTGGACGTTTAACAACCCATGGGCAGTATTTTCATTTTCTACATGTCAGCAGATGTATTAAAATAATCGCAGGTGGCGTGTCTGGGAAAACTACAGCACCATATGTGGGCAAAAAATTTAACTGCTTTGGCAATATTAATATTTTGATTTCTAAAAACTGCATTTTCTTTGTTTGTTTTCTGTGAACATGTAGTTGAGCTACTCGATATTGCTATCAAGTTCATTTCTTTTAATTTTTGTACTGTCCCTTTTTCCCATTCGATAATATCAGCATTGCGATCGTGTAAAGATTGCTTTAGTTAACTCTTTTTATTGTCTGATCATTTAGCTGATATTACTGAAATTGTCCTTTGACAGCTGCAAACGTCACATCTGGCGTTTTTCCAAAACGTCATTCATAAACACGTGGAGGAACATCATTGGAGGGATGATATACAAAGTGTCCCACATAAAACGGGTGCGCCACACCTACCGGTTAATCATCTCTAGTTGAATTACTTGTGAAGTGACGTGGATGCCCATGGCCATCACTTCCAACAAATCCTACAAATAGGTAACTACAAGATTTTTAACGTCACTGTTATCTCTTCTCAGTAGTTAGTTCTTCGTTACTTGAATCTCGGGCGTGAGGCATACCGGGGTTGTATGTGGCTCCCTGTATATTAGTCTGAGTGCATGTGCCTGTGTGTCCATGTACTTAGTGGCTCCCGTCTTCAGTGTATCGTCACTATCTTTCTGTGATTGAAGAGGCTGCACATAACCGTACACTCTCTGAAAAAGTTCGGATTTTACATGTACTAGGTGTGTTAGCGTACTGCTTCGTTTAGTATGTTCTGAAGACGACCAATGATTGGTTGAAACTCCTACAAATTTGTTAAACTCTAAATAGTTGTCACTCAGATAGCATGAAAGGCAGATACTTTGTCATCTATATGAGGAAAATTATATTTTGTACATTGAGCACAGTTTGATGTTGACAATATCTCAGTAAACTGGCTTCCTCATTGTGATGATAGTTCTGAAATGTTTTATTGCATCTTAATGAACAAACGTTTAATAAACATATGGACAAAGGAAAAGAAGGTTATAGGGTTTGATAACGGAAATTTGACTCTTCTCTTTGGTCTCTCGCTAACGTATTATCTCACGTACACACACAAAATTGCTTTCTTAACTTTTAGTCTACTTTTTTTCACTACTTATGCATAACGGAAGTATCTACCGGTCGACCAGAGCTGGTCGAAAGCTAACGATTTAATTGTTTGTAGAAGCCTAAAACTCAGGTCACAGGCCTACTGCCTTCAGGGAAAGCAACTGCAGTTCTTCTGTTCTGTCCATCGCTGTGTTCGACGATAGCAAAATCGGCCGAAGATGAAATAGAGAGAAAAGGCTCGTTGAAGTGCAATATCAGTCATAAACTAGTAATGAAACACAGCGGGTGGAACTACAGAGCTGTGATGTTCAGGCATCGTATGAAATTAAAACCGTGCTATTGCACGCGGATCATGAAATTGTGTGACAGTTAAAAAAGTTGCAACAAATCTTTTGTGTATGAAATTACTTTATTTGTTCCTTTTGTGCCATTATTAATTTAACTGTTTTGACATTCCCATATTTAATTTGAAGAGCACACTTGGGCTCGTTTCGTACGTGAAATAAATGCGTAAATAAACAATAGCGAAGTCGTATCGCGGTAGGCGACGTCAGTTGTAAAAGGAGATATTCTGCTTGTTTGTGGTCCGTCTGAGAAATCAGGGATAGAATTCCCTTATTTATCAGGCATGGTTATCCTTGTATCCCTAGACCATCCACGCAATCTGTGCTTCTGTAAATCTGAAAATTTGTTGTTTCACATTCAAACGTCACACATGATCGTTTATGAATTCAGATTTTTACCTGTTGATCAATTGTGATTTCATCTACTTCGAGCCGCTACGGTCGCAGGTTCGAATCCTGCCTCGGGCATGGATGTGTGTGATGTCCTTAGGTTAGTAAGGCTTAAGTCGTTCTAAGTTCTAGGGGACTGATGACCTCAGATTTTAAGTCCCATAGTGCTCAGAGCCAGTTGAACGATCTACTTCGAGCCGTCACTCGACTACTGAGCAGGTAAGTATGAGGCTACAATAGCAAAGGTCTGTAGTTCAATCCTGACGTTGTCCTATGTCGTTTTGGCGCTGTTCCCTTCTTCGACTTTTCATAATCATTTGTTTGTGTGCAGAACGCCAAGTTGGACCTGGCTTTGGAGTCCACGATAAATTCTGTGTTCCCCTGTACCTGAGTAAGTAAATTCAGGTAACGGAGGAAGGCAAGGGCTTCAACAGGACCATTTCTAGTAAAACATTTTGGTGTTAAAAACAGACTTTCGGTTTGAGGGCAGCTTTACATTGTGTGTAGTAGAGAAATTTGCTTGCCATATCATAAAGTTCTGGTACAGTAGGTCACTCATTTTGGTAAAATGACGTCGTAGCGGAAGGTGACTCAAATATGCAATATAGATAAGTAGTGAATTAGTTCGAAAATTATTTTGTCTCTGAATTTCAGAGATGTCTTCTGTGCATCTCTAAACATTCGTAGAATCAATATAATGATAGGCGACTGAGAACCACGAACGCCTTCTGGGTGCTACTATGTTTTCGGAGCGCGTGTGTAGGAAATAAGTTCTCCAATAGCAGAAAAATTCTAAATTTCGCTGTTTAGTCTACGTAAGGATAAGGTACTTTTCAGAGCGTTGCATGTGAAAAACAAATATCTGCGTCCTACTCCTTTGTTGGCGCACAGTTCTAATTCCCGAGGAGCAGCAAGGGAAGACGTGGGTGGTAGGAAAGATGTGTCATATAGTAGATACCCCGTGATGCTCATGTACATCAGCTCTCGCCGGCATTTATCATTAGACGTCACTCCAGTCGCAGATCCAGGGTTCGGTTCGGGGTGGGGGGTTCACAATTTGTTACTGCATCTCCCTTCTCCCCGACACTCTGGAAAAAAAAAGAAAAAAAAACGTGCTGTCACTCTCACTTTTAACGAGTTGCAGGTGCGTAAGGTTTTAAAATAACAAGAACGTATTATTATTATTATTATTTGAAAACATTTTTTATAATTTGTCTACATAAATGATTACCACATAGTTTGAACATAACTTTCAAGAAACTTTAATTCAGATAAATTATCATCTGAAAAGCATTTGCTCAAACTTGTGACACATGCATGTGAAATGCAGTTGTTCTAAGAAGTACAGAAGCAACAAACGTTGACAGCTCTGTGACAAAACCTTTGCACAGCATAAAATCAAAGTTTATATTCACATGCTCTAAGACTGTGAACGTAGATCTGCACACAACGCTTATACGCTCAAATAAATGGGAGGTGGGTTAGGGGGGCTGTATCTTTCTATCTTTTCCACCGAAAATAGTGAGTCTTTCTGTTATTTTTTTTTTTTTTCGTGGTGAAGCGTTATCATTTTGAATCACGAAACGTGTCAGATTTGTTGTTGAAAGCAGGTACCCTTTGAGTGGGTGTCTTTTCCCTGCTGGAATGTTGTCATCGTGCAGTCAGGCCGCAAACCAGTCTACATGGGCTAGTCCTCAGGGACGCAACTGAATACTAGCTTGTGTTCAAGGAAGCTTGTAAATTTTATTTAAAGAACTTTCTACCATCTTCCATGTTTTTAGTTCTCACAGTACTTGATTCTCCGAAAGTCATCTGACATTTTTTTTAAACATGTTGTTGGAAGGAGGGTGGATCATACCCTCGTAAACCTCAGCCCCCTTGGATCTGCACAGGCGTCACTTGCCGCACTGTTGCTCCCCTTTTTAAGCTACCCAGTTTCAGTTCACACGTGACGAAGTCGTTAGTCGTTAAAGTGTGAATTAACGCCGAATTTTTAACCCCCTCTAGAAGGGGAACGAAAAAACTAGGCTTTACCCCGAATACCTTCACTAGTAATTGCAAATATCTGGATTTGCAAACACAGGTTATTTACCGATCGGATATTTTAACTGCGATCTCATTAGTTGACGTTGTCAGCGTGTGCGCACGAGTTTAATTTATTTTCGGATAGTATTGGCGCCATTACAGGAGGCCGGATTCGATTCCACGCCTGCCAACCGCCACCCCTACCCCAAACCCCCGCTGGCGCCACCCGTTGTTTCATAATGCATTTTTGCGCGCCGGAATTGGATCTATATCGCTGGCAGAACCCAATTACTAACCTCATAGCGCGTGATATTATCGGGGTTGGAAATTCTGAACGCGCCGCGCCGCGGATTATACACGAGTGCAGTGCGAACGCCGGCGGAGCCGCGACGCCCCCTGCGTGTGTGTGTGTGTGCGTGCGCCCACGCGCGCGCGCGTGCGCCTAATGAATTGATTTCGCGTGCGCTGTTTGTCTGTCGGCGCGGTTTTTAATAGCTAAAGGGCTAAATCACAGCGCGGCGTATCGCCGAACCTGTTATATCGGTTTATTGGCCCAGATCACAGCGCCGCGCCTGCACGAAGGAGGGGTAAAAAACGAGGGGAAAGGGGAGGGCGTGTAGTGCTGTGAAATTGCAACTGTTGGTCGCAGATCGTTTCTTTATCAAGGACCTCTCTCTCTGCGAATGGGTTCACGCTGACTACTCGTTGATGACTGTGGGTACGGTTTCATCGCCTATTTACGACACTAAATTGCTCCTTTCGGGATTTCACGCAGGTAGTAGATTGCAACTTATTTCCGCTGGTGGAACTCTGTTGCATCTACTTCTACGTTATTACATTGCAGTTCCCACTTGACTGTTGTACTTTCAGACTGTTTTTCAACCGGTTCACCCTCGAATAGCAGCTGGGGAAAATGAGCACCTAAATCTCTACCTGGTAGCTCTTTGTTTCTCTTATTTTGTTGCGGTGGTCATTTTTGCATTCGAAGGAGAAAGTTGCCGATTGTAATTTCTTGAACAGATGTCTTTGCAACGAAAAATACCTTTGCTCTAATGACTGCCATTCTAACTCTCTTATTGTATCCGTGATGCTGTCTCCCCTATTTGGCGATAAAATGAAAGGAGCTGCCTCTCTTGGAACTTTTTCGATGTTCCCCGTCTGTCCTACTTCAGAACAGGACAGACAAGCGCATTGTAGGCAGTCACTTCAGTAGATTTTTTACGTCTTTTACGTGTTCTGCCAATAAAACGCAGTCTTTGGTTAGTGTTCCCTCAATCACTCCATATGTGATGGTTTCAATGTAACCCCATCGACATTCAAGTCACCGCAGTGGCGTCACCAAAAAAGACTTGCACCAGGCGACCGGTCTACCCGACGGGATGCCCTAGCCACACGATATTTCCATTTCCAACGTAAGTTTTCTGTAATTGCAATCCCTAGGTATTTAGTTGAATGTACAACTCTTAAATTGTGTTTTTTTTTGTTGTAACCGTAAGGAAAGGAAAATAATGTAACTTCTGTTCATGAAGTGGCTGCCTGTGCCTTCTAATTGCAGTTGCTTATACAGACTATTATTACTCGCAGAACGCAGGCTAAGTGATATCTTCCTCTTACTCAGTACTGGTGCTCTTGAAGACTGCGACAAAACTCGGCCGACTAGGGATGGCCAGTTGGTTAAATTAGCGTTGAGCATATACTGTATTCAAACATTATGAATCACCTCGAAGGGAACGATCTATTTATACGTAATCAGCATAGTTTCAGAAAACATCGTTCTTGTGCAACGCAGCTAGCTCTTTATTCGCACGAAGTAATGGCCGCTATCGACAGGGCATCTCAAGTTGATTCCGTATTTCTCGATTTCCGGAAAGCTTTTGACACCGTTCCTCACAAGCGACTTCTAATGAAGCTGCGGGCCTATGGGGTATCGCATCAGTTGTGCGACTGGATTCGTGATTTCCTGTCAGGAAGGTCGCAGTTCGTAGTAATAGACGGCATCGAGTAAAAGTGAAGTGATATCAGGTGTTCCCCAGGGAAGCGTCTTGGGACCTCTGCTGTTCCTGATCTATATAAATGACCTGGGTGACAATCTGAGCAGTTCCCTTAGGTTGTTCGCAGATGATGCTGTAATTTACCGTCTAGTAAGGTCATCCGAAGACCAGTATCAGTTGCAAAGAGATTTAGAAAAGATTGCTGTATGGTGTGGCAGGTGGCAGTTGACGCTAAATAACGAAAAGTGTGAGGTGATCCACATGAGTTCCAAAAGAAATCCGTGGGAATTCGATTACTCGATAAATAGTACAATTCTCAAGGCTTTCAATTCAACTAAATACCTGGGTGTTAAAATCACGAACAACTTCAGTTGGAAAGACCACATAGATAATATTGTGGGGAAGGCGAGCCAAAGGTTGCGTTTCATTGGCAGGACACTTAGAAGATGCAACAAGTCTACTAAAGAGACAGCTTACACTACACTCGTTCGTCCTCTGTTAGAATATTGCTGCGCGGTGTGGGATCCTTACCAGGTGGGATTGACGGAGGACATCGAAAGGGTGCAGAAAAGGGCAGCTCGTTTTGTATTATCACGTAATAGGGGAGAGTGTGTGGCAGATATGATACGCGAGTTGGGATGGAAGTCATTAAAGCAAGGACGTTTTTCGTCGCGGCGAGATCTATTTACGAAATTTCAGTCACCAACTTTCTTTTCCGAATGCGAAAATATTTTGTTGAGCCCAACCTACATAGGTAGGAATGATCATCAAAATAAAATAAGAGAAATCAGAGCTGGAACAGAAAGGTTTAGGTGTTCGTTTTTCCCGCGCGCTGTTCGGGAGTGGAATGGTAGAGAGATAGTATGATTGTGCCTCGATGAACTCTCTGTCAAGCACTTAAATGTGAATTGCAGGGTAATCATGTAGATGTAGACAGGGGGCATTGAACTCTGTCTTACTGGAGAAGTGGCGCTGCCCGCTCTTTCCACTGCCGCGCGGGTCAGGGCGTTCTTGATGCCGTTTCGTGGCGCAGCGGTGGTCGGTGTTCAGTAGACGCTTTAGGACTATACACATTGACTTTACTAGACGATGAACGGCAGCACATTGGCTAATAGTGTAAGAGTGCTGTGTCTCCTGAATTTTTTGTTTACTCTGTGAACAGCAGAGAGCCTGTAACGCTACCTTGAACCCCAGATATCGCTTTGGTTTCTCTAAAACACTTCCTGTCAATTACAAGGAACTGTGTTCTTTTGGACAGGAAACCACGAATCGCTTCGCACAACTCAGACCATACTTCACAGGCACGTAATTTGATTAGAAGGCGCTTATGAGAAACCGTCTCAAAAGCGTTCTGGAAATGTGTAAATATGGAATCAACTTTAGAACCTCAGTCGGCAGCTCTCACTACTCCGTCTGTTTCTCAAGAACGATATTTTCTGAGTTCTTGCTTGTTATGTGTCAGTAGATCATCTTGTTAGAGCTATTTCAAGATGTTGAAGCACAGTATTTTACATAGATTTGCAGTAGAATTGTGAAACAATGGTGTGGATCTGGAATTCAGCAGATCCATTCCTGTGTATCGGCGTGCCCTTTGCAATTTTCCAGTCTTAAGGTACGGCTCTTCCGTCTACGGAGCAATGTTCTGTTCTTTCTTATGATACAACCTTCCAGGAGGAAAAAAACAAAAAAAAATATCTGGGTTATAACTTCGAAAATGGATTTTGGCGGGGCCATTTCAATGGCTATGCTTTTATCGTTCTCGACCGTATGCCTCATTCGTTAACAATTTTTTCCTCATGATAATCGTTAACCTTCTCTTTCAAAAAAATTTTTTTACTGCACTAGAACCAAATGGTGTAGGATTTCTGCTCTCTCTAATTTCTGCCTTACCGACAAGTCTCACCGTAGCACGCACAGTAAGCTCTCGTTTACCCGGACTAATGTGGACCCGAGACTGCAGAGACAGGCTAATCGAAAACAAGAACAATCCAAAATACATATGTTTTTTCATCGAGAACTTCTATTTATGCGTTTGCAAAACGTTCTCCATCGCACATTTGAAAGTCTACTGCGTCATTTACGCGCTATTCGCCATACTTCCAGTTCACTTTCTGGACATAATCGTCTAATTTTTTCTTTTTCTCTTTTTTTTTCACTTTTTTGCTGATGGTGGTCTCCATTTTCCGCAGTCAGAATGTCTGGATAACTAAAAGAATGTTGTCCTGTGCACTCCAATAACAGATTAACAAATTTCAATTCCTCGGTGTGTGTGTGTGTGTGTGTGAGAGAGAGAGAGAGAGAGAGAGAGAGAGAGAGAGAGTGAGAGGGGGGGGGGACCGAAAACCATAAATCCTTTTGGTGTATTATTTTCTGAAATAAATTTTATTTAAATTATTTATCCCACGATCCTTTGAACTACCATCATGTATTCTCTCTCTACCAGAATGTGTATCTACTTACATGACTATTCAAGTAAAAAGACGAATAACGAGTACCGTTTATAACAAGGCAAAGTCTCTCCAACCAAGTTTCAATGTAATGTGTAGTGCCGGTAATACACTATTTTCCTCTCCCCCCCCACCCCACCCTCTCTCTCTCTCTCTCTCTCTCTCTCTCTCTCTCTCTCTCTCACACACACACACACACACACACACACATCGTCTTCCATCTGTAAAGTAATAAACAATGGAACTGGGGAAGAATTTCATGTAGTTTCATTCGCTTTCCGCAAAGAGTTGCTGCATCTTTAAAGTAAGACACAACCTTTCAGCAGCCATGAGTGGTCAATCTGAACAGCGTTGCGTCAGTGACCGTCGCACCAGGACATCGGCTCACCTCTCCAAAAGGCCCAACAGTATCTAAATTCGGTCGATATCCGGTCTGTATATGCATTGAGTCTCCTGAACTAAGCCTTTCATACGGATATAGCTGAAAAAAAGTTGTCGTTGATCTGATAATTTTAGAAGAGAAAACACCACTTCTTTTCTACTTTTGATGAAAGTACTCGGTATGAAATTACCTAGCATAATAAGTCTGCAGGGCAGGGACTTGTAGGCGTAACTTTGCATTTCGCTGGCATTGCTCATACTGGTTGAACTATCCAGGAACAAATCGGTCCCCCCCCCCCCTTCCCACCTTAACTTCTTCTAGTGTCTTCACAGCAGTTATTCTGCATGCCTTGCAGAAGTGAAGCTGCGAGGACGGCGTGAATTGTTCCCGAATAGCTCTGTCAATAAGAGTATTGCCCGCGAAATGCAAGGTGCCAGCTCCGAGTCGCTGACCTGCACACAGTTTTCAACTGTCAGGATATCTCAAAACAACCCATATAAAGCTGCAGAGTGAAATATTCATTCTGGACGCCACAGTATGTTTAGTAACAGCAATTGAATTGTCCACTGGCACCAAGAAAGTGTATGAGGAAGTAATTTTGTACGGAATAAAAATACACTGCCTGGCAAAACAAATATTTGTATGAAGCACCCAGTGGGTAGACTTATGTGGTGTTTTCCAGTGGTTACAAAGCCGAATCAAACTTGGCAGTGTGAGTCCACTTGTTCACTATGATGTTACACCAGCTCTGACATGGGTGAATACGCTGTTTCGATTGGGAAGGGTGTCATAAAGCAGTTGCGTTTTCCTCTGGCCCGCAACAGTTGTAAATGGTTCTTAATACAACGTGCTGGATACCGGCACTGGAACAGAGTTGGTCCAACAAGTGTTCTATCTGAGCTAGATATGGAGATCTTGTTGATCACACGAGTACCTCGTCACGTGGAAACGTGCCATGTATAGAAGAGCATTGTCTTGTTGGGAAGAAAAGCGCCACGGTACTGTTGCATGACCTGTAACACACGAGGATGCAGTATGCCCCTCAGAGTTCCCTCAGTCACTACCAGGAGAGACCTCGTTTCATACGGATGGCACTACACACCATAACGCCATGAGTAACACCGCTATGCCTCTCCCAAAACATGGGCAGAATGGGACCTCTCCCCATGTCGCCACCATAATCGCCGACGATCGTCATCCAGGGTACAGAACAGCAATCCATCGCTGAACGCAATACGATGGCAGTCCGTGCCTCTCGGTCACGACACCGCTGCAAACGCAGCTCAGACGCAGGACGGTAATCCCCCAGCCCGGCTGTTACTAGTCTCCGACCAATGGCACAGGGCCACACAGAATGTTACAGGGATTCCATTACTTGTTCTCCAATGGCAGGCGCTGATATGAAGGGGTTGCGATATGCTTGGTGCACAGTATGGCGATCCTCTTGTATGGTGGTCAAACGTGGTCGACCGGAACATAGACTAAGAGCGTTGCTGCCGTCACGTTGCCATGCAGTCCAACATCGGGGCATCAGAATGCCACACAAATCTGGATATTGTACGGTTCGACCAGTCGGCCAAATGCAGACCCACAATGAGGCCTCTTTCTGACTCTAGCAGATCTTGATAACGCTGTCTTGCGGAAGTAGATAACATCTGTCGCCGTTCACGCCCCTTATGTATCCTACCAGGACTGGTAACAACACTAAACACGAAAAATACTGGTGCACTCTGATGGTCGTTCTACCTGTCACAGATACTTGCTACTCTTAATCATTTCTCTATTCGCCAATGATACGTATATGGACGAAGGTACATTGATACCAGACCACGTCTTCTGGTTTTTTTTTTTTTTTTTCAGGCAATGTTCGTTCCATGTAAACGTAAATGAAGATAAAAGAGATCGTGATAATCCAAAGACGCACCGAGCGCGGATTTTGAATCTGCGCCGCCTGTTTGTTTGTTTCTTTCTTTCGGCCTTGTCTTACGAAATATATGAAATGATAAATAAAAAAACCACGACATCATCCTTGAGAGTTAGAGATACTGGAGTTATATGCGGTTGGTGCGGACGCCATATTGTAAGTTGCGGTAAGTTATATAAATCTAAGTAGGACACTTCGTATTTCATTGACACTATTCAACTGATATTAAACATGTATAGCTATGCGTGTTAAAACGCCTCTTCCGGTACGGGGAGATGCCCGGCCGGATTGGGCTTTTCTCTGCCCGGGGACTGGGTGTTTGTGTTGTCCTTATGATTTCATCATCATTCGTGACAGTAGCTAGATTGGATTGTGTAAAAATTGGTCTCTGTACAAACTGGGACTTTGTACGGGCGCTGATAACCGCGCACTTCTTTGAGCGTCCCACAAACCAATCATCATCATCATCATCATCATCACGGAGAGGTGCGCTGGCCACGGATCGAATCCGCCCGGCGGTGTGCTGGCCAGCCTGGATGTGGGTTTTACGTGGTTTCCAACATCCGACTAGGTGAATATCGGGCTGGTATTCAATTTCCTCCTCACTTGCATGATTCGCAGACATTTAGAAAGCACTCACGTATTTTAACATGAATCATACTACACGCAAACAGTTGGAGGTTGGGGTACACACATATTCCGTCCCAGGAAGTAAAGGGTACCGACAGGGTCATCTGGTCACCGCTTGAACTGTGTCAAATCCGTTCATAGCCATGCCGACTCAGCGCAGGTAATATGTTTAATCAGAAGGGTGATACGGACATTTCGAGTACCAATGTAATGTGATGGTTGTGTACTTATCTAACGATTTGTTCATTTGATTATTACTTTCTTATGATTTGAAAGATATGGATTCAGAAAACCCCTTAATAGTCAAGATCGAAAATATAATTTTATTTGGTTACTAGTTTCCGCTCATCTACAACCCATCTCCAGATCATAAAAAAAAAAATACAGTCATTAGTGTGCAAGTGCCAAACGGCGGGACACAGTGTCATAACTTGCGTGAGCAGTATCGTTTGTTATACGATCGAAAATCAGACAGTTTACGTCTGTCGATACTGCGATCAAACCTGCCACATTACGTTATTCCAAAGTAACAAGAGTCCATAACAATCACTGCGTATGACCCTTAGAATAACGCGATGTGAGAAGTATGGTCGCAGTATCGATGTACGTAAACTGTCTGATTCTGTCAGTGCACATTACATATGATTGATTATTCTTGGATAATTTACATTATTGTTCCATTGCAGTGTGTAACAAACGATTCTGCTCACACAAGTCATGACGAAGTGTCGCACAGTTTGGTGTTTGTACACTATAATGGATGTATTTTGTTATGATCTGAAGATGGCTTGTAGATAAGCCGAAACTAGTAATCAAATAAAATTGTATTTGCGATCTTGACTATTAAGAAATTTTATGAATCCACAGCTTTAAGTGTTAGTCACAAACGTGCATCTTTGTTTTTCTAAGAACGATCCTACACTATAGTAATGATGATGATGAGCGTTTGGCGTCATTGGCCGGGAGGCCCCTCGCGGGGCAGGTCCGGCCGCCTTGGCGCAGGTCTTATTACATTCGGCGCCACATTGGGCGACCTGCACGCCGGATGGGGATGAAATGATGATGAACACAACACAACACCCAGTCCCTGAGCGGAGAAAATCTCCGACCCAGCCGGGAATCGAACCCGGGCCCGGAGGACGGCAATCCGTCACGCTGACCACTCAGCTACTGGGGCGGACACTATAGTAATCTTAACTTACAACGTAATCGCTTGTAGAGGGTGTCAGAAACAGGTTGTTGCAGGGTGGGTTGTGCTGATAAATAATTGTTAAGAAAGAATGCGATACGTAGCGCAGTTTCTGATTTAATTAGCATTGAAATTAACCAGTCAGGCCGTTGTGCGTGCAGATTCGAGGAGTAGAAGGTGTCGCGAAACGTTTTCTTCGTTTGGTTTCCTAATACCGAACAAGAGAGCGATACGAAAATTGAACATAGGACGGTGCAAGAACCGAACCCAAGTCAGAGGCTGAGCAGTCTCGTGCCCCATCATCCACGCTATGAGAGCAACTGACGCTAATTGAATCTGGCTGGCTGCTTGAATTTGCGCTCCGAACGGCCTGATTGGCTAACTTCAATCCTAACTCTGAAACGCCGCAACATATCGAATTTTTTCTTAACAATTATTTGTCTGCACAGACTACCCTGCTACTCCTTCACGATCTTTTCAGACTGTTGCTGACCATCCTGTATTTTATTTTTGGCAGTCGTCAGGTAGTACAGACGAACGTTTACGTTACGCTAGGGGTAGTCACGGTACTTAAATGGCCGCTAGTTCAGGTACTTCCGTGGACACACGAATAGATCTCAAGCTGTTTACCTCTTATCTGCGCGATGTGCTGCGTTGGCAGGACTCTTTTTGCCACAGATTTGCTATTGTGTAATAATGAGTAATCGCGGCGTAAGGGGTCCACCGTTGTGTTGAAGCAACCACACACCGTCACCGAGCGAGGCCAGAAAGTTTGCTGATGGACTTGTCAAGCACCCTGTACACCAAACTATGACGCTGTGTCAGTACATTTAGAACGCCAGAAAAGTGGAACCGTTACTGACGATTTGTATTACGCGCAACTGCTATTCGGACCTGGGATTCGCCTTGAAACTGAAGTGGAAGCGCTGGAGGTAGAGCGCCTGGCGCGCGCGCTGTGGCGACGCCTTCGGAACACCCTGTGTTTATTACGGGCGCGGGGCGCAAAACGTCCCTGGTGGTGAAACTTGCACCAGGCGGGGCGCGGCGCCGGATATCAGCTTTCGCCCTCTCTCCATCCCCCATCCCCCGACCGCGCCGGCTGTGTGTGCGTGCGCGCTGGCGCTGGCGCGAGAGCTGCAAGATGGCGAACGTGTTCAATAAAAATGGCGGTGGCGGTGTCGGGTGTGGCGCATTAGCGGCGAGGGGCGGCCGTCGCCATGGCAACCCCGCGCCTCGGTACAGTCGGCGCCGCTGCCGGGCGCCCGACGCCGACGCCTGGCGTCGGCGCGGCGAGAACAGCGACGCCTGCTGCTCTGCGGCGCCCGCCACTCTGCGCCAAATACGTCGCCGTAGTACGAACAGCGCCGACGGTAACAGGCACAGCACCACCCCCGTTAGGGAGAAAGCAACAGAAGAGTTAGTAAATGACGTTTTCCAAAAATTTCCGTAAATTTTCTAAAAACACACCACATTCAGTTCTGCGCAATAAATAGTCATACCAATAACTGAGATGGCACATGAGCAGCAGTCAGTAAGTAGCGTAGAATGCTCCGAATTTTTGGGTATATGTAATGATGAGAAGTTGGGCTAGAAAAGTATATTACTGAACTTATCAAACAATTAAGTTCAGCTACTTTTGTTCTTCGTATAAATGCTAATGTTGTACACAAACTATCAACCTCCTGACATATTTTGCATATTTCCACTAAATATCGTACGGAATGCTTTTCTTGAGTAAATCATCACTTAGAAGGGCCGGCCGTTGTGACCGAGCGGTTCTAGGCGCTACAGTCTTGAACCGCGCGACCGCTACGGTCGCAGGTTCGAATCCTGCCTCGGTCATGGATGTGTGTGATGTCCTTAGGTTAGTTAGGTTTAAGTAGTTCTATATTCTAGGGGACTGATGACCTCAGATGTTAAGTCCCATAGTGCTCAGAGCCATTTTGAACTTAGAAGGAAGTATTGATTGCACAAAAGCGAGCATCAACAATATGTGGTGTTCGCCCATCGACGTCATGTAGGTACCTCTTCAAGGAGCTAGGCATTTTAACTGTGCCGTCATATTACATATTTTCGCTAACGAAATTCGTCGTAAACAATCCATCACAATTTGAGAACAACAGTGATGTACGTACCTAAAAACACAAGAGGGTAAAATGATAATGTGATTATTAATATTAATTGTGATAATGTATAGATATCCTGTAAGCTCACTCGTTTCTCATCATTTCGATGAAACAGTCGTTCAAATGATGTATGGAACATGTAACTAACTAACTTCTAAGCTTTGATGGTCCGCCATACACGAATGTACGCGGAAAGGGTACGCAATACGTCTGACCAGATTTTCCACAACTATATTCTGCGACCGTCATTATAGAGACCGCGTACGCCTTGACTTGGAATCACGCTGCGGAGGCCTAAAAGCCGATTATCCTGTCATTACTCACTTTGGAAAGTGGAGCCGACCGTTTCATTTACAGCTGAAATCAAGCTTTGATCTTAATAATTGAGCGGTTTTTTGTATTAGTATTACTCACGCAGAAGAAAAATTAACCTAGCTTTTCTGGAATTGCCAGTATTAATGCAGCGGGTATGGTTTTTACAGATAAAAGTTTTACGGTTTCAGATATCGTATTGACAGTTCTTTCTTTTTTTACAAAAGATAGCATTAGAATTATTCAGTGAATTCCTGTTCTTGTTCCTCTGTGAATCATTTGTTTTATCGCATCCATGGGAGTGAAAGACCAAATAGCAGTTCAACGGGAAAATTTTAGTTTGCTGACGAATCTTCAAGAATACGTGTGAAATGCTTTTATAGGAAAATGACATCGGTTTCCGGTTTTTATACAAAATAAGTGTTTATGTTTTATGACTTTTGCTTAATGCCGTAGTCAATGGGTGTCCAATCCGCGGCCCTTGGGCCGCATGCGGCACAAAGCGAATGCCAGTGCAGTCCAAGAAATGAACATCTATCACATGCCCGTTAAAAAAATAAGTTAATAAAATCCGTTATGTAAATTTATGATTAAACTGAGTATTTTCAATCTGAACCATACTATGCTGTTCTCTCAGTCATATGTCATCTTTTTTGTCCTCCTCCTTCAAGCTATTGCTAGTGGTGTTAAGTATATTATGAGCGGCCCAAAAATGCTTGCCTTCTTCCAATGTGGTACAGGTAAGCTGAAAGATTGTGCACCTTCTGTAGACGTAACAGTATCAAAATAAGTATAATATATTAGAAGACGTTGATTATAGAGAAGACTCTTGTAATGAGTTACAAATTAACATTCCGTCGTTTCGGAATCTTCTTCATTCACCGAGTTTTAGATTTTAGGAACAACGTATAATTAAGAGTTACCTGGCACATATATAACGAGCCGTATCATTCAGTTCGTAATGTACTGACACCAATAAATAGTTTTCGCATAAGCTTGATAGCGATATCGCCTCTTGATTGTGTTAATCTCGAAAAATGACTTCGTAAATACTTTAGTGTCTTTAAAATAACTTCATCTGTGGAACGAAATATTACTTTTTTCACATTTCTTTCCTTGCAACCAAACACTGCACAAGTTTTCGTCGCTGTGTTTAAGAAACTTTTACTATCTTTACCACTATTAGGATAAAGATAAGTGGAACAGTATTCCAGAAGTCGCCTGCAAACGGATACCTCAACTTCAAATTCCGTTCCAGCCATTCTGTATTAGGATTCCCGTTGTTTTATAAATCGCTTAAGGCAAATACTGTGAAGACTCCCTTGAGATCGATGCAGCTGACTTGCTCTCTCACTTATGTGCCATCCGAGCTTGTGGCTTCTGACGACCCTGATCTTCCTTCCTTTCATTTTCTCTACAGTATTTTTCATCGCGGATCAGAAATTCAGCGTTTGTCGTGGCTGTGGGTAGTTCCGCAAATGGAGGGCTATTATACGTTTACGACTAGGCAGTTACTTTTAATTCCACGGAGGAATGTCGTATGCGCCAGCCATCTGCGTTACTGGTAACAGAATCCCGTTTTGACTGTTCGCCCCGTTTGTGAGACGGGGACATGCAATGGGACCCAAATTTGATAAATGTAAAAAAAAAAATAAATATCGTAACTATCATAAGCAGGTGAACAAATCAAAACAAAATTCTCGGCAGTAGCCGCATTGTTTGAAATGAAAACGTCCGAGAAGTTGGATAACACGTCGAAGAAAGACGATACCTCTAACCGAACAGAGCTCAGACGTCTTAGCGACAAAGCCTAAAGTTTCACTGTAGTTGAAAGGCCGAACAGTGGCTTTACGGAAAGAAGTCTAACTTTCTAGCCAGCAAAATGTCTTCCAGTACGGTGTTAGTGTTGTCTAACGTAGTCTCTAATGATACAAATCGGATTTAAACAATACGAGACGTGGTCTGACATAGTGAGTTTTGATGATTATGTAATTTGATCGCACAATGAGTAGTATTCCACTTCAGTCATCCTACTCACGTGAAGTGTTAAAAGAGACTGCTAAAATTCTCGTTAGTTTAGGTGTGTATGCAATATGATTTAGAATGGACCGTACGATTGTTAAATTTCGTACCATGTACCATATTACGGTCGAAGACAGGCCGTTAACACATTAAATGCTTTTTAGCACAAGGGCTACTTCAAGCTAAATATTCCGAACGTTCGTCCCGTTTGCACAATGTTGAAGAACTCGCGATAAATCAGCTTGCTGAATAATTTTTACATCGTGTAGGAACCAGCTGTAATGTTCTCACAGAAAACGTTGGTGAAGCATGATACTAACTGCACTCTCCGGAATGGTTGTCTGAACCATAATTTCCAAAAACTGAGCAATTGCATTTTGCGAACATGATTCATGCCGTACAGTGTAGCCTTTTCAGCATTTAGATACAACAGTACTCGACAGTGATTTATCTGCACATAAATTTTCTAAATTTAAATTGTGAGGATGAAAAACAAAAAGCAGTTGCGAAGTGTTACTCCTTTTAATCACTCTTTCGGGTGAGAAGGCTCGATGGAGAAGAGAATAGACACTCATTCGGAAGCAGCAGAAATCCTGATTCCGTCCAGCCATCTTCATAGAGGTATTCCGTAAACCGTATAAGGCACACGATGTGTTAGTTTTCTCATCAAGGCCATTATCAGTTTCTGTTCCTCTTTTTGAAATGCTAGGGCTTTGTCTCCAATAACGACGACGTCGACCATTCTCTTAACTTTTACCTACCTGTCTTCATAGTTTCAGTGTCACTTCCACGCAGTTTTAATTTCGGACAGCTGTTTCTGTTGGTTCCAACTTCATGTTAGGTGTAAACTGTGTCGTTCCTTACCCAAATGATGCTCCCGATTGACTGCGATGCTGTTACGGCACTGAACACATCTTACTGTGGGGCACCTTAGTTTGAATTTTAGTCTGTTAACAATTAGTTTTGCAGTTGCTATTCAGTGTCGTCGCCAGAATTATTAGTGTATTCCATCAAATTCTTATGCCTTCTGTGATAAGTTGAAAACGTAAACATGATCTTACCTATCGAAGACGCTCAGCCAATGCAACTGTGAATCAGTTTATAACAACGAAACCTATTTGAGACAAGTTAGTGGTTAAACGGTCGCTTCAGTAAGTCTCCTATTTTTCTCCATACGCTAATAAGCACAATACTCTATGCGTGCAATAAATATAGGTTTATCGAACACTTAGTTCCGTTACGACCATCTCCAGGGGAAGTACATGAAACATTTCAGTTTTGGTGTTCTCCACCGCCGTTTCCTAACCGTTTACGGCTTTCACAGCGCGAGCTCACAATTTTTCACAGGCAAGCACGAATGCAGCCCCACTTCACGCGTTACTAATGCTCTCCGTTATTACTGTAAATATGACACTATAAACGTGTCATATTTGCGGATGGAGGAAAGTGCACACTGAGCAGTGTACGGCAAATAAAAATGTTATAGTAACCCTTTCTAGCGGTAGTACCGTGCCATATATTCTCACCTAACTTCTAAAAGGCTTCCACTCTGCACTTCCTCCTGTGATACAACAGCAGCTTTTCACCTTTTGTTTATGGATCTGCCTGAGCGAGAAGTGAAACACATCCATAATAGCATTTCGCTAAGTACCCGACTGTGTAACTGCAATAGGAATGATGACGAAAGATTTTACGTGTGACGAAAGGATAGGTATATCTTACAGATTTATATCATTGTGCAGCGAATAACACTGGGCAGAATATCGCAGCGAAATCGAAAGCAAAAATAGGTAGTTAACTGTCTAATGCTAGCCCGCATTCGTTTCATTGCATCTGATGAATATGCTGTACGGATATAAGTCCTGCCGCTTTAAGTTTAAAGTGGAGACATCGCTCTGAAGTCCCTACGTTCCTGGAAGATCAAAGGAGTACCAATTTCATGAAGACTGTTTTTATCAAAATGCGTCACTGGAATCATAAAGCCAGAGGAAAGGCTACGTTTCTTGTCGGTGAGGTAGTAAATTTGAACTCTCTCTACCCTTTCTCGAGCGTCCGGCACAACATGGTACTTCGCCGTCGCCCGTCATTTTGAATCATTAAAGTTTTTTAATACCTGCTTGGGTGTGCTATAAACGCTGTTTGCTTGTGCTTATTATTATTATTATTATTATTATTATTATTATTATTATTACTGTTATAGTTTTGAAGGGGTAAACTGCTGGGTCGTCAGCGGCCCGTTGAGCAAATTTTTTTGATGTTGGAAAAAAGTGCCTCAGAGTACATGGTGAGAAGCTTGTTCATGGGGAAAGATCGTGTTTAGATTGCAAACTTTTCTGTAAACTCGTACACATTTGATGCACTGAACTGGAATTTCTGACAACACTCAACGATCTTTTTTGTGTGTACGGAGCGTCACAATTTCTACGCAGGGTGTATAACATACTTTTATTGCACAAATTTCACAAGTCAGAAACTCGTATGTCCGCCGCTTTCCTCTAAGTCACCCAATGCTTCGCAGAACATTGACTGTTGCACCGTTGCAAACTCTCCCGGGCATAGTGGAACGTTTTCGCAGACTTCCTTTGCATTTAGCCGTATTCGCAAATATGATTGCAACCATACCGTAGAGCATTTTTAGATCCAATAACCAAAGGGCACTAGTTCAGTACTTCGTTACAGTATCCTAATTTCGGATAACTGCCTGGAACACGGGATACTTCTGAAGTAAAAACCTATCTGAATACATTCAGCGCTCAACACAGTAAGATCGAGCAGAAACGGTGTCTCCTGCGCATTTAGGCCGTAAATACAACTTCGATGAATATCTCTTCCGGTTACACATAGACTGTAAGGGCAAACGAATTATGACTGTCCGCTACTTGCTGCTGCCATGAATATTACAGCGACCCCGCTACAAAAATACACATGATTTCTGTTGACGAGAACAAAGATAATTATGTTTTAAATGTACAATCTAGGAAGACACTTGCCACTGTGGGGGATGCTGCCGGGTGAATCGGTGTAAATCGAATGTTGTATTGACTGCTTTCTCTGCGTTACCAATTAAAACCAACACGGCGTTTAGTGCGCCTACGTCTTCGAAACCTGAAGTGACACACACAGTTCACGGTCGCTGAAATGTTAAATGTAATTAAGTGCAATATCTTCCTATTTATCGAGAAACTGGACGCATGAAACACAGGCACAGTGTTGTGTACTGATTAAAGTCGATAGCGAACAGAAAATAATCAGTACAACTTCACGTCATTCGATTTCTGTAGATGCAGTTATTCGCGCTTCCCACCTCGCCGAGCGACTTCTTGGACCGCGCTTTTAGTATGATTGATCGCGAATTTCCCATAAATGGAAATGAAATGAAAGTATGGCATCGTTGGCCGGGAGGCCCCTATTCTGTGAAGTTCGGCCGCCAAGTGCAAGTCTTATTTCATTGGACGCCACATAGGGCGACTTGCGCGCCGATGATGAGGATGAAATGATGATGACGACAGCACAACACCCAGTGCCCGAGCGGAGAAAATCTCCAACCCGGCCGGGAATCGAACCCGGGTCCGCTTGCAGGGGAGGCGACTACGTTACCACCCAGCTAAGCAGGCGGACAATTTCCCATTATTTACAGATGTCTCAACTGAGCCTTTTTTCAAATATTTTAAGATCCAAGAAGAGTTACTTTGTTACCATTAAAAAGTCAGCGCCCTACGCAATATACATTTTTTCCCCTGTGAACAGCCAGTTTCACTGTGAAGGTGTTCTAGCTCTCTCTGCTCTTGCACAATACGCATAACACTACATAAACGATTCCTGGACACTTCCTGGTCTTTTAACTGCGATTCTTTCTCAGAATACATGGCTGCACTCCGTTTCTCGCTTTGATTGCGCGTCTGTTACAGTCCATTATTCCTCCCTTAAAAATGCTTCAGTGACGGATTCCGTCAGGAAAACAGTGACTTCTGAATAAATAAAAGTTTGTCCATCGCACTCCCTGACTAGTACCCACAGCATTTGCACATGTGGCGTTCAGCAGACGTACATTGTTGAAACAATGTGTACAACTCGCGGAAGAACTACGAAAAAATTAGAGATTAGGGCTCAAGCAGAGGTTTACCAGAAATCGTTCTTCCAGCTGACCATTCATGATTGGAACAGGAGAGGCAGAAGGTGACACTTGTACGCGAAGTACCGCCCGCAACACAGCAAGAGAAGGCTTGCAGAATTTAAATGTTGTCGATATAAACCACTTTTTTTTTTTTAAAAAAAAAAAAAGCATGATCACACGCTTGTTGTTATATACGATGAGCGTCAATAAGTAATGCAACATATTTTTTATCTCGGCCAATTTCGGTTCAACAAATGCGCAATTTGTTGTGGGACGTCGGTGATTATTCCCGCTTCAGTCCCTATATGTTCATGAAGTCCCGACAAATGGCAGCGCTGTACGTAGCCTTCAAAATGGGTGTGTAAAGGAGGTGCGTTCCAAGCAGGAAACGGTCATTGAGTTTCTCTTGGCGAAAAGCCAGAGCATCGCAAACATTCATAGGCGCTTGCAGAATGTTTACGGAGACCTGACAGTGAACAAAAGCACGGCGAATCGTTGGGCGAGGCGTCTGTCGTCATCGCAACAAAGACGCGCGAAGTTCTCCGATCTCACGCGTGCCGGCTGCCGCATACAAACGTGATTCCTGCAGTGTTGGAACGTGCGGACACTATCATTTGACGCGACTGGCAGATTCAGTCGGACAGTTAGCTGCACATCTGGACCTTTCTGTTGGTAGTGCTGACACACTCGCCCACCAGTTACTGTACTCAAAGTTGGTTGCCCGAAGGTTTGCTTGCCGCCTAAAAGAAGACCGTGAAGAGCAACGAAGGACCGAAGGTGCGGAATTGCTTGCGTGTTACGAGGCTGATCGTGAAAATTTTTTGTCGAAGTCCTCAGAGGAGATGAAACATGGGGTTATCACTTACAAGGGAACCTCCCCATCGCACCCCCCTCAGATTTAGTTATAAGTTGGCACAGTGGATAGGCCTTGAAAAACTGAACACAGATCAATCGAGAAAACAGGAAGAAGTTGTGTGGAACTATGAAAAAATAAGCAAAATATACAAACTTAGTAGTCTATGTGCAATATAGGCAACTTTAAGAACAGTGTGTGATCAGGAGCGCCGTGGTCCCGTGGTTAGCGTGAGCAGCTGTGGAACGAGAGGTCCTTGGTTCAAGTCCTCCCTCGAGTGAAAAGTTTAATTTCTTTATTATCGCAGTTATGATCTGTCCGTTCGTTCATTGACGTCTCTGTTCACTGTAATAAATTTAGTGTCTGTGTTTTGCGACCGCACCGCAAAACCTTGCGATTAGTAGACGAAAGGACGTGTCTCTCCAATGGGAACCGAAAACATTTGATCGCAAGGTCATAGGTGAACCGCTTCCTCCACAGGAAAACACGTCTGATATATTCTATACGACACTGGTGACGGCATGTGCGTCACATGACAGGAATATGTTGTCGACCCACCTAACTTGTACACTTGGCGAATGGGTAAAAAGATTCTTCTACCTTGCCCGATTTAGGTTTTCTTGTGGATGTGATAATCACTCCCAAAAAAGTGATGAAAACATAAGAGTTTGTCACATAAACTGCAACAAATGAATGCAACAGTTTCACAGTCGCACAGTTTTCCCTGTGCTCTGTCAAAACTTATATTTTTAACGTTTTCAAATTTTTCCGTGTGTACACCGTCAAATCCTGTATATGTCCAAGCAAATCTGAACATGTCCTGGAATTTTGGAGAGCGAAGTTGATTATGTGTGTGTGCCTGAACTTTGATAATTGTCTGAAAATAAAAAATTAAAATTTTCACTCACTTAAAATTTCCACAGCTGCTCACGCTAACCACAGGACCACGGCGCTACTAGGCTAGTATTCTCCTTAATGTTGCCTACCTTGAGCATGGACTACTCAGTTTGTATATTTTGCTTATTTTTTTCATAGTTCCACACAACTTCTTCCTGTTTTCTCGATAGATCTGTGTTCAGTTGTTCAAGGCCTATCCACTGTGCCAACTTATAACTAAATCTGAGGGGGTGCGATGGGGAGGTTCCCTTGTTAGAACCGGAAACAAGACGGCAAACAATGGATCGGCGGCACACGACTGCTGCTCGGAAGAAAAAGTTCAAAGCCGCACCGCGAGCCGGTAAAGTCATGGGGACGGTCTTCTGGGACTCTGGAGGGTCTATTGAGTTTGGTGTCCTCCATCAAGGGTGCAACGATCAACTCTGAAGTGTATTGTCCTGCCCTCAAGCAACTGAAGGAACGATTTTATCGTGTTCGTCGCCACAAAAATGCAAACGAACTTCTCCTCCATGACAATGCTAGGCCTCACACAAGTCTGTGCACCGTAGAGGAGCTCACGAAACTTAATTGGTCTGTTCTTTTTCATCCACCTTATAGCCATGATCTTGCACCATCCGACTTCCACCTTTTTGGACCAATGAAGTATGCACTCCACGAGAAGCAGTACGGGGAGGCTATTGATGCAGGAAGATATTGGCTCTTACGTCGATCAGTGGAGTGGTACGATGCGGATATACAAGCCCTCCCAGTGAGGTGGGATTATGTTGAATAATAGACTTTTGTAGCCAAAAGGGTAGGAAATAATATGGTGTACTGTAATAATTAATTAAACCAACCTGCTTTCAGAAAAAAAGTGTTGCGTCAGTTATTGAAGGCCTCTCGTATTTTATGTATTGTTGTAAAGTTCATTTTATTGATATGTGTATGTTTGTTGTTGTGCTGTGTTCACAAGCTTTTACCTGTTGTTACCAAACTGTATCAGAAAGAAAGAATGAGTGCTAATGGCCAAGGGCTGCGGAATATAGAACGTTGCCTGCTTGTTTCCTGTACTTGTAGATTCAGCAACTCTGGCGCGAATTGCGCTAGGGGAGGCGCTTGGCGTGTACGCCAGGATCCAAGTGGCAATACTGCAGCGCAGTTGCCTGCCTGCGAGGCTCGACGCCGATAGCGGCCAACGCTGGGAGGCGTCAGCATCGGCACGGCCGATGGGGACACGCCATCGGTCGGGTCAGCTTCGGCCTGTCGATACCGCCTCCTCCCCCCCCCCCTCTCTCTCTCTCTCTCTCTCTCTCTCTGTCTATCCCACATCCGCCCTCCCCTTTCGCCCTGTCTCCCGTGTCCCGCGCTCTGCCTCGGTCCTGCCGCGGGGCTGATCAATACCCCTGCAGCGGCTGCGGCCGGCCACCCGCAACACTTTCGCGGGCGCGGTGACTGCAAGTGACAGCAGAGCAGAGTGCGGCCGACCTCGCCGCTGTGCTGAACGTAGCGCTGGGCCGCCCATCGCACTGCGCACATGTCGGCCGACTACGCTGCAGGGACTAACTAATCCCCCGCCTCAGTTGATTAAAGCTAGTTTTAAGTATGGGAAATCAGGCCATTACAGTCTTTGTTAACTAACAATATATAGGGTATACAAGGTGTTCCAGTTTAAAACATTTTAGAAACAGGACCACTCCTCAAAATTTGAACAGCATACTATGAACGCGGGGACTCAACAAGTCGTTGGAAAACCCTTGCATAAATACTGAGACATGCTGCCTCTATAGCCGTCCATAATTGCGAAAGTGTTGCCGGTGCAGGATTTTGTGCACGAACTCACTTATCTGTCGGACACCATAACTATTCTATCAGATTTACGTTGGGCGATCTTGGTAAAAAAATCATTCGTTCGTATTGTCCAGAATGCTCTTCAAGCCAATCGCGGACGATTTTGACCGACTGACTTGGTGCATTGTCATCCATAAAAAATCCGTTGTTGAATAGCAGTAAATGGACTCCAGGTAGCTGAACGTAATCATTTCCAGTCAATGATCGGCTGAGTTGGACACGAGGACCAGTCCATTCCATCTAAACACACCCCACAACATTATGGAGTCAGCACGAGCTTGCACAGAGCCTTGTTGACAACTTGAGTCATAGCTTTGCGGGGTCTGCGCCACAGTCGAACTCTACCGTCGGCTCTTACCAACTGACCTTGGGACTCCTCTGACCAGGCCGCGGTTTTCCAGTCATCTTGGGTCCAACCGATATGGTCACGAGCGTAGGAGAGGCGCTACAGGCGATATCACGCTGTTAGTAGAGGCACTCACGTCGTCACGTTTCGCCGCGCTGTCCTGTCGAGTTCTTCTTACGTCTCACATTGATTTCTGCGGTTATTACACGCAGTGTTGCTTGTCTGTTAGCATCGACAACGTTGCGCAGACGCCGCTGCTCTCGGTCGTTAAGTGAAGGCAGGCAATGCCTGAAATCTCGTATTCTCGTCACACTCTTGACACTGTGGATCTCGAGGTGCCTAATACTCTAACGATTTCCGACACGGAACGTCCCGTGCGTGTAGCCCCAATTACTATTGCGCGTTTAAAGTCTTAATTCCCGTGCGGCCATAATCACGTTGAAAACTGTTCAAATGAATTACCTAACAAGGGAAACTCCCCATTGTACCCCTCAGAGTTAGTGATAAAATGGCTCAGTGGACAGCCCGTCAAAACCTGAACACAGATCAAATATGAAAACAAGAAGGTGTACAGAATTATCGAAAAAGGAACAAAATAGAAACAGTGAAAGATTCAAGCTTCGTGGGTGTGTGGTTCCGGTGTTGGACTGTAAAGTGGGGGAACCGTTTTCAAATCTCCCTCGAGCCCATGTTCTTTTCACAAAATTGTGAACTTTCTGTCCGGACGTTGACTTATCTGTTATCCTTCTGTAGTCTTACATTGGTTATACTCGTAGAAGCCGGCCGCTGTGGCCGAGCGGTTCTAGGCACTTCAGTCTAGAACCGCGCGACCGCTACGGTCGCAGGTTCGAATCCTGCCTTTGGCATGGATGTGTGTGATATCTCTAGGTTAGTTAGGTTTGAGTAGTTCCAAGTTCTAGGGGACTGATGACCTCAGATGTTAAGTCCCATAGTGCTTAGAGCCATTTGAACCATTTTATACTCGTAGAATATGAGTTATGTGGTAAGGACTATATTACCGTCGAAAGTAAATGTGTTCAATAATGAGATCAGGCGAGATGCCTTATAGACCTTTTACAGAAATGAAAACAACAAATAAATGGGTGTGCATCATGCTACAACAAAGAAATTTAAGAGTCAAAACTTCCAAAACGGAACGCAAGACTCGTAACATGTGTTACTTGTGTAGAACAAATAGGAGGTACTACTTCTGGAGGTCCCTTCCTTACACCTCGCTGTTGCAAACGGACGTTAAACAACAACACAAGCACAAATCTGAATAAAGTGAACAGACATGTCAATGACCGGACGAACAGTTCATAATTTTTAGGAAAAAAGGGGGGGGGGCACGAGGGAGTTTTTAACACGGATCTCCTCTTCGCACTCAACTGCCGTGGCGACATAACCACGGCGCCACAGCTGCTGAAGTGCGCTCGATGTTGCACATGTTGAGCTTGAGCTTGGACCGTCCACTGTTTCTGTTTTGCTTCTTTTTGCACAGTTCAATACACCTTCTTGTTTTCATGCTTGACTGTGTTCAGTTTTTGACAGTCTATCCACTAGGCTATCCTACCACTACATCTGAGTAGGGTGCGCTGGGCAATTTCCCTAGCAAGTACAAATGATAGCTCCGCAAATTCACTGTCGTTTATATCTTTATACCGAGTGTATCACTATCCCATGACTTTTGTCACCGCAGTGTAAATGGGGTTGGCTGCAGATGACCGATGAATCAGAATATGACGGCTGTGGTTCGAGCTGTACATTTCACCATTCATACTGCTCAGTGCGCATACGTGCACAACCTTGCAGTCAACACTTGTGGCACTTAGTTCGGTATGGCCATTCACCACAACAAGATCGTGTACCACATCGAAAGGGAAAGATCGGTTTCTAATTGTCCTGGGGTCAAAAATGGCATAAAAAGCAAAATGACACCGGTTTTTAACTGTCCGGCACCAAAAACTGCATAAAAAACAAAATGACTTCGGTTTCTAATCGTCGTAAGACTGGTGCAAGATGTTTTCAATATGCCGTCCATCGTTTTCTACCACCTGCTGAAATCGGAAAACAGCATGTTCAACAACAGATAGGAGTGTCTAAGGGTCACATTGAGAATGCGTTGCGCATTGCGTGCCCTCGATTAACCTACGTTCGTAACTAGAGCACTGAACACAACATCTTCCAGACACCCACACAGCCAGAAACCGCACGGGTTAACATCATGTGATGTGGACGGCCGGCTGTAGGGAAATAATGGCTGATAATTTTCAAAATGCCTCTGCAGCAGCTGCTTCACTGGCTGTGCAATGTGTGGAGGAGCATCGTCTTCCATAAAAGATGATCCTACCCACAGATCCACACTGTTTGAGCGTTGGAATGACGTCGATGCGGAAAAGACTTTCATAGCGTTTACCAGTGACGGTACAGACAACAGGACCCGCAGGAGTCACCTCCTCGCAAAAAAATACTGCCCTACGATAAATGGTGCTGTCAACCCGCACCACAGTGTCACCTTGTCACCTTTGCATCACGAATTGCCACCGGTCGGTGTGCATGCGGATTTTCCGCTGCCCATATTCCACAATTATGCGAGTTGGCGTGTCCTTGGAGATGGAAATGGGCTTCGTCTGTCCACAGAATGTTCCGTGGCCATAAATTGTCTACTTCCACGCTAGCACGTAATTCCAGTGCGAAGGTCTGTTCGCTGGTCGGCAGGAAGCAACTCCTGAACATGGGTGATTTTGTTTGGATAGCAATGCATAATGTTTCATAGGATTTCTTGCACCGTTCTCACAGGCACGCCCAACGTTCGGGCAATTCCCTGGGCCGTGCATGTTCACACACCACCACTCGGCCCCTCCTGCAATGCTGTGGTCACATCGACAGATGTCGCATCAACTGCTTTCCACCCTCTACCACATTGCTTTTTAAAACAACGTGTCTTTTCGAATTTTGTAATCATTTTCTCCAGACCCTTAGTAAGAATCGGACCAATGCCCTTGAGTATCCGGAAGTTCTGCAGGGCTACTAACGCACAGTCACCGTTCTTTTAAAAAAACTGTATCAGCGGCGCGGGACCTTCATGGAAATAGTCATGAGAGAGTCATGTTGGGTGTCTCCAACGCAAACTGAGGAACAGCCGTGTGTTGCGCGTTTGTTGATGTGCGTGTTCTGGCGCTTATAGCACCATGTAATTTTCCTTATTTTTGTTGATTTGTTTGTTCATGACATTTCCCCCTGTGTCAATAATACGTTGTTCAAATTTGACGTCATTCTGAGTAGTGGTTCTGTTTCTGCAGCGTTTTGCAATTGTAACTTTAATTGTGTGTACCTTGTCAGCACTCAGTACATTTGGTTAAAATCTGGGGGCATTCGTAAAATAAAATAAAAACACATTGTAGGGGGACACATGATTCCAGTCTTTTAGTTTTGTGTTTTTGTGCTACGTTTGCAGGGTCATTCATTTACCAGCCTTCAACGAATGTGTTTGATTCGTATATTACAAGGAAAGCAGCTCTGATTGAACTCTTGAGAAGGTAACCAGGACACTGTTTTGAACGACTAGCCACTGAAATCTTCCTTAGTTGAGAGACATACTTCAGACATGCAAACCGCAATTGAGACAGGGAAGTCGCAAGGAAGGCAGCAGGACAGGTGAAGAGCTTATGATTGGGCGCTGACTAGTGTGCGTGAAGGCCTCGTCGCAAGAACACGTTTCGTGGGTACGAATCTTCAAGACCTATATTTGCATCTATACTCCACTAGCCAGCTTACAGTATTTGGTTCGGAGTATTCCTGACACCACTGTAATTGCCCGCTTTCCTATTCCTATTGGCAGGAACGAAGCCACTGTACGTGACTGCTCGCAGCGATGGTCACGGTAATGTACGGCAAGAAGACCGGACTCCGGACGACCACGTGGCACTACCGAGGTGGAAAACCATAGTGTTCAGCGTATGGCTCTGGCGCATCGCACTGCACCTGCAGCAGCAATTTGAGCAGCATTTAGAACCACAGTGATACAACGAACTGTTATAAATAGGTTGGAGCTCTGACCTAGACGCACTGTGGCGTGCACTTCACTGAATCCATGCCACCGCTGTTTGCAATTTCAGTGGTGTCAAGCGAGAGCTCTTTTGATGGTAGGGTGGAGGTCTCTTTTGCTTTCTGATGACAGCTGGTTCTGCCTCAGTGCCAGTGATGGCCATGTGTTGGTTAGAATGAAGCCATCTGAGACCAACATCTCTTCATGCTTTACACACTGGACCTACACCTGGTGTGCGATTTCGTAGAGTATGAGCAGTGTCGTGGTTATCCCACGCACCCTGACTGCAAATTGATACGTCAGTGTGGTGATTAGATCTGTTGTGCTGCCGTTCATGAACAGCATTCCTGGAAGTGTTTCCCAACAGGATAACGCTCGCCCGCAGTTGTAACCCTTCAGGCTGTACAGGATGCTTACATATTGCCTTGACCTATTTGATCATCAGATCTGTTTTGAATCGAGCACATATAGGAAATCATCGGAAGAGAGTCAGCCCCATCCACAAACAACCGTCCGCATCTCGTGGTCTAGTGGTGCCGGCACGGTAGGTCAGCGTGTTCGGTCAGTGTGTTGGCTGGTCTGTATAATAAAAAAATCGAGTGAAGGGATCAATAACGAACTTCACCGTATGTCGTGTGACGTCGGCTACGATCAAATGCAACGAACAATGATGAACAAAATGCCAAAAAAAAAAAAAGTGGTTAGCGTTGCTGCCTCTGGATCACGGGGTCCCGGGTTCGATTCCCGTCGTGATTGTGGATTTTTCTCTGCTCGGGGACTGGGATTTTGTGTGGTCCTCATCATTTCATCATCGTCATCATCATCGTAGACATCGTCATCATCACCACCACCACCATCATCATCATCATCATTCGTGACAGTGGGGAGATAGGAATGTGAAAAAAATTAGACTGTGTGAAAATTGGGATTTTGTACGGGCGCTGATGACGGCGGAGTTGAGCACCCCACAAACTATTCATCATCATCATCATCATCATCATCATCATTACAAACAACCGCTCCTATGTGGACCACCAACTACAACAGACATGGAAATTCGTCCAACAAACTGACCTCCGGCACATGTAGAATACAATTCATGCAGGTTTGCTTGCTTGCATTCAACATTCTGCCTGTTACACCGGTTATGAATGTGTGCCAGCATTTCACATTTGCAATGGCTTAGCTAACAGCTTGCATATATCAGCGATGAAGAACCAAGTAAAACTCTGGCATCACTTCAGCTAACACTGTCATAAAATCTGCAGCAAAGCTCCTGATGTCGAGGCCCCCACCCCCCGCCCAAGCAAGCACCGGTTGGTAATTCTCTTCCTCGATGAAACTGACACGGTACGGGCCATATCGGCCCTGTGATCTTGAAATATTAATGAGTTAAATATTTTCATAGACAAATGTATTCCCGAAATGTAATTACTCTACATTAATTATATTTTGGTATTGCGACTTTTTCCGTCAGTGTATGTAGGCACAATCTGTATTACAACTTTTATCGAATGGAGCGAGATTTGTCGCTGCAGCGAAATTTGTCGATGCAGCTTGCATATATCAGCGACGAAGAGCCAAGTATAACACTGGCATCAGTTCAGCTAACACTGTCATAGAATCTGCAGAAACGCTCCTGATGTCAAGGCCCCCACCCCCTGCCCAAAGCAAGCAACGGCTGGTAATTCTCCTCCTCGAAGAAACTGACACGGGCCATATCGGCGTAGCGTCGGCAAACACTAAAGCGGCCGCTTCCTACGGATCAACTGACGTCGCACAAAAGACTGCGGGAGGGCTGGAGTCAAATTAGCGGTGTGGCCGGCTATGGTAGCGCCCGCACGCTTCTGAGTCTGCAGCTGCTGCGGAAGCGGGCGGCAAGCAAAGGCGCCGACTCTGCTGCTGTCAGGACACACGCTGACGGCGAGTCAATCTTGGAGGGGGGGAGCGGGCTTGCCTTCCGTTTTACGGGTTTCCTGAGTGTGGAGGGCGTGGGGGGGGGGGGGGGGGGTGGAGAGGAAGAGGAGACGTTCGGTACCAAGTCGGCGGGGCTGCGAAACAAACTGCAAGTACTAGGGTCATTGTAAAAGTATCCGAATTTTATTTCTCACGTCATATTTGTTGAAGATAGTGAAAGAAAACGTAGTTTGCAACATATTTTTATATGATATGAAAGCGTGGTGTCTGTTCTTTGGGACATCTCTGAAAGAAAAGACACCGTAGATTCATATTGCTGATTCGCCTCGATGGGCATTGAATCCACAACGTTGAGTGCAGATGAACGCGTACGTTCGACCTGCAGCGGGAATCTAATATCAGCGATCATGGGGGACTACAGATAGGTTGATCTAGGTGCGAGTGTTGGTCAGCGGGGGAGCATACGCAGATAGTCCGCGCATTTTCGATAAACGCTGTGTCCGGGTGGAGCATTGCTAATGCAATTGCCTACTAAGCAGGATCTCCCAGGATCAAGTTCCGGTGTGGCACACATTTTCATTCGTCGCCGATGATTCTGCACGAAGTTCCTTCCCTTCTTTCCTTTCCTTTCCCCCCTTCCCTTTCAATGTACGTGTTGTTGTTGTTGTTGTTGTTGTTGTTGTTGTGGTCTTCAGTCCTGAGACTGGTTCGATGCAGCTCTCCATGCTACTCTATCCTGTGCAAGCTGCTACATCTCCCAGTACGTACTGCAGCCTACATCCTTCTGAATCTGCTTAGTGTATTCATCTCTTGGTATCCCTCTACGATTTTTACCCTCCACGCTGCCCTCCAATACTAATTTGGTGATCCCTTGATGCCTCAGAACATGTCCTACCAACAGATCCCTTCTTCTAGTCAAGTTGTGCCACAAACTCCTCTTCTCCCCAATTCTATTCAATACCTCCTCATTAGTTACGTGATCTACCCATCTAATCTTCAGCATTCTTCTGTAGCACCACATTTCGAAAGCTTCTATTCTCTTCTTGTCCAAACTATTTATCGTCCATGTTTCACTTCCATACGTGGCTACACTCCATACAAATACTTTCAGAAACGATTTCCTGACACTGAAATCTGTACTCGATGTTAACAAATTTCTTATCTTCAGAAACGCTTTCCTTGCCATTGCCAGTCTACATTTTATATCCTCTCTACTTCAACCATCATCAGTTATTTTGTTCCCCAAATAGCAAAACTCCTTTACTACTTTAAGTGTCTCATTTCCTAATCTAATTCCCTCAGCATCACCCGATTTAATTCGACTACATTCCATTATCCTCGTTTTCTTTTGTTACTGTTTATCTTATATCCTCCTTTCAAGACACGGTCCATTCCATTCAACTGCTGTTCCAAGTCCTTTGCTGTCTCTGACAGAATTACAATGTCATCGGCGAACCTTAAAGTTTTTATTTCTTCTCCATGGATTTTAATACCTACTCCGAATTTCTCTTTTGTTTCCTTTACGGCTTGCTCAATATACAGATTGAATAACATCGGGGAGAGGCTACAACCCTGACTGACTCCCTTCCCAACCATTGCTTCCCTTTCATGTCCCTCGACTCTTATAACTGCCGTCTGGTTTCTGTACAAATTGTAAATAGCCTTTCGCTGCCTGTATTTTACCCTGCCACCTTCAGAATTTGAAAGAGAGTATTCCAGTCAATGTACATAATATTTTGATGTAATATCTATATTTCTACGTGTTGTCGTCCAAATTTAAACGTTCGTCGTAGCGTTCGACATACTTTCCTATGGCTTCTGCTTTCTTAGTTGCCACCACATTGTTGAACCAGCCACCGATGTCCTCTTTCAGTACGTTATCATTTCTGTAGTGTTGTCCGTCTAGGAAAAATGATTCAATTTGGAAAAAGATGGTAATCACTCGGGACCAAGTTCGGGCTGTAAGATCGAATGTTCAAAAAATTCCCACTTAATCTGCCGACGCAATTCCTTCGTCAACGAACGCAACCGAGTGACTACAGCTTTGTTTCTGGAGAAACACAGATTTCGTCACCGCCAACCTTGTAGTTCAAGAACTCGTGAATTTCCTTGTCGTACCGAGTGAGAAAAGTCAGTGTAGTTCCCATTAGCTGTATTTTGTGTTCATAAAAAGTCGAGAGAGCCACCTGGCCCACACTTTTCTGTAGCCCAGTGGTAGTCAACCTGTTTCCTAACGCTCATTGGTGGGCGTTGCTTTCGTTTACCCCGCGGAAACTACTCACATGCCACAATTAAAATGTGAAGCTGGTTTACGACAGTGAAGTTATTTAATTTAGTTGTTCCAATTAACGATCAAATTTAAGAGAACGGAAGTACCATCACAACTACACACAGTTGTCACGATGCTGTTCATAGCTATTTCCTTTGCTAGTATACGTAAAAAATTGTATAGTCAAAATGCCCATTGTACTGTGCCGTTTATCTCAAGATGACAGTGTATTGATCTGTGGCGTTCACTGCGTAGTAACTGGCAGGGGTGCAGATACTAATCCCGTCAAAGATGCGCCTTTTCAGAAGGAATTTCATTCAGACGACCGTTGTGGCAACAAAGGGAGTCTGCCGCCTGTTGAGCATTCCATTAAGTTCTCTGGCTTACGGCTTCCATGAACAAAGGTAGTGCGCGGTCTGCTCGAGTGACATGAGCAGCTGAGAAGTCATTATGGCCCCTCTGTGCGAGCTGAAATGTCCTTGGGGCGCAGGGACGGACAAACCTCTGCGTCTGTGAAGTGGAGCCTGGCCTTGGCGAGCAACGTTCACTTTGAGAACGAGCTCTACGTACCTTTCTCCAGATTCTGCAGACGTCCCTACCCGCCTTTCTGAGCTGTGCTTCTTTCTTTCCTTTACGATTAATACTAACATTATTCGTGATATATACAAATTCATTATATTGCATTTGTGTCATCATTCTTATGCCTTCTTGTTGTCTAACATCTTCAACAATATCGAAGAAAAAACTGTGGCGAACCAGTGATAAGGAAAGACGTACGAGCAAAGTTACAGTAGTATTTTCAGGTGTACTGTTACACCTGGTACAACATATAGCATATAAACTGCCTATGATAACCCATAAAGTGTATTCAATAACGACTCCATGAGGGATTTCTGTAAAGAACTCTCATGCTGATTGATAAGGAAAAAAAGCGGATGATTAAGAGCAGAAGTCATACAGACGGAGCAAAAGATGTGATCTTGGAAGGAAACCAGCCGTTATCTTTTTAAAGGTATCATCCCAGTTTTGCCTTCTCTTTGGCCAGACGAGGATTAGTACGACCGCCCCCCAGAAAGCAAGTCCAACATTTCAAAGCCTTTGCGTCACCTCGCTCGGTGCTGACCGACAAGATACCCACGAGAATGGAATAACTGACTCAGCAGTTGATGGGCATCGTAAAGACTCATTGCTACAGACTGTTACTGTGAAGTACTTCGGAAATCGAACTCAGATACATGCCTTTCGGGATCTTATTTCTACCAGCTAATCTAAGCACCACGCATTACGGGCCAATATTCCAGTTATTGCTTAGGATCACGTCTCGTTCTCAACGTACTAGAAACCACTGACAAGTTTAAGATTTGGGTCAACCAACTGTGAGTGTGAACGAGACGAGGAAATATGAGAAACTACGAGGGTTGCCCAAAAAGTAATGCACGGCATTTTTTTCTTCAACAATTCTTATTGAACATAATGAGAATTACATACACGGAAGTATGGTGTTTTATCTACACACTCTATTTTTCCACATAATCTCCATCCCGTTCTGTGGCCTTCCTTCAGCACCAAACAAGGGGGTGTATGCCCTGTCGGTACCAACCCATGTCGTGGTGGGTACCAATCCATGTCCTAGGGGCGGGCGGAGTCAGTGCTTCACTGTGTGAACTTCCTTTGCTGGTTGACAGATGCAGCGCCAGCTGCCGAGTCGTAATGCGTTTGTCCCCGCGAATGACATGAGCTCGCTGCAACACATCTGGTGTGACGGCTACGGATAGTCTCTCCGACCGCCGAACCGTCTTCTGATGACCACAACTTCCGTGCCCAGCGACTAACTGTGCTTCTGTCGACAGCAGATGCTCTATAGACTTTCCGCAATCGTTTGTGGATATTACCCACAGTTTCTTCTGTGCAGTGAGAAATTCAATGACGACATGTTGCTTGTAACGTACATCGCCTACAGAGGCCGTTTTGAAACAGTCCTACAGATATGCTACCTGTCGGAAGTGAGGGAAACTTGGCGTGCTATCTCAGGAGACTTCAAATAATACATGTGTAACGTTACGCATTCGTAGCATTGCTTTCGGCTGAGAAAAAAATGCAGTGCTTTACTTTCTGGGCAACCCTCGTAATACACTGTGCAGTCTCATTAATGGTACCGCCGCCTGTGTTCGACATCAAAGTGTAATAACCACTAACGGCAGGTTGCAGCACTAGTAGAGGAGGGTGTATAAGCGTGTCGGGGGATGCCGAAAGCAATGCAGTCGATGTCGTAATGCGAAAATGGAACCATTTATCTGACGTGCAATAGGGCATTATCATTTGCTTTCGAGCCAAGTGTCGGAGCATTTCCGAAAAGACTAAATTTGAAAGCCGGCCGTTGTGGCCGAGCGGTTCTAGGCGCTACAGTCTGGAGCCGCGCGACCGCTACGGTCGCAGGTTCGAATCATGCCTCGGGCATGGATGTGTGTGATGTCCTTAGGTTAATCAGGTTTAAGTAATTCTAAGACTAGGGGACTGATGACCTGAGATGTTAAGTCCCATAGTGCTCGGAGCCATTTGAAGTTTGTAAAATGACTGCATGCCACCATGGCTAAAGAATACCGCACATGGCAAAATAGCTCTATCCAAATCCGGCGCAGATGCAACTGTGGTCCCTGATGAGCCATAGGTGACAGGGATGAACGACGGCTGCGCAGATGCCTACGGGCGGATAACGTGCAACTGTTGAGTGAGCAACTGACCGTCGCTGTGAACCGAGGGATTACCAAGTGTATTACCTCAATAACCGTAGAGCGAACGTTGTTGAGTATGGGCCTGCGCAGCAGGCGTCTGGTTCGTGCACCCAAGCTGAATGCTGTTCATCGGCGAGGAAGGCGGGAATTTGCACGCCAGTTCAGCAACTGAACGTCCACTGAATGGCGACAGATGGCCTTTACAGATGAATCACTTTTCATGCTGCATCACACAGATGTCCTTTGCCGTGTATGGCCCTGCACCAATCGTCGGAAGGTTCCTTGGAAGAGGAGTGAGCGTTTGTGCTCTGGGGAACGTTTCCTGGATGATTTTGTCTTTCTGGAAGTCACGCTGGACCAACACAAGTTTGCATCTATACTTGGGGACCATGTCCACCCCTACTTCCACTTTGTTTTTCCTCGACACGATTGCATCTACCAGCAGGACAATGCAATGTGTCACATAGCTCGCAGTGTACTTGCCTGGGTCGTAGAGCTCCAAGGATAAGTTTACCATACTCCCCTGGCCACCAGACTCTCCGGATTTGAATCCAATCGAGAATCTGTGTGATCACTTTGACCGGGCTGTTCGCGCCATGGATTCTCAACCTATCAACCTAGCGCAACTCGGCACGAAACTCGCAGTCGACATACCTCCATATATCTGTCGGTCCGTCCCAGGTGGCTGCGGTGGCCGAGCGGTTCTAGGCGCTTCAGTCCGGAACCGCGCGACTGCTACGGTCGCAGGTTCGAATCCTGCCTCGGGCATGGATGTATGTCATGTACTTAGGTTAGTTAGGTTTAAGTAGTTATAAGTTCTAGGGGACTGATGACCTCAGATGTTAAGTCCCATAGTGCTCAGAGCCATTTTAACCATTTTGGACTGTTCCGTTACCTCATTAACTCTCTTCCTGCAGATCTCGCAGCGGTTTGTACAGGCAAAGGTATTTATTCAAGCTCTTGGCAGGTGGTCACATTACTGTGACTGGACCGTGTAAATCCAACCGGTGATATGTGTTTCGTTGAGAAAGTGTGAAGTTATTCACCTACATCATTCTCGGAAATCTCTTTAACATGAAGACCATTGTTACATAGTTCTGATTTAATAAACATCTTTTCTCTCTTTCGTTCCTAGTAGCAGAGTGAAGAATCCTGTACAGATTTAAATTTTTAAATGCGATCTGTTGATTTCGTATAATACTAATACCGGACAAAATATTAGTCACCCCCATTTAAAGAATACACTCCTCGCTTTGGCGCCCTGTAGAAGTGGTATTGTGCAGTTGTGCAGACATGTGACCCACCGACGCTGAAATAAGTCTTGCCAATTATGTGTTGGCGGTTGTGTG